>NW_024412436.1:6046992-6196688 GCF_014898765.1 Herpailurus yagouaroundi | reverse complement strand
TCCCAGCCCTGAGATGCTGGAACCCAGCCTGGTGCGGAGGAGGAGGAAGAGGAGGAGGAGGAGGAGGAGGAGGAGGAGGAGGAGAAGAAGAAGAAGAGGCAGCAGCAGCGGCATCCATATTGGTAAAGAAGAAATTAGATTGTCACGACTTGCAGAAGACATGATACTATACACAGAAATTTCTAAAGCCTCCATCAAAAAGTTACTAGAAGTAATAAACGAATTCGCTAAACTGACAGGATACAAAATCAATACCCAAAAATCAGTACGATTTCTATACACTAATAACGAAGCAGCAGAGAGAGAAATTAAGGAAACTATCTCATTTACAATTACACCAGAAATTACAATTACAATTACACCAGAAAGAATAAAATAACTAAAGAAGTGAACAGCTTGTACTCTGAAAAAATATAATACACTGATGAAAGAAACTGAAGATGACAAACAAATGGAAAGATATTCCATACAAATGGATTGGAAAAATTAATATTGTTAAAATTTCCATACTACTTACCCAAATCAATCTACAGATTTACTGCAATCCTTATCAAAATACTAGCAGCACTTTTCACAACACTAGAACAAATAATCCTAAAATTTATACGGAACCACAAATAAACCCCAAATAGCCAAAGAAATCCTGAGAAAGAAAAACAAAGCTGGAGGTATCACAATCCCAGATTTCAAGATATATTCCAAAGCTGTCGGTCAAAACAGAATGGTATTGGCACAAAAACAGATACATAAATCAATGGAACTGAATAGAGATCCCAGAAATAAACCCATGATTATATGGTCTATTAATCTATGATAAAAGAGGCAAGAATATACAACAGAGAAGAGAAAGTCGTTTCAATAAATGCTGCAAGAAAAACTGGACAGCTACACTTAAAAAAAATGAAACCATGGCCAACATGGTGGAGAAGTAGGGGGATCCCTATGTAAGTCATCTCTCAAACAAAGAAGTGCTGACACCAAAGGACTTTGAACCCCAAGAATCTGGGAGGAAAGGAAACTGAATCTACCAGGAAGAAAACTGGAAAACATGAGAAATGATAGCTCAAGGCTACTTCAAGGAACAAATCAAAGCACAACTTGTGGAGGGTCCAAAACATCACTGTGAGTAGAGAAATAAAATAACCAAAGTCACAACAACAGAGAGCAAGTAACACTCTCCAAAAAAGACCTCCTGAAGGGCCAGGCCCCGGACAGTGTATGACCCCCCCTTAAATAGAGCAGTGCGTGCAGGTGCAGAGCACATAACAAGATTTTAAAATTCCTAAGGGTCAGAAAACTAGCCAAAATGATGAAACGGAAGAATTCCCCTCAAAAGAAATTCTAGGAAGAGGTGACAGCTAAAGAATTACTCAAAACATATATAAGCAATATAACTGAACAAGACTTTAGAATAATAATCATAAAATTAATGCTGGACTTGAAAAAGGCATAGAAGACAGCAGAGAATCTATCACTGCAGAGGTCAAGAAATTTAAAAATAGTCATGATGAATTAAAAGATGCTATAAATGAGGTGCAAAATAAAATGCAGGCAGTCACAATGTGGATTGAAGAGGCAGAGGGGAGAAGAGGTGAATTAGAAGATAAAAATATGGAAAAAGAAAAGGTGAGAAAAAGAGAGATTAAAAAATCCAGGATCAAGAAGAGGGATTAGAGAACTAAGTGACTCAATCAAACGGAACAATATCAGTATCATAGGAGTTCCAGAAGAAGAGACAGAGAAAGGGGCTGAAGGTGCACTCGGACAAATCATAGCTGAGAACTTCCCCAATCTGGGGAAGAAAACAGACATTGAAATCCAAGAGGCACAAAGAACTCCCTTCAGATGTAACTTGAATTGATCTTCTGCATGACATATCATAGTGAAACTGGCAAAATACAAGGATAAAGAGAGAATTCTGAAAGCATCTGGGAATAAACGGGCTTTAACATAGAAAGGTAGACACACATAAGGGTAGTAACAGATCTATCTACTGATCCCTTAGGGGGATCCTAAGGGGGATTCTGTGAGTGAAATGTTGCAAGGACCACAAAGTACCAGAGACATCACTACAAGCATGAAACCTACAGAAAACATAATGACTCTACACCCATATCTTTCAATAATAACACTGAATGTAAATGGACTAAATGCTCCAATCAAATACATGGGGTATCAGAATGGATTAAAAAAACAAAAACCAGACCCATCCATTTGCTGTCTACAAGAGGCCCATTTTAAACCTTAGGGCACCTTCAGATTGAAATTGAGGGGATGGGGGCGCCTGGATGGCTCAGTCGGTTAAGCATCTGGCTTCAGCTCAGACCATGATCTCACAGTTCATGAGTTTGAGCCCCACATCAGGCTCTGTGCTGACAGCTTAGAGCCTGGAGCCTGCTTTGAATTCTGTGTCCCCCCCTCTCTCTCTGTTCCTCCCCCACTCATGCTCTGTCCCTCTCTCTCTCTTTCAAAAATAAATAAAAACATTTAAAAAAACTTTTTAAGAAATTGAGGGGATGGAGAACTATCTATCACAACACTGGAAGTCAAAAGAAAGCTGGAGTAGCCATACTTACATCAGACAAGCTAGACTTTAAACTAAAGACTGTAACAAGAGATGAAGAAGGGCATTATGTAATAATTACAGGGTCTATCCATCAGGAAGAGCTAACAATTATAAATTTCTATGAGCAGAATACATGAGCCCCCAAATATATAAAACAATTAATCACAAACATAGCAATCTTATTGATAAAAATGTGGTAATTGCAGGGGACTTTAATACTCCACTTACAACATTGGACAGATCATCAAGACACAGAATCAGTAAAGAAACAATGGCCCTGAATGATACATTGGACCAGATGGACTTGACAGATACATTTAGAACTCTACATCCCAAAGCAGCAGAATATACTTTCTTCTCAGTGCACATAGAACACTCTCCAAGATAGATCACATACTGGGTCACAAATCAGCCCTCAGTAAATATAAAAGAATTGAGATCATACCATGCACACTTTCAGATCATAATGCTATGAACCTTGAAATCAACCACAGAAAAAGTCTGGAAAACCCCCAAAAGCATGGAGGTTAAAGTACATCCTACTGAAGAATGAATGGGTCAACCAGACAATTAGAAAAGAAATTTAAAAATACATGGAAACAAATGAAAAATGAAAATACAACAATCCAAACCCTCTGGGATGCAGCAAAGGCAGTCTTAAGAGGAAATACATTGCAATTCAGGCCTATTTCAAGAAACGAGAAAAATCCCAAATACAAAATCTAACAGCCAGCACACCTAAAGGAACTAGAAGCAGAACAGCAAAGACACCCCAAACCCAGCATAAGAAGAGAAATAATAAAGATCAGAGCAGAAATAAACATACAGAATCAAAAAAAAAAAAAAAACCGGAAAAACTGATCAATGAAACCAAGACTTGGTTTCTTGAAAAAATTAAACAAAATTGATAAACCTCTAGCCAGGCTTCTCAAAATGGAAAGAGAGAAGACCCAAAATAGATAAAATCATAAATGAAAATGGATTTATTACAACCAATCCCTCAGAAATACAAGCAATTATCAGAAAATACTATGAAAAACTATATGCCAATATGAAAAACTATATGCCAACAAACAGGACAACCTGGAAGAAATGGACAAATTCCTAAACACACTCACACTCACACTACCAAAACTCTACCTGTAAGAAATAGAAATTTTGAACAGACCCATAACTACTGAAGAAACTGAATCAGTTATCAAAAATCTCCCAACAAATAAGAGTCGTGGACCAAATGGCTTTTCTGGGGAATTCTACGAGACATTTAAAGCAGAGTTAATACCTATCCTTCTCAAGCTGTTCCAAAGAATAGAAATGGAAGGAAACATGTGGAATCATTCTATAAAACCAGCATTACTTTGATTTCCAAACCAGACAGAGATCCAGCAAAAAAAGAGAACTACAGGCCAATATCCCTGATGAATATGGATGCAAAAATTCTCAACAATATACTAGCAAATCGAATTCAACAACATATCAAAAGTATTATTCACCATGATCAAGTGGGATTCATTCCTGGGCTGCAGAGCGAGTTCAATATTTGCAAATCAATCAATGTGATACATCACATTAATAAAAGATAAAAACCATATGGTCCTGTCAATAGATGCAGAAAAACATTTGCAAAATACAGCATCATTTCTTGATGAAATCCTCAAGAAAGTCAGGATAGAAGGAACATTCTTAATCACAGAAGCCATTTATGAAAAGTCCACAGCTAATATAATCTTCTATGGGGAGAAACTGAGAGCTTTCCCCCTGAGATCAGGAACACGACAGGGATGTCCACTCTCACCGCTGTTGTTTAACATCGTGTTGGAAGTCCTAACATCAGCAATCAGACAACAAAATGAAATAAAAGGCATCAAAATTGGCAAAGATACTTTCACTTTTCACAGACTACATGATACTCTACATGGAAAACCCAACAGACTCCACCAAAAGTCTACTAGAACTGATACATGAAATCAGCAAAGTCGCAGGGTACAAAATCAATGTACAGAAATCAGTTGCATTTTTATACACCAAATATGAAGCAACAGAAACAGAAATAAAGAAACTGATCCCATTCACAAATGCACCAAGAACCCTAAAATAAATACCTAGGAATAAACCTACCAAAGATGTAAAAGATCGGTATGCTGAAAACTATAGAAAGCTCATGAAAGAAATTGAAGATACAAAGAAATGGAAAAACATCCCATGCTCATAGCAATCTACATATTCAATGCAGGGGCGCCTGGGTGGCGCAGTCGGTTAAGCGTCCGACTTCAGCCAGGTCACGATCTTGCGGTCCGTGAGTTCGAGCCCCGCGTCGGGCTCTGGGCTGATGGCTCAGAGCCTGGAGCCTGTTTCCGATTCTGTGTCTCCCTCTCTCTCTGCCCCTCCCCCATTCATGCTCTGTCTCTCTCTGTCCCAAAAATAAATAAACGTTGAAAAAAAAATTAAAAAAAAAAAAACATATTCAATGCAATCTAAATAAAAATTGCACCCGCATTCTTCTCAAAGCTAGAACAATCCTAAAATTTGTATGGAACCATAAAATACTCCAAATAGCCTAAGTAATATTGAAGAAACTAAACCAAAATGGGAGGCATCACAATCTCAGACGTTAGCCTCTACTACAAAGCTGTAATCATCAAGACAGTATGGTATCGGCACAAAAATAGACACATAGACCAATGGCATAGAATAAAGACTCTAGAATTGGACCCACAAATGTATGGCTGACTAATCTTTGACAAAGCAGAAAAGAGTATCCAATGGAAAGAAGACAGTCTCTTTAACAAATGGTGCTGGGAGAACTGGACAGCAACATGCAGAAGAATGAAACCAGACCACCTTCTTACACCACACACAAAAATAAACTCAAAATGGATGAAAGACCTGAATGTGAGACAGGAAACCATCTAAACCCTAAAGGAGAAGGCAGGAAAAAAGCCTCTCCGACCTCAGTCACAGCAATTTCTTACTCAACACATCTCCAAAGGCAAGGGAATTAAAAGCAAAAATGAACTCTTGGGACCTCCTCAAGATAAAATGCTTCTGCACTGCAAAGGAAACAATCAACAAAACTAAAAGGCAACCATCAGAATGGGAAAAGATATTTCCAAATGACATATCAGATAAAGGGCTAGTATCCAACATCTATAAAGAACTCACCAAACTCCACACCCAAAAAAACAAATAATCCAGTGAAGAAATGGGCAGAAGACATGAATAGACACTTTTCCAAAGAAGACATCCAGATGGCCAACAGACACATGAAAAGATGCTCAATGTCACTCATTATCAGGGAAATACAAATCAAAACTACAATGACATATCACCTCATGGTGGTCAGAGTCACTAAAATGAACAAGGCTCTAGATGCTGGCGAGGATGTGGCGAAATGGGAACCCTCTTGCACTGCTGGTGAGAATGCAAACTGGTGCCGCCACTCTGGAAAACAGTGTGGAGGTTTCTCAAAAAAAATTAAAAATAGAATTACACTATGACCCCGCAATAGCAGTGCTAGGAACTAACCCAAGGGATACAGGAGTGCTGATGCATAGGGGCACATGTACCCCAATGTTTACAGCAGCACTCTCAACAATAGCCAAATTATGGAAAGAGCCTAAATGTCCATCAAGTGATGAGTGGATAAAGAAGATGTGGTTTATATATACAATGGAATACTACTTGGCAATGAGAAAGAATGAAATCTGGCCTTTTGCAGCAATGTGGATGGAACTGGAGGGAATTATGCTAAGTGAAATAAGCCAGGCAGAGAAAGACAGATACCACATGTTTGCACTATATGTGGATCTTAAGGAACTTAACAGAAGACCATGGGGGAGGGGAAGGGGAAAAACTAAAGTTACAGAGAGGGAGGGAGGCAAAGCATAACAGACTGAGAACAAACTAAGGGTAAATGGGGGGTAGGGGGAGGGGAAAGTGGGTGATGGGCAAGGGAGGAGGGCACTTGGGATGAGCACTGGGTGTTGTATGGAAACCAATTTGACAATAAATTATACTTAAAAAAATAAAAATAATAAAAATTAAAATTAAAAAAATGAATCCAGGCTACTTTCTAACATCATACACAAAAATAAACTTGAAATGGATTAAAGACCTAAATGTGAAATCTGAAGTCATAAAAATCCTCTGCCATCTGCCATAGCAACATTTTTCTAGGTATGTCTCCTAGGGTAAGGAAAACAAAAGCATAAATTATTGGGACTACAGGAAAAAAAAAACACAAAAAAATAAAAAAAAAACAAAACAACAAAACAAAACAAAAAAAAAAACTTTTGTACAGCAAAGGAAACCATCAACAAACTAAAAAGACAACTACAGAATGGGAGAAGATATTTGCAAACGCTCTATCCAATAATGGGTTAATATTCAAAATATATAAGGAACTTATACAAATTAACACACACACACACACACACACACACACACACACACACACACACACAAATCTGATTAAAAAATGAGAAGAGAGGGCATCTGGATGACTCAGTCAGTTAAGCGTCCAACCTTGATTTCTGCTCAGGTCATGATCTCATGGTTGTAAGATCAAGTCCCAACTCAGGCTCTGCACTGGGCGTGGATCCTACTTAAGATTCTCTCTCTTGGTTGCTCTTCCTCTCCCTCCCCACCCCCACTCATGTTCTTTCTCTTCCTCAAGAAAAAAACGAGAAGAGGACCCGAATAGACATTTTTCCAAAGAAGTCATACAGATGGCCAACAGACACATGAAACATGCTCAACATCACTCATAATCAAGGAAATGCAAATCAAAACCACAATGAGATATCAACTCACACCTGTTAGAATGGTTAAAATCAAAGTGACAAGAAATAACAAGTGTTGTCAAGGATGTAGAGAGAAAGGAATATTCTTACACTGTTAGTGGGAATCTAAATTGGTACAGACACTATAGAAAATAGTACGGAGGTTCCTCAAAAAATTAAAAATAGTAATACCATATGATCCAGTAATTCCACTATTGGGTATTTACTCAAGGAAAATGAAAACACTAATATGAAAAGATATATGCACATGTATATTTATTGCAGCATTATTTACAATAGCCAAGATATGGAAGCAACCTAAGTGCTCATTAATAAATGAGTTGATAGGAAAATGTGGTATTTCATACAATGAAATATTACACAGCCAAAAAAATGATGGCAACATTCCATCGTGACAACATGGATGAACCTAAAAGTATCATAACTAAGTGAAGTAAGTCAGACTGAGAAAGACAAATACCTTAAAATTCTACTCATAAGTAGAATCTAAAAAGAAAAAAATGAATAAACAAACAAAAAGCAGAATCAAACCTATAAATACAGAGAACTGATGGTTACCAGAAGAGGGGGAAGAGGTGGAATTGGGAAACATGGATGAAGGGAAAGAGAGATACAGCCTTCTAGTTTTTAGAGAGAGAGAGAGAGAGAGAGAGAGAATCCTAAGCAGGCTCCACACTCAGTACAGAGCCCAACACAGGTCTCAATCCCACAACACCGGGATCATGACCCAAGTTGAAATCAAGATTGGGACATTCAACTGATTGAGCCACCCAGGAGCCTCTAAAAGAAAAAAAACTTCATCTATTATGTTAAATCCATAAAAGTGAATCTAATAAATGGCAGCTTCTAAAATACCTCTAGCTGAAGTTTTTTACATATTTAAAGCAGTCCCAAATCAAAGGAATGAGACATACAGACCACAGCTGCTGCTCTTACTTTATTTAGAAATCAACATCGTTGTCTTTTCTTATTGGAAGGACTGTTAGTGGCTATCAGTTCAGCCTCTCCAGAGTTAGGAGCTCCCCAATAAATCTTCATCCAGTTTCTGAACAGTGAAATCACTCCTTTCAAGATCATCCATTCCAAGTCTGGACATTCAATAAGGGACAACCTCCTTTATGTTAAATCATACAACTGCTAGCAAATGTAGCTCCTCCATTCTGAACACATTCAATTTTCTTTGGATATATACCTGAAGTTTAAAATTTGTCCCTGAAGTCACTAGAGAGCCATTAAATAATTGTGAGAAGAGCATTAAACATTCCTCTGGAAAGAACGGATGAGTATCTTTAAAACTATGTTCTGAGATAGGGGTAACTGCGCGGCTCAGTCGGTTAAGTGTCTGACTCTTGATTTCAGTTCAGGTCATCATCTCACGATTCCTGGAATCGAACTCATCAGGCTCTGTGCTGGCAGAATGGAGCCTTGTTGGGATTCTCTCTCCCCATCCCACCCCCATAATAAATAAATAAAAATTTTTTTAAAAATGTTCCTAGATGAATTTTAACAAGATTTAGTTACTGATTGGATTTAATAAAGAGGAAGTGTTAGAAACTTGGCTACATTGCACATCTCCCAGATTTGGCTTAAGAAACTTGGCTGTGCCAGATGCTATTACCATCCACCAGGGCAGGCAATAAATAAGGGAGCAGGTTTGGTTTAGAAGAAAGAGAAGTTCAGTTTGGATCTACTCCCATACCCCTATGAAGATATTTTTAAGGCAATAGGAAATTTGCACCAGAATTCATTAGAGAACTGAACCAGAAATTTGAGTTTGGAGTCCTTGACATGCATTGAAAGGGTTCCTGAGGGTGGATGTTAAGGTGGAAGAAGACGACCAGATGAAGTTGAGGAAAGTTAGCCCAAAATGTAGTGGGCAAACCAAGAAAGAAGTATGTAATGGAAGCCATCGGATGGGTATTTTTCTGATTGGATAAAATATTATATAGTTGTTACAATGATGTCTTTGAAGCACTTTAAATATTAGAGGTTTTCACTATTGGTGAATGTAAGACACTACCTACTAAATTAAAATGTTAGTAATGTTTCTGGACTTTAGGATTATGACTCTGCAAAGAGAGCCATAGGTTCACAAAAACTAATCACAATGACAAAAAGAAAGCCACAATAACCACAATAATTTCAAAAGAATCTACAGAATGCATGTCATATTCTAGGATTATATTTCAATTATTTTGCTGTAAAAAAAAATAAAGCACATCCGACTACTGTGATAATATGATTTATAAGGAGAAATACATTAATCGGTTTTCACTCAGTTTCTATCACAGCGCTAAAACCCTCAGAATTTCCTAAGTGATAACAACAATCAAGGTATCTTGACATTCATAACAAACCCCTTTCAACCACAGCTGAATTTATGTTAATGAGGTGACTTTTGGAAAGTACCTAACGATGGCGGCAGGTTGCCAGGGAAAACAACCTGTAATTAGAGGGCTGGAACTTTTAGTCCCACTCTTAACCTCCAGAAGGGGAGAAGGGCTGAAGCTGAAGATTTAAGCAATTGACCCTATGCAATGAAGCTTCCTTAAAAACCAAAAGGACAGGGTTGGAAGCACTTCTAGGTTGATAAACACATGGAGATTTGGGGAAAGTGGCATGCTAAGAGAGCATGAGAGTTCCGCGCTCTTCCCCATTCCTTGCCCTATATATCTCTTTCATCTGACTATTCCTGAGTTATATCCTCTCATAATAAACTTTTGTAATAAAACTTATATCCTTTTGTGGTAATCTAGTAAGTAAAATGTATCTCTGTGCTTCGTGAGCTGCTCTAGCAAATTAATTGAACCCAAGGAGAGAGCTATTGGAACTTATGGCTGGTCAGTCAGAAGCCCAGGTGGCAACCCGGACTTTTGACTGGCATCTGAAAGAGGGGGAAGTCTGGTAGGACTGAACCCTTAACCTATGGTTACCTAACTCCAGGTAAATAATGTCAAAATTAAGTTGAATTATAAAACACCTAGCTGGTGTCATAAAGAATTGCTTAGTGCTGTAGGGAAAAAAAAAACACACACATCAGAGTTGGTATCAGAATCTTAACTGTAACTTAACTATAAACTTGGGTATACTAACTAATCTTTAGGTTTAAAAAATATTCATTTATAACATAAGGACACTGAGAACATTTCTTTATTCCAACAATAACTAGAAATAACACAAAAGGAAGATACCATCTCCATTAGCAATAAAACATATGAAGCATCCAGAAACTAGATCAACAAATAAAACACAAACCTTCTGTGGAGAAAAATCTAAAACTCTACTAAAACGACACAAATGATCTAAATAAATGAAGAGGTCTTTCATAGTCATGGATGACATTACAGAAGTGACAATAATCCTAAATTTAATCTGTAAATTTAATAAAATGTCAATCAAACTCCATCAGGACTTTTTAAGAAACTTCCTACTTATACGGAAGATAACATGTCCACCAACAGCTAGGTCAACTTTGGAAAAGGGGACACTTCCAGATAATTATACATATTGCAAAGCCACACGTTAAGAAGGGTATAGCACTGACTGAAGACAGAAAATCAAATATAAATGGAATAGATTGTCATAAACAAACTTACCTATATCTGGGAATCACATAAAGGTAGTGTAACAAAAAAAATCAATGAGTAAAAACTATTTAGGAGGTGATGCTGAAAAACTGGCTTGCCACGTGGAGAAGAATAAAACTGAATCCTTACATTACATCATGCTCTCAAGAGGATGTTGACAGATCAAAGGCTTAAGTGTAAAAGGTGAAATGATAAAGCTAATAGAAGACTATGGAGAAGAGAATGTAACCTAGGAGGAAGACAGAATTTCTTAAATGAGAAGAAAATAGCACCAAATATGGGTGAAAAGTAGAATTGATCATACCAAAATTTAAGTATTTCTGTTCCAGCATGGATGTAACAAATGTAAAGGAGGTAAGACATATTAAAAGAAGATATATAGAATATCTAAAACTGATTCTATATGTTAAGATTCCAATGATTACATATAACTGAATCCACTCCAAAGAGTTTAAGTAGTAAGAGACTTACTAGAGAAAATTTTTATTGTACAGAATTTTGGAAGGGCTGCAGAAAAAGATTCTAGAATCCTTTTAGACGTGCTAAGACACAACTTAGAACCAGGCCACCAAGAAGCGGCAGCCTCTTCTCTGATCTAAAGTCCTGGGCTCCAAGAGCACACTCCCACTCCCACTGTTACCTTTGCTGCCAGCCCCTGAACTGTGTTATACCGGCCACACCAGGAGCAGGGATACACCGTGCACCACCCTAGACCTCAGGAAACTAGCACCTGGACGCTACCCTTCTGCCAACACTGCCCCAGAAGAATCTAATAGTTCACCCAGCTGTGCTCGTAAAGTACAAACAACAGAAGTTCCTACTAGGCCTCATTTAGGTCTTCCAAATCCAGTGGAAATTCGTCAAACCTAAGCCACATCTGAAATGAAACCCACGAGGGACTCTGAGAAACATCGCGTTTACATTAGCCTCTAATAGAAGGAAAGAAAATCAGGAGGCTCAGTGACAATCCTCCACATCCTTCACTTTTTCAATAAAATAGTATCGAGCATATACAAAGATATGAAGAACCCTTGTGAATAAATAAGGAAAATCAGGAAATCTATACAAAAGGATAAAAGGATACGAACAGGCAATTCATAGAAGGGTTTACCCAAATGGCTAAAAATGAACAAAAGTGTTCTCAAAGGCATTAGCCACCAGATAAATATAAAATAAAAGTTAAAGCAAGACACTGTTTGGTCTTATAAACAAGACCAAGATTGGATTGGTAAAATTCAAAAATTAGATAAATGCTAATTTACTGCATTAATGAAGTAAAAACTGGGGAAAGCATCCTGGAAAAGAATCTGGTAGTACACAGACAAATTAAGTAAATATTTTATAACCCAACAACTTCACTCTTGAATAAATACCCCAGAGAAATTCTCACACAAGGCCCCATACTGGAAGAGTCAGCAGTGCTGTCTGTGGTGGCAAAGAACAGGACTCCAGATGTTCATCGCTGTGCAAATGCTTAAACAAAATATGAAAAATGTCCAGAGCAACCGCACTGCACAACCCTAGGGAACATGAGTGACGTACAATAAAAAGTGAACAGTGCCACCTGGTGCATGCAGCCTGGCAGAACCCTCACTTTTTGGAATATGCAGTAAGAAGCAATGAACCTGATAGACATTCACCCAGAAAAAAATTGTAATTTTTTTTCCAAAGGAATGCTGGGTTCTTTTTAAAGCAACAGAAAGAAGTCCAACTCAGAGTGTTTGTATAAACTAAAATTAAACATATAAATATTACATACTTGACAAAAACAGGTATAATTTCAAGACTATATCAATCAAACATGTAAAAGCAGTTCCCTATGACTATTGGGAGGGCAGACTAGGAAATGAACCTACAGTTATTCCCTGCTTTTTAAAAAGTCACATAATGCCAATTTGCTTATGCAAAAGATCTATGTTATCCCTCGTTTTCACGAACCAAAAGAAATCTAAAGAGGGCTTTTTCATTTTTTTTAAAAAAGGCAAAAAGCGAAAATAGCGTTCAGTACTTTTTTCTACCCTGACTTGACTGAAGCAGCGCCCACCCCCAAGCAGCGAGTGGTGCCACCCAGCGCTTTCCCCGGGAACTACACTCCGCAAGTCAGCATCATGCCACCAGAGCTTTGAACTGTGAACTGTGTCTGTGACCATCTATACTTTGTCTTGATTTATTTTGTGCATCTGTTCGTAAGATGTGTCCTAAGGTGTCAGAAAAAGCCTAAGAGAGGTTATGTTTTTTAAGTCTCAGAACCATCAACATTTTCCCCACATAAACTAATGGTAATTGTTTCTTTGCTTTATACCATTTCGGCTTACAAAAGTTTTCATAGGAATGCCGTATTTTTGGATAATGAAGGAAACCTATACAGGGAATAACTACAAGGAAAAAATGAAGAGTCTTGCATGGAGTAATGATGGGGGTGTCATGCACTGAGGGATATGAGTAAATGAACTTTCTTTCCTGAGGATCAGGAATAGAGTGGCAATAATACTTAAAACTACTAGAGAGAACAGGAGATATCTGAAGAACTACAGAGACGGAATAACAAGGATGGGATAAAACTGCAGAGCATTAAATATTATTATGTATTTATTAATATATAAATACAGTGAAGATTTTAAACTTTGGCCTCAGGGCAATAGAGAATCACTGAAATGTTTTTAAACTGCACTGGCCACCTGATCTTCATACTGTTAATAGTTTACTCTCTAATCCCTGATATCTAAATGGGATGTGTCTGATGCTCAGGAGAGAGACAGGAGCTAAAGTTACCAATCTTTCGTTGGTAATAAAACCAAGTAACTTTAGTTGGTAATAAAACCAAGAGGGTACATACAGAAGGAAATTGATGGTTCAACCTTAGGGGTTAGCCTAAAGCTACCTAAATCTGCATGCTCGAATTTTATTATCCCAAGGCAGATGGTAGCGAAAATAATCTTTGAATTTAGAGTCAAATGAGGCTCCTTAGAGAAAAAATCCAAATCAAAGATAAAAGACTTCTAGATGACTTTTTCACTTATATAACATGTCATCCCAGACAAATGTCTCTCCACAGAAATCACTGAAGTTCTTATTCAACCTTTTATGCCCACCCACAATATGCTAGATCTAACAGAGTCAATATACGTTTGGATTTTTCTAAGATCGGAAGTGACAGATCAAACCCTATATCCTAAAATAAACTGCCAGGATACTCTCCAAACATTTTACACCCTCAGAACCATTTAACCAAAATAGCACTGCAGAGACATAAGATGTAATCATCCTGAAGAACATCTTGGATAGCTGCAAAATGTAACACCTCCCATAAAGAATCTGCGTACCTTATGTCTCCAAAGGGGAAGTATTAGTCTATAGATTTAAAAGGGGGTGGGTTGAGGAAGAGAGGCCAACGATGTAAAAGTATCTAGGTTAAAAAATGAGTTGCAAGAGATTATCTCTATTGTTATCCCATTGTTTTCATTACTCTTTTAAAAGATAAGGCTTGGGGCGCCTGGGTGGCGCAGTCGTTAAGCGTCCGACTTCAGCCAGGTCACGATCTCGCGGTCTGTGAGTTCGAGCCCCGCGTCGGGCTCTGGGCTGATGGCTCAGAGCCTGGAGCCTGTTTCCGATTCTGTGTGTCCCTCTCTCTCTGCCCTTCCCCCGTTCATGCTCTGTCTCTCTCTGTCCCAAAAATAAATAAAAACGTTGAAAAAAAAAAATTAAAAGATAAGGCTTGGGGGCTCCTGGGTGGCTTAGTCAGTTAAGCGTCTGACTCTTGACTTCAGCTCAGGTCATGAGCTCATGGTTTGTGAGATCAAGCCCCACTTTGGGTTCTGCTCTGACAGCCCAGATCCTGCTTGGAATTCCCTCTCCTTGTGTGCCCCTCCCCCGCTTGAGTGCACAAGTTCTCTCTCAAAATAAAGAAGTTAGCATTTAAAAAAAAAATAAAATATAAGACTTGTATGTTAACAATGAGGAGACTCATTGTTTACGTAACTTTCTCCAGAGTGTTCAAATGAATTCATTTGTGACCCTGAAACAGTTCTATTGTGGTCCATTTGCTTTTTAATGGGCTTAAACAAGCTGCACTTCTTTAAGGACAATAAAACAAAACAAAAGTAAAAATCCTAGGAGTTCTCAAAAGCTTTTGGCCTCTTTGTCTCTAAGAAAGTCTTATGTCAATGACAACTTCTAAATGGAATACCATAGATTCACAACAATTTTGAGTAAGCATACAGCACAGGGAAAATTGAAAACATACACAAACCAATATAGTTGAACCTTGAGCAACATGGGTTTGAACTGCCTGGGTCCACTTACACAAGGATTTGTTTTCCAATAAATACAATACACTACTGTAAATTTATTTTATCTTCCTTATTGTCTTAATAACATTTTCTTTTTCCTAGGTTACCATATTGGAAGAATACAGTAAATAATACATATATAAAATATGTTTTAATAGACTTTTTATTATTGTTAAGTCTTATGGCAAACAGTAAGCTATTAATATTTAGGTTTTTAGGGGTGTCAAAAGTTTTACGTGGATTTTCGACCGTATGAACGGTGTTGGTGCCCCTAATCCCTGTGGTTTAAGGGTCAACTGTATGTTAAAGTACAATGAAGTAAGAAAATAGTACGACTTTTATTGAGCAATTTAAACTAAAAAAAAAAAAAAAAAAGTGCAAAGCCAACAATCCACCCAAGAATAGGAGATGACTTATATTGGAGCTAATAAATCTAAAAAGAACTTGCTCAATATATTTGGTGTTAATATTAGAAAGACTCCAGATACTCTAAATCCTTGTGTCATACATTGTGTCATACACAGCTGTTTCATAAAACAGGTCAACCACACACTACACACAGTCACTACCTTAGTGTTCAAAAACACAAGGTCCTAAATTCAAGGTAGTGACAGCCCAACCAATCTGAATCTCCTCTAGTATCAACCAAAATTGGCCCAAACGAGCAAAATCAGAACATCACTGCTCTCACCACCACTTATTACCGATACCCAAAGTATCTTTATCCCACTGTATAAATGGATCCTCCAGTACAAGGAGTTTCTTCAGCTCTAACAGTAAAGAAAAATTAAACATGCAGAGGTTCGTTGTTAGGAGAAAAGGTAACTGCCAGAAACATCCCTTCTATAGAATATAAGGTTGGATGAGACCTGGACAAAGCAGCTTCCCAGCAAGACTGCATTCATTTTTATACCTAGGAAACCAGGGTACCAAGTGATAAGAAATTATTGCCTCGGGTCTCCCACGAATTCAGTGGGATACTTTAAAAGGGAGACAGACTGAAAGATTCTCAGCCATAGATGTGCCATAGCAGTGCTACAAACTCACTGATAAACATCAGTCTTTCCCCTCCTGCGTATGCAAAGCCAACAATTTAAATGACGCGATTAATTTCCATAGATGTCCACTATATTCCTGAGTACAACAAAGAACCCTTCTGCTAGAAGTACAACAACAACAACCCCCCCCCCCCCCGGGTAGTATTTAAGCATCACTTTAAAACACCATACAGGCATAATTTTTTTAAAGAAATAATTCCATTCCCCATGAAAATAAAAAGGCTATCTTCAGCCCATCGTGGTTTTGATATAACAGATAAGACAGCTTCAAGTGCGTCCAGGATACGTGGAAACTGACTAGATCACAGAAGACTGGGAGCTATTTTCCTATCCAGTCAATGCCTCCCAGGACATCCTTGGAAAGGAGGAAGACATACATGTTTCTCTTTCTCTCATCTATAGAGGAGCAGATGTCAAAGAGTAATAATTCTTCAGCATGGTTAGAGTCCTCTTACAGCATCCAATTACTATCATTATTTGTTCATAGAATGTTAATGTGTGATAATTTACTAAATAGCATTTCAAATTGATTACAAGTCATATTTGTCCTGTATTTATATTTTTAATATAAAAACAGCCTTGGAAAGTTTTCAGCCACTAAAATTACAGCCAATAACTATAAAGTCATAGACAGTACTTGCTTGTTTCTCTCTAATGGGTCCCTTCATGCTAAATTTCATTAACATCAGGTTATTACTTATAATGAAAACAGGAATAAACAGAGTAATAAAATTTTCTCTATTTCCTTTACCTCTTCTTTCATTACCAATAAAATTCATAATTAGAAGCTCTGAGTTGCTATACAATCTTTGTTATTTTTTTTTTAATGTTTATTTATTTTTGAGACAGAGAGAGACAGAGCATGAACAGGGGAGGGGCAGAGAGAGGAAGACACAGAATCTGAAGCAGGCTCCAGGCTCTGAGCTGTCAGCACAGAGCCCGACGCGGGGCTCGAACCCACGGACCGCGAGATCGTGACCTGAGCTGAAGTCGGACGCTTAACCGACTGAGCCACCCAGGCGCCCCAATCTTTACTATTTTAAAATCAACCAACAAATATAGGAAGAGATGTTCTCTCAACACAAGTTCTATCAAAGTATCATCCTACTTTCATTAGATTCAATCACATCTCAGTGAAAATAACTAATTTTGACTAATCAAAAATTTTAGTAATTTTCCAGCTTGAATTCAATGGGAAGTTACCAATAGGAAGCCTAGCTACCCAACCTGCCTGTTTAAAAAAAAAAAAATGGCAAACAATTATTCCTAAAGAGCTCAGTATGCTCATCGTCCATCATATTCACTGGCACACAGCAGGCACAGAATAGATATTGGTGGATGCGTTGATAGAAGATTAGATAACGGACAGAATCAGGTGAGTAGGGAAGGAGGAAAGAAAAGAGGAAACAGGTGAGAAAAAAGACCAGATGAATCCCTAAATCCAAGAAGTGTACAGAATATGACGCAGACAATAATACGTGCAATGACATTGAAATAAATGGCGGCCCGTTAGGTGAAACCAGTAAACATACGAAAAATGGAAATGGGAATTTAATCAGCCCTTTCAGATGCTAAATCAAGAGTGACAATAGTATGTTCCAAGAGGGTAAAAACTTCAAGACAAAGGCACAAAGTCAGGAAAATAAAATGCATGTTCATAGAACAGTAACCAGACTAACTTGTCTAAAGTTGAGAGCTTATGAAGGAAGTTGTGGGAGGTTAGGCTGCAAAGGCAGGTGCCGTACCCAGAGGCTGTGCACAACATAAATACTGAGGGTGCCTGCCTGCTGCCTCCTCTTCCCCACTCCTTTAAAAATTAGCACCTGGGGGCGCCTGGGTGGCGCAGTCGGTTAAGCGTCCGACCTCAGCCAGGTCACGATCTCGCGGTCCGTGAGTTCGAGCCCCATGTCAGGCTCTGGGCTGACGGCTCAGAGCCTGGAGCCTGTTTCCGATTCTGTGTCTCCCTCTCTCTCTGCCCCTCCCCCATTCATGCTCTGTCTCTCTCTGTCCCAAAAATAAATAAACGTTGAAAAAAAAAAATTTAAAAATTAGCACCTGCAAGGGCGCCTGGGTGGCTCAGTCGGTTAAGCGGCTGACTTCGGCTCCGGTCATGATCTCACGGTCCGTGAGTTCGAGCCCCGCGTCGGGCTCTGTGCTGACAGCTCAGAGCCTGGAGTATGTTTCAGATTCTGTGTCTCCCTCTCTCTGACCCTCCCCTGTTCATGCTCTGTCTCTCCCTGTCTCAAAAATAAATAAAAAACGTTAAAAAAAATTAAAAAAAAAATTAGCACCTGCACCCAATCACACAGCCACAACCCCCATCATATACTTTCCTTATCCAAACCCTGAAGGAAACCAAAATTTATGATAAAGTGACAAAAAAGCTTACAATCATAGAAAATGCTAAAAGAAAAAAAAAACATGATGAACAAACAATTGGGAAAAAACTAGGGACTAGGTATATTAATTATCAACTAGCACCTGATTATATCCTACCAAGCTTCTGTATACAATCTCAGAGTTGTTTTGTTTTGTTTTGCTTTAACCAACTTGGTTTTGGATCACTTTGAGCAATGAAGTTTATTAAGGCGATGAACCAGGATAGGAACTCAAACAGCACCTACTCAAACAAGTATGCCTCCTACATGCTAGGCAGATTTGTAGTGGCTTTATACATACTATTTCACTTAATCTTAACATTATTAATTTGAAACTACTCCTCCAGCTTCATATATGTGAGGAAAAATTACTTGAGAGTCACTTTAAAAAGCTAGGATACAAATGTATCTGCTTAACTATCACATGACTGTGTATGTTCAGCACATTGTAATAGAATCAGAAGGAAATACGGCTCTAAAAGCACTTGTTCAATTTCAAATACACATGGTTTATATCTAAATACCTAAATGCACTTAAAACTAGGCCAGTCCTCAACTCATAAAGTCATCATTAAAGCCCATCACTGGGGTACTTGACTTCAACCCAAACCACAGTCTTAAAGAAATCATAAGAAATGATTTTTCCAACCAAACTAATCTAGTCTCAGCTTTTGTTACCATGATCTATTCTGATATATGGAACCCAGTAATTCAAGAAATAGGGGGAAGGACAACATTCATATAACCCCCTTTCCTGTTAGAGTAAGAAAGATGCACTTTCTATATACCTCTGGGATGATTTCTGACTTTCCTTCACATATTGGGACATGAAGGATATATTTACTCTGTCAGATGCTAATACGAGAAATAAGACTGCAACTGGCCTTCACAAATCAAAGTTTAATCATTTTAACCAGCTATATAAGAAAACCTTGTACTCCTAGAGTGGGTCCTTCTCTACAGATGTAAAAATCAAGATAACCTTTAGAAAAGCCAAAATGAGAGTCACACAATCCAAATGCTAATGCCCAAGCCAATTATCAATTAGTTAGCAACTCAAAAGCTCACTGATACACCTGATTTTACACCTAGGCATGTTAACAAAAGATTTGCTTACCTAAGTACATATCTTAGAGGAGGGATTTACTAGCTTAATGACCTTAGGCAAGTTACTTCACAGGTCTGAACCTTGCTTAGCTCATTGGGAAAATGGGGGTAAACAGCTATACTTTAAAACTGTTGTAAGGATTATAGACACTTATGTAATGCACCACACAGTATCTGGCATCTAGTAGAAGTGCAATAAATATAACTTTACATGATAATTACAGGCTTTGCCAGCCAATAACAAATTGATCAGAAAGACCAAATTAGAAGTACGAGGGGTTGGTGGAGAGAAGACAAAGACAGCTCTATGAATAAATAGCTGAGAGGAAGGAAAGAGTCAAGAAACAAAGATGCAAAAACTCAGGACTAGAGCCAGCCTGCACACTGCAATAGCTGTGGAGGGCATCCCCAGTGTTTTCACAGCACGTAACAATGGCCTGCCTTCACTAAGCCATTTAAAACAGATTAAACTTTGATTCCATGTGTTTATAAAAAAGACAGATAAGCACATAATTGACTTTGGAAAGCTTCCTATCAAAAGTGATTTAGCATCACAAATTTAACATTTTACATGTCTAAACTTTAATTAACTGCAAAAATCTATGAACAAGCTTCTGCTAGACTTAATGTACAAAAGAACCTCTCAAATTTCAGAAGCCATTTTTTTCTCCTCAGCACTGAAAAAAACTGTATTTCAAACAAATTAACTGGAAATATTTCAGTGCAATGGCCTAAAACATCATCAGCTTTGAACAGCTAACACAAGATAAAGTTTTTGTCTCCATCATCACTAAAAATGTTTTTATATCTACCAAACAAACACAAACATGTGCCATGAAGATCTCTTTCCACTTGAATTTTCTCCCTACATTTGGAAGGCAGTAAAAAAGCAAAAACATCTGTTCCTTTCTGCAGAGCTGACAACCCTCATTCTATGGTTTAAAAATAAATGGTGTTTATGGAAGTTTATAGATAAATGATCACCTGCTTCAAAGGCAGCGGGCAATTAATGGATCCAAAGACATGCATGCAAAATTAAGGCCAAAAAAAGAAAACAAAACAGATTCCCTAAGGAGAATACTACTGTGCCCTAGGCCTCTGATAATATCCAAGACACCCATAAAATTGTAGACGATGGTAAAGAAC
Source organism: Herpailurus yagouaroundi (assembly GCF_014898765.1). NCBI lineage: Eukaryota > Metazoa > Chordata > Mammalia > Carnivora > Felidae > Herpailurus > Herpailurus yagouaroundi. The sequence goes on along the minus strand of NW_024412436.1, from coordinate 6,175,755 downwards.
CAAATGCGATGCCAGATGACAAGAAAACAGACAGCAACTGAGAAACAGGGGCCTGTGTCAATCTGGATTCACTCCACCACAAGAACAGTTTCCCTGAGAGCTGTCTAGAGAAAATCTGGATCAGTCTAACCAAGAATCACTGTTCTTCCAGCCCAAGGAAGGCCAGATGTTCAACAATTAAAGGGATGGACCTTATTAGAAACAGGAACTGAAAAATCTTATAAAGTCTGTATTTTTTATAAACAGCTTTTACTCCATATTGCCTTACAGTGTCAAATATCCAAAAATAAGTAATAAGCAAGGACATTCAGACTTAAATCAGTAGACTCAGCTTCTATTTCTGGCTCTGCCTCTGAATGAATCACAGTGTGACCTTGAGAAAATTATTTCATCTCTTTACCTACCTGCATTTCCCCACCAGCTACAAGATTAGGTTCAACCCACAAATTTTTCTTTTTTTGAGAAGAAAGTGAGTGGGTGAGATAAATATATGGAAACTGCTACACAAAGATCTACTGATCACAGACCAGCTATATACCCAACCATCAAAGACAAAATCAGTAATGTCCATATTAAAACAACTCACTCTGCAATTTCACCCTTGTACAGTAAAAAATTCTCCCTGGAGAAGGAAATAGAACACAGGTACTCACTGAACAGGACTCCTTGAATTGTCCAAAATTTCAAATTTGGAAATACTTAGCAAAATAAAGTGCAATGCAAGGAACAAGGATGAACCATGTTTTTCTCTTAAGGGCCTACGATCTTCAGGACTCTGATCAATCCTCCTAGGAATGAATTCCTCTTCCCTAACCCTGCCAAGGAGATCAGTCCCTGTACCCTTGATGCTCCCAGAACACTATACTGCATGTTTCCATGTGCTCCTGCGTACTCAGGGAGCCCTGGAGAAACAAAACCCTGATTTAATGACCTTTTGCTGATACAACGTGGCTGCCCAGAATATACATATATATACGTATATATGTATATATGTGTATATATACATATATATATGTTAAATTAAAGTGAATATATATATATATATATATATATCCAAAGTCTAATGCTATTAGAATGAGCAACCATTAATATTAATAGATGATAATCTGAATCGTGGTGACATTTTCATTTAAAAATATATATTTATAAATGAATGATTACCTAGATAAAGATGAAACACAGGATTTCTCACCAAAATTAAATTCAAAAAATTAACTCAAGAATTTTCCTATCTTCTTCCCTCAAAAATGATCTTTCAAGGCCTTTTTTTTTTTTATTCATATTTTTTACAACTTATCTAAAGGGTATTAGACTATAAGCATCCCTTTCATTTAACCTACACAATAAAGGGAAGGGAGAAGAAGTTAAAAAAAAATAAAAAGAAAGAGAGCAAGCAATAAATAAATGAACAAAGTGAATAAAGACTAGTCTTAGTATAAGAATCTATATTGGGGCGCCTGGGTGGCGCAGTCGGTTGAGCGTCCGACTTCAGCCAGGTCACGATCTCGCGGTCCGTGAGTTCGAGCCCCGCGTCGGGCTCTGGGCTGACGGCTCAGAGCCTGGAGCCTGTTTCCGATTCTGTGTCTCCCTCTCTCTCTGCCCCTCCCCCGTTCATGCTCTGTCTCTCTCTGTCCCAAAAATAAATAAACGTTGGAAAAAAAAAATTAAAAAAAAAAAAGAATCTATAAATGTAAAACAAAAGGTGAAACATACGTAAAATACAGGTGAAAATAAAAATGTGGTAAATACAAGTTGGCATTTAGCCAACTAAGTAGCTATGCCCATTGAGAAATGTCACTTAAGAAATGTGTTTTTTAAGGTTTATTTATTTTGAGAGACAGAAAGAGCAAGGAAGGGACAGAGAGAGAGGAAGAGAGAGAATGCCAAGCAGACTTCATGTTGCCAGAGCAGAGTCCTACGTGGGGCTCAAACCCACCAAATGTGAGATCGTGAGCTGAGCTGAAACCAAGAGCTAGATACTTAACTGACTGACCCACCCAGGAGCCCCAAGAAATGTTTTATAGATAACCTATTAATTACAGTAACAGAATTGAAGACTTAAGCTTTTCAAATTACATTTGAAATTTTTACCATGCAAATATTTATCATAACCTACCAGTAATTGCATAAATTGTCATTCTTTCCTATTCCATAAATTCTTGCACTTATTATTTCCTTTAATAATTAAGAGTAGAAGGAAGAGGGCACCTGGGTGGCTCAGTCCGTTAAGCGTTGGACTTTTTGATTTTGGCTCAGGTCATGATCTCACGGTTCATGAGTGTGAGCCCTGCATCGGGCTCTGTGCTGACACTGCAGAACCTGCTTGGGATTCTCTCTCTCTCTCTCTCTCTCTCTCTCTCTCTCTCTCTCTCTGTGTGTGTGTGTGTGTGTTCCTCCCCCACTTGTTCTCTCTCTCAAAATAAACTTTAAACATTAAAAAAAAAAAAAAGAGTAGAAGGAAGAGAACATGAAACAATGAGTAGCTAAGGTAAGGCCTTGGGACCTACACACCTATAAGAAAGGATAAACTAATTACCACAGTAAATGGACCCTTTAGCTGGGCTTTTATGGTGCCCACCAGTTGGATTACACGTCCTTGTGGTCTTCTCACCTTCAGCGACTCCAAGCTATACCTGTTTTGATTGGACATAAAACCAAATGAAAATTATCCCTAATATTCTATTTCATTACTTATTAACTTTCTAAGAGTGGTTGCATCAGCAAACTGGAGTACATCCCCTTAACTTCACTGAGTCGTCAACCCAGATTGCTGACAGAAACTACATATTACATATATAAGCATACGCATATATATTAGAGCAGTCACAGATCGCCTCTGGATAGTACTGGAATAAATTATTTGTTTCTCCCACGCTGACCCTTGTCAAAAAAAATCATTCACAATTTTCTTATTTTTAATGATGTGAGGATGAGGAAGGAAAGACAATGATGGCTCAGTTAGCTGTGAAAAAAAAAAAAAAAAAAGAGTTGATCTGCCTGGCGGGACCCTGGACACAGAGAATAGCACGTTTTGGACAAATGGTTGGAGCAGCCCCTCCTTGCGATGACTTAGGAGACATAACCAAGTTGTTCCCTTTAAGACCTTGTTTAAAAAAAAAAAAAAAGAACGATAAAAACCCAGCAATTTTACTAAACGTGAAGGCAGGACGTAAAAGGATTCCCTGAGTCGGGACTTGCCAGAAGGAAGTCTAGGCTTCGCGAAGGGAGGAGAGCAAGTGACCGGGGAAGGCCCTGATTGGCAGGTGACCCAGCAGCAGGGCGCGCTCACCTGTGAACACGTTCTGGAAGCCACCCGCAGCCGCCGGCGCCCCAGACACCTTGGCTGCCAGTACGGGGGGCACCCCACCGCCCCCCTCTGAGGCAGCCTCGCGTGCCGGTAGGTGCGCAGAGCCCCCGGCCGGGGGCGCGCGGCTGCCTAGCTCCTCCGTCCAGTCCGCTGAGCGGCTGAGGCCGCAGGTGAGGCCGCCGTCGGCCCGGTGCTTCTTGGGCGGAGCCGCGGCGGAGACGAGGGCAGCCCTGGGCCCCCGGCTCAGGGAAGACTCCAGCCGCCTCTTAATCCTGGGGCTCTGGCTGGGAGACTGAGACGGAGAGTGATTGGGCGAGCTGAGTTGCCGGGTGGTGGTCTTGATGTAGCAGGGAGCGATGAGCGGGTAGGGCTTGAAGCAGCGTGGACTGGGCGCAGGGCTGCCTGGCAGGGAGGCGGCTGCCAGGGCGCCGGGCCTGCCGGGCTCCCCCTCGGGCTCTGCCCCCGGCCTCGGGGGGTCCTCTCCCGCCTCCAGGCCCCACGCCTCCCCTGGAGAGTCTCGGGGGGCATCCTCAAAAGTGTCTTCCTCGCCTTCCTCATCAGTGTCCGCAACCCCTGGGCCGGGGCTTCTGGCCGAGCCCTCCTCCGCTGGTGAGGACTCGGGGAACCGGAAGGCCGGGGAGGAGGGCGAGTCTGCATCGGCAGGCTGGCCCACCGGCAGGCCAGGCACAGCTAAGGCTCCGGGGGGTGGAGGCTGCTCGGGCACCCGGGGCTCGGTGACCAGGCTCCGAGGCAGGTCAGACAGCGTAGACCGAGCCTGCTCCGTGTCGGGACTGCAAGGGGCCTCCCCGGCTGCGCTGCTCGTGCCCAGCAGGTACTGGTCCAGGCCCAAGAAGGCCCCGGGCTGGGGGGAGGCGGCTGTGGGGGCTGCTGCAGGCTTCTCAGGGCCCTGGAGCAGCAGCAGCTGCTGCTGCTGCTGCTGCTGCTGGCGAATCGCCTGCTGGATGTCTGAGAGCAAATCCTCTTGCTCCGTGGCCGAGTGAAAGCTATAGATGTCCGTGTCCGAGCCGGAACTGGTTCTTTGTCCATCCTGCACCCCTGCAGCAGCTTCCAAATCCCCCAAGACCACCCTGCCCCCAACCCCAACATCGGTGGGTCCAGAGCCACTTGGACGGGTTACCTCGAAAGGGTCAGCACACTCGGTATCCGACAGGCCCGTCTCGTCTGCAGAGAGGCTGAGATCTGGGGTCTTGGTGACCAGGGAGTGCGCGCTGTCCAGCTCCCCGATCTGCAAGGCCTGGGAGTCCAGCACATCCTCGCGGGAGCCGCTGGTGCCTTTCCCCTTGGACAGGTTCTTCCTGATCCGCAGGTTGGAAAACACTGAGGCTCTGGATTCCGACTTGCTCTTCTTCTTGCCTGGCTCTCCCCCGCCGCCACCTCCTCCCCCCTTGCCGTGCTTGCCCAGCGCCTTCTTGCCCCCGCTCCCCTTCTTTGTGGCTTCCACATCTCTGGGCCCGACAGCATCCTCGGCGCTGCTTCCGCCTTCGTGCAAGGCATCACCTGCGCTCCTCTTCAGCTTTCCATCCTGGTTCCCCATGTTGCGATCCCGCTGCTGAGCCGAGGCGCCTCCGGCATTCAGGCCATGCCGGCCCTCCTTGGCCCCCAGCCCGCACAGGGGGAGGCTCCCGGGACAGTCAGGCGGCCAGGCGAGCCGCTGGGAGAGGAGGCCAAATCGCGCGGGGCTGGCCCTGTTAGCATCTGCCTCCTCTTCGCACAATGCGCGCTTGCTCCCGCGGCGGCCGTGGCTGCGGCTGCAGCCGAGAGCGAGCGGGCGGCAGCCCAGAACATGCTCAGTGCTGCGCTCTGAGTCCGCCAATGGCTGCGCAGAACGCAGCCGGGGCCTGGCCCCCCAATGGCCGCCGCCCCCCCCTCCGCCCTCGCTCGGCTTCTCCCCGAAGCCGGGCGCGAAAACTGTTTGCTCAATCTCGGAGACTTTCATCTCCGCTGTGCGAATCGAATGCATTGTCCCCGTGGAAAGAGCTCGTCAGCTGGAAGATGCACATGGAACGTCAAAGCTCCGGGACCTGCCATGAAAAAAAAAAAAAGTTAAAAAGAATTTTAAACGGTGAAAAAACCGAAGCCAAATTCTATAATATCGAGGCCACATACACTACCCACTCCCCCCTTCAAGTGCCTGAAGAAGCATGGCTCTTCAATAAATATTTGTGGAGCGAATGGACTGTTCTTTAATAACTGATAGTCTTGAACACTGTTAATGTGCTTGAGCATATGGTTTAGGAATGGTTGCTACATATAGTGCTGCTTTTATGTTTGATGCAGACCTTGCATCTGTTTACTTGAGAGATTAGCTGCCGTTTCAAAAGTTCATTTTTTCGAATTTTTTATGGCAAAATAGCAAAGTGAATTAAAAAAAAAATCCTAAGAGATTAGAGTTGATTAAAATGCTAATCTCCAAAATTCTATGTATTTACCATATAAATCAAATAGCATTTGTATTCCAAAAGGGTACATATACTATAACTCCCAGGAGGTCAGACTCATCAATATTAAACATGCTCCTATTGTTGTTGCATATAAAAAGGAAAAAGACAAAAAAAGGAAACACCCTTGGCACAGACACATGAATTCAGATGTTATGCTATAAACCACCGCTTCCCAAGCAAACCCTTTAAGGCAAACTTTGTCCTTGCCTTTACTATAAAAGTTTGTAACAGTTTAACAGAATTTCTTAACATTCTGGCTCCTGTATTAATAGAAACATTTCCTCCGTTGTAAACGTTGTCACCGTTACTTAGGAAATTTAGTTACCCGTATTAAAGCATTTTTCAACATCCTGGGTATCTAACGCACCTTTAAGATTAAAGCAGCGTTAATCAATAATGTTACAATGTTATGATCATTTGAGTTACAAATTCATCCTTAAGCACTTTGAAAATAAGTAGTAGCATATCCAACATGTTAGTATTCCAAGTAAGCCCAAAGGAGGAAAAAGTACATGTTATAATGACGCAATTTAAATTCGGCAAGCAAATGCTCCTTTGTATATTGTGAACTACATTTTAAACCTCTCTCTTTAACCATTTTTATGTTTAAAAAAATGGTCGTATGAGTCTTCGATATAAAAGTACTCCATTGCAATAAGTAGGAGCCTTTTTCAAATTATATTCTTAAAAACAGATGATTTAAAGTCAGGCAGCCAGTCATTTTAGGTGGCCTTTTAGAGTAAATGCTTTGGAGAAATCACCTTTAATAATAACTCTGCCAGGGTAACAGCCCTGTCTTGGAGAGGTTCTGGAGTACTTGAAAACCCTTTGTTTCCCCTTTCACAAAACTGCTCTTTTCTAGAATGCAGACTCCTCAGAGGGCACGGTTTGCCTAAGGCTAATAGAATTTGCTGCCTCTTTGAACACTGAGGTACTATGGGTTTTGATTTTTGCTCTTTCTTTAACAAGACATCTTTGACTCCAAACTATTTTGAGTTTTTTATTTGTTGGTTTTCGTTTCTTTTTACTTTCTTTGTTTACTTTTACTTTCTTTACTATTTACTTCTGAGATATATTTAAGTTCCAGAAATAAAAAAAAAAAAAAAAAAGAGAAGAAGGCAAGGAGGGAGGACAGAAGAGAGAAGAGACAAGACTGCTGATGTTTTCACATCCTTTGAATGTGAAACAATATATGACAGCTGTGTGCAGGTCACAGGTGACAAAGCTCTACTACATGCAAAGGCTTGTTGGAAAATCACAAGTGTGGGCACCAAATGTAGGTAGGTACTCTCAATCCAATTTAAACTTAATGAATAAGTTCAGGCTGAGATTTGTCTAAGGTCCCATAGCAGCAAAGGCATTACTTGAACCTACAGATTTAGGTTCCTAATTCTTTATAACAAACAACACTACACAGTTTATTATTTCATGGGCTGGTAAGAGCATCATGAAGGCGAACAGTATTTAGTGGTCCCAAAGATGCCTGGGGCATGGCCTAAGCTTAACTCCATTTGATGAAGAAATGATATCATATCTCTAGTTGCAAAAAACACATTTAACAAATAGAGATCCTACCTTGTGCCTGGCCAAACACTAGGTACCAGGACACAGGGAAAAAAAACAAAACAAAACAAAACAAAACAAAACAAAACAAAAACCAGGTGTGGCTAGCCTGTATATTCAAGAATCTAATCTAGAATAATTGTTGGTAAAAAAAAATCTTTAGTATTAGCATCCCAAACAGGTCACCAAAAATGTATATGAAATTAGTTGCTACCCATTTTCCAACATTTCCCAAATGTTGCTATAACATTTTCCAACTGTTGAACTCCAGTTCATAATATGCATATGTGAATGTGGGATAAATGTACTAAACTCTGCAACTTACTCAAAAATGCATCAAAAAATTAAGATGCTTTAATGGATGGAGATATGGACAGATAACGTAATAAAGCAGGTATATTTAAATTTTAATTGTATAATTTAAGTGAGGGATATATGCTGTTGCTGTAAAATTATTTCCACTCGTCTGTATGTTTGAAATTTTGAAGTGTGGTATAAGAGAGTTACAAGAATGTTGTATTTCCCAGCTTTTTTGAAATTAAAATCATATAAAGGTTTATGGCACTCAATTAACAGTAAGTGAATAATCAGTCCTCCTCTCTTCACTTTTACCTGTTTGTCTGAATTATATATGTCATTTCTTCTTCTCTTTTCTTTTAGCTCTCCTCCTGTTTCATTGCTCTCTCAATTCAGTATCTCTCCATAATGAAATGTTTGATATGAGTCTTTAGTTTTCACTATGCTTCACCTTGATGAATGTTTGAGACTCTCTAGCAAAACAATCAGATTGGATGCTAATTATCCAACTCACTCTTTTCTCCAGCAGGTGAGTGACCTTTTCTTGAAAGACAACTCTGTCCTGATATCAACTACTAAGACTTGGCCTCTTCCATCCACCTCTCAGTCCTGACTTTACTCCTATACTACAGACTACTGGACCCACTTTCTAGAGAACAGTTGCACTGCCATGCTCCCAGTCCAACCCACCATATCTGAAATGGGACACATGTGCTCTTGCATATTATTCTCTTTGGGGTTTTTTTTTGTTTTTTAATTTTTTTTTAACATTTTTTATTTTTTGAGAGACAGAGCATGAGCAGGGGAGGGGGAGAGAGAGAGAGGGAGACACAGAATCTGAAGCAGGCTCCAGGCTCTGAGCTGTTTGCTAGCACAGAGCCCGATGCTGGGCTCGAACTCACGAACTGCGAGATCATGACCTGAGCCGAAGTTGGACGTTCAACCTACTGAGCCACCCAGGCACCCCTGTTTGTTTGTTTTTTGTTTTGGGTTTTTTGTTGTTGTTGTTGTTCAGTAAAAGCACCACAATCTCTCCAGTTGCCCAAACCCAGCTTGTTGCTAATTCCTGTCTCTCCCTTAGTCCACACAGTTTAGCAATCCCAGAGATTTCTCTATTCTTCCTCCTTATGTCTCTTACATCCACTCATCTGTTTGATCCCAACTGCCACTTCCCTTGTCTTTCTCCTACCCCCACCTCCAACTCCCATCTGTTCTTTCTTGCTATTATCAATGCTTCTCAAATGGGGAGACAATTTTGCTCCCCAGGGAACATTTGGCCCTGTCTGGAGACATTTTGGGTTTTCATAATGGTCGGGATGCTGCTAGCACCAATGATGCTGCTAAACAAAATGCAGAGGACAGCATCCTCCCTTCAACCCAAAATGCCAATTATGCTGTCGTTGAGCACCTGCTTTATCATGAAGCCTCTCGCCAGTGCTGGAGTCAATAAATGTGAATGAATGAGTAAAAGAATGGAAATTATTATTATTTTGAAAAGTATTTCTCAGTTAAGGCAAATCAAAAACTTGAAAAGAGAACCTAACAGGACAAATAAGACTTTAACTACTGTTAACTATAGTACCAGTATCTTAAATGGAGAATTAACTCTTCCCTGAGACATTCATATTCTATGAAATAATGTGTCTACATAAATATTCCTATTGTTCACATACTTGCTGACATTATAAAAAGCCCTTATTCCTACCAGAAAATTTCAAGATGGAATCCCCAGAGCTCTTTTACAGAAATCATTATATGGATCACAAACAAGAATTATGTAGCTTTAGATTTTTACCATCCTCTTTCATGTTATCACCAATGCAGTACTTGGAAATTAAGTGCTTACAAAACTGAGAACAAGTCAAACATTACTTTGCCCAAGCAATACAGAATGCACTACAACTATTCAGAATTTGCCTATAGAAAGCCCACTTTAAGTCCATAATTTACCTTGTTCAGTGACAAGAAGTCACAAAAAGCATTCTAAAGACAGAGCCAATAAGGAATTAAGATTGAGACAGCCGATCCTTGGCCTGGAGAGAAATGCTGTCCAACAGAAATGTAATGCAAGCCTCAATGGTAACATAAATACTCTAGTATCCACATTAAAAGGGCTAAAAGAAACGGATGAAAATAATTTGAAGAATAATTATGTAACCAAAAATATCCAAAATATTTCAACAAGAAGTCAATAAAAAATCATTAGGGGGATAGATTACATTCTTTTTTCCATAATAAGTCTTTGAAACCCAGTATGAATTTTACTAACGGCAACATCTCATTCAGACTAGTCACATGTCAATTGCTTCATAGCCATCTATGGCAAATAGTCACCCTTTTCTGAGCACAGCTTTCACCTTAGATTTTTCAGAGCTTTTTGAGCAACTCTTAGAATCTGCCAACATTAATCCAAACTGTGTTATTGAGCTTTAAAATAGTATTATATATTTTTATGTCATTTTAATGACATGTAGGTATATAATTTAAAAAAAAAATCCATGGAACAAGCATGGGAAGAGATTCTAAGTGGGGCATCTGGTTGGCTCACTTGGTAAAGTATGCAGCCCTTGATCTTGAGGTTGTAAGTTTGAGCCTCATATTGGGCCTAGAGATTACTTAAAAAAAAATAAAAAAGAGATTCTAGTATAAATATGGACACGAGAGAGAAAACTATATTCCACAGGGCACTCTGGTTTTGGTAATAAATAATTTGATAATAAATAAAACGAGACCTGTCCACAAAAACTAGGCCAAATGTATGGGTTTTCATTAAACAAAGATACCCCAAGAAGCACGCATACCTATGTTTGTCCTAATAGACATTAGTTTGTCCATGCATATTTCAGAAGATGATCTTAATATTGGTTTTAATCACACTGCTCCTTTTTTTTCTTTTCTTCTTTTTTTTCTTTTTTTTTTTTTTAATTTTTTTTTTTCCAACATGTATTTATTTTTGGGACAGAGAGAGACAGAGCATGAACGGGGGAGGGGCAGAGAGAGAGGGAGACACAGAATTGGAAACAGGCTCCAGGCTCTGAGCCATCAGCCCAGAGCCCGACGCGGGGCTCGAACTCACGGACCGAGAGATCGTGACCTGGCTGAAGTCGGACGCTTAACCGACTGCGCCACCCAGGCGCCCCACACTGCTCCTTAATATATATTAAAGATGCTTTTACATTGAATTCTAAGGGTCAGCATTTTCTCTTCGAATTTAAGAGCCAGTCTAATTATTACAATATGGTATTAAAGAAAATTCATTGAATTAAATTTAAAGATTAAATTGACTTTATTCAATGACTCATGAATTAGACAGCATCTCATCTAGCAAATAGAAAGGAGCTCCATCAAACTGCAGAAAAGGAAAAGTTTTTAAAGGAAGAGAGGGAACAGAAGAAAAAAAGAAATTATTAGCAAAGAATGTGTTGTTTTAGTCAAGGTCACCTAAAGCAAAAAAGAAGAGATCTATCAGTGAATTACCTCCAAGTGCTGACCAGGAAATTTCAGGTTATCTGTTTAAAGGTTACATTTCAGAAGAAGCTAAAGCCTCTATTTTTTTTTTTTTTAAGTGTATCTATTTAGAGGGAGAGTGAGCAGGGGAGAAGCAGAGAGAGAGGGAGAGAGAATCCCAAGGAGGTTCCACACTGACAATGTGGAGCCCCACACAGGGGTGGATCCCACAAACTGTGAAATCATGACCTGAGCTGAAACCAAGGGTCAACGCTCAACCAACTAAGCCACCCAGGCACCCAAGCCTCAATTAAGTTTACTATTAAGTTTTGTTTGGCTGACATGGAACCTTAATATAAATGACTCCATTTTGATCCTGTGGTTTTCCTTTTAACAATGGAAAAAGAGCAAAAAAGACCCAAAGAGGAGAAAAAATAAATATTTCAGTTTAGCGGCAATGCTTGCTTGCTCTTTATGAAACAAACGCCTTCGACCTTTGCACTTTCACCCAGAAATTAAGAGGAACTTGTTCTGATCACAAGGAATCCAAAAGAAGTTTAAAACTCACATCTCTTACTGAAGATCTTTTCAGAGAATTGCCCTCAAGTACTTTAACTTCACTAGAAAATGGCTGCTTGCTGGGTTTTCCTTTTCCTCTCTTTTCACAGCACAAAGCAGTGGTTTCAGTGTAGAACTTTGCATCAGCTTCATTTTCCTCGGAAGAGCAGGAAAAGGCCTGTGGGAGATTTTATTTCACTCACCTGTGTGGGAGCTTCAGCTGTACAAACGTGACTTGAGGGGGCGTCCGACTTCAGCCAGGTCACGATCTCGCGCTCCGTGAGTTCGAGCCCCGCGTCGGGCTCTGGGCTGACGGCTCGGAGCCTGGAGCCTGTTTCCGATTCTGTGTCTCCCTCTCTCTCTGCTCCTCCCCCGTTCATGCTCTGTCTCTCTCTGTCCCAAAAATAAATAAACGTTGAAAAAAAAAATTAAAAAAAAAACAAAACAAAACGTGACTTGAGGGTGCCTGCTGAAGAGTGGGAAAATTTTACTCTCAACAATGTAACTAGGTTTTCTGGTAACAGTAGAGAAAGAGCTATCATCAGAATGTCTAGGCAGGATGATTATAATGTTTACTGGAAATTAATTTATCAGTATCACTACTACACTTTAAATATTTCCTCAGAGATTAGGGAGGCAGGAAAAGAAAACTGATTTGAAGTCTGTCTTTCCTTGCCTATGATACTCTATGAAAGACTGCCAGAGCTATTTGGCTCTTTAGGGCTCATTGAGTCAACATTTTCTAGGCATTTCTTCCTGTCCTCCTAAAACTCCCAGGACTTCAGTTAAGGCAGATGCAGGTGCAAAATCTAAAAAAAAAAAAAAAAAAAAAAAAAGGCAAAAACAATTAAAATAGCTGTTAAGCAGTTGAATAATTTCTACAATTTGCAAGGTCCCTTCTGTGGATTTTCCTGAGTTGTTGGATCTGAGGTGCCTGGAGAGAAAAGTGCAGGGTGTGCTAACTTGTCTTCATCAAGACAACGGCTTTATGGGTCTCAGTAATGATGACAACTTAGAAAGGTTCCAACTGGATCAATTTCGACTGCCAGACTGAAGTGGCTGAGTGCAGTTGGAAGTGGTCTACTGGCCTACAAAATGTGTTAACTCCCACAACGTGGAAACTCCTTTCAATATTTAAGGAGCTTGAAGGTAGGCTTTAAAATTTTTTTTTTTTTAACATTTATTTATTTTTGAGACAGAGACAGAGGGAGACACAGAGCCTGGAGCCTGCCAGGCTCTGAGCTGTCAGCCCAGAGCCTGACACGGGGCTCGAACTCACGGACCGCGAGATCGTGGCCTGAGCTGGAGTCGGACGCTCAACCGACTGAGCCACCCAGGCACCCTGAGGGTAGGCTTTAGTATATGTGCTGCCGAAGCGAGCACTGAGGGTAGGCTTTAAAGGCATAGTTTGAAGCGTGACCTGTTTGTTTCACTAGTGATAGCACTTTGTTTTACTTTTAATATAAATGAATTTTATATTATTAATTTATATTATTTTCTATTATGATTAATCACATTATATAAAAATTATATATATAAATTATGTTATATATGTAACATATATTTAATTATATTATTAATTTATAATAAATTCATCTCAGTTTTATTGAGATATAATTGACACACAATGCTATATAAATGTGTATACAGCATATATTGCAAAATGATTACCACAATACGTTGTTACCATCCATCACCTCATCTAGTTACAATTTTTTTTCATTGAAATTCTTTAAATGCCCAGCACTACACTAGCAGGTGGTTCTATAGTGGTGATTAAAATAGGCCTGTTCCCTGCCCTCAGGGAATTTACAGCCTAATGGAATGAGGTAGGACACACTGTGAGGAAGTCAATAAATAAACCATATAATTGCAAACTGTGAGCGTGATGCGGAGATTAAAAACAGCTGCTTTAAAAATGGGACTAACCTGTTTTAAAGTGGGTGATCAGGGAAGTTTTCTCCAAAGGCCTAACATCCATGATGAGAAATAGAGGTTGAGAAGGTTTCAAACAAGCAAAATGTGTGAGAAAAGTATTTGGGCAGAGGAAAAAGTGTGAATCAACGTGAAAAAGCCAAGTAGTTTATTGGTAAAAGCAACTGGTAAGGTAATTCTATGCCTCAGAATCTATGACCCTACTTTCACAATATCTAAGTTCCTGGGAAAATGTTTAATATTTTATATTTCCACTTATGACCTATTTTCATCATAACAGAATGAAGTATTAATTACTATCTTTTAAGAACTAGCTGATCCTTACAATTATTTATGTAGCTAAGCTATGAACAAAGTAATGGTATGGATTGGGGGAACCTAGATTAATAGAATCACTTTGGGGGTACCCTCAAACCCAACAAATGGGCACCTCTTCCCCTGATTCCACCCTGCCCCCATGAGTCTGATAGTTATCGAGCTGCCTTCTGTTTTCTATCCCTAAAACAACTGGGAAAGACATGTTTTAATAATCTTCTACTTCCTCTGTCACCATTCTACCATAATAAATTAAATTCCACCTCCATTTTTAAAGTTACCTGTAGTAGCTTGTGTATAGGAAGAATGGGTCTTAGATCAAGTGGGTTCAAATCTTGACTTGGCTTCGGTGATTTGGGCAAATAAATCAATCTCTCTTAGCTTCAATTTCTCCATCTGTAAAATAAATATAATAGTAGCTCCTTTATAAGAGTATTGCAAGGATTCAGGGTACCTGAGTGGCTCAGTCGGTTAACCGTCTAACTCTTGATTCGGCTCACATCATGATCTCATCATTTCTGGGTTCAAGCCCTGTGTCAGGGCTATCATCATGAAGCCTGCTTGGGGTTTTCTGTCCCTTTCTCTCTCTCTCTCTCTCTCTCTCTCTCTCTCTCTCTCTCTCTCAAGATAAATAAATAAATAGATAGAATATAGATAAAACTAATTTTTAAAAAAAAGAAAATAGAACTTAAAAAAAGATTACTGCAAGGATTTAATCGACCATTTATACAAATGGCCTAGCACATAACAGTTGCTCAATAATTGTTAAACAAAGGCTGTAAGAGCCAATTATGTAATCCCAGTAATTCCAGACCTCTTACAGGAGAAATCCTAGAAACACTAAAAGGAAGAATTATTAATTCACCAAGACTGAGGAAGCCTGCCATTCATGAAAAGCTAGGTATCTTCAAGTTATGTTGCTAGGTGTTCTGAACTGTTGTTTTCCTACCAACAAAGATGCTATACTTATGCCCCCCTTAGATGAGTGCCAAGGGGTGAGTTGCTTTCTATTGGCCTAGAATTTTCCTACCCCTACATGCTAGATTCTACCTACCATAGCTGTGGAGACGCGAGTTCAGAGAAACTGAGCCCTGAGTCCGTGTCCCCAGGCCTCCCAACCAGAAGATTTAGACTGAGCTGAACTTGGAGCCCACTTTAAGGGAAAGAATGTTAATCCAAGAATCCCTAACTGTAATGAAAGACAGACATGAACCCATCCCGGTACCCTAGATCTGAATGCATTTTCATGATCTAATAGTAAAATTTAATATTTTTGAATATAGATAAACACAATGTGATATATCCATGCAGCGGAATACTACCCAGCAATAAAAAGATAGGAAGTGCTCAGACATGTTAGCATATGGATGAACCTCAAAAACATTACGCGAAGTGAAAGAGCCAGATTTAAAAAATGACCACACCTAGGGGCGCCTGGGTGGTGCAGTCGGTTGAGCGTCCGACTTCAGCTCAGGTCACGATCTCGCGGTCCGGGAGTTCGAGCCCCGCGTCGGGCTCTGGGCTGATGGCTCGGAGCCTGGAGCCTGTTTCCGATTCTGTGTCTCCCTCTCTCTGCCCCTCCCCCGTTCATGCTCTGTCTCTCTCTGTCCCAAAAATAAAATAAACGTTGAAAAAAAAATTTAAAAAAAAATGACCACATCTTTTATGATTTTACTTATAAGAAATGTACAGAAAAGGACATTTTATAGAGACAGATAGTAGACAAGTAGTTGCCTGTGGCTGAGGCAGGAATGGGAACTGACTACAAATTGACATGGGTTCCATTTGGAGGTATGGGTGGAATGTTCCAAAATGTAATCATGGTGACGGTTATATAATTCTGTAAATATACTAAAATATCATGGAATTAAAACAGGTGGACTTATCATATGTAAATTATACCTTCACAAAATATTAATTAAAACATTAATTTAGGGGCACCTGGGTGGCTAAGTCAGTTAAGTGTTTAACTTCAGCTCAGGTCATGATCTCAGTTTGTGAGTTCAAGCCCAGGTTGGGCTCTGTGCTGACAGCTCGGAGTCTGAAGCCTGCTTTGAATTCTGCGTCTCCTCTCTCTGCCTCCCCTGCTCATGATCTCTGCATGTGTCTCTCTCTCAAAAATAAACATTAAAGGGGCCCCTGAGTGACTCAGTCAGTTAAGCGCCCGACTTTGGCCCAGGTCATGATCTCGCAGTTTGTGGGTTCAAGCCCCATGTCAGGCTCTGTGCTAATAGCTTGGAGCCTGGAACCCGCTTTGTATTCTGTGTCTCCCTCTCTCTCTGCCCTTCCCCTGCTTGCGCTCTCTCTCTCTCTCTCTCTCTCTCTCTCTCAAAAATAAACATTAAAAAATAAAATAAATAAAATAAACATAAAAAATAAAATAAAATGAATTAATTTAAAAAGTGAATGTTTTTCACTTTGGGCCTCAGCTTCAAGGCAGTGATTTCCCTATACGAAATGGCCTAAGTTCCATTGCTCTGCAGTTATTGGCCTGGATGCCCAAATTTGACTCACTTCTCAGGTCAAAAAGGAACTCAAGGTAACTTCCAGAGATGAATATTCCAGTCATGAGGGGCAGGGCAGCTGAAGAGTGGCTCTCACTAGATAAACTAAGTAAAGAAGGGAACTCTAGCTGGGATTGTCATATATTATTGACCATAACAGGTCAGCTGGGATACACAGTATGAATTTGATATTCCCAGTCCCCAAATACAGTAACGTTTCTTTTTAGCAATAAGTGAGCAAATTTTTAAAAATATTTTCTTATTTTTTAGAAAGAAAGAAAGAAAGAAAGAAAGAAAGAAAGAAAGAAAAAGAAAGAAAGAAAGAAAGAAAGAAAGAAAGAAAGAAAGAAAGAAAGAAAGAAAGAAAGCGAGCACAGGCAGGGGAGAGGGGCAGAGAGAATCTTAAGCAGGCTTCACAGTCAGTACAGAGCCTAACATGGGGCTTGATCCCATGACCCTGGGATCATGACCTGAGTTGAAATCAAGAGTCGGACAGTCAACCGACTGAGCCACCCAGGTACTCTGAATAAAATGTATTTTAAAGTCCTAAGCTACAAGATGATCTGAAAATGCATTAATCAGCAGCAGAAGTGACAGAGACCATCGAACATCTCAGTCCCCAGCAAGGAAACTCTTTGAAATCAATTTAACGCCCTTTGTCATTGATTTGAGATGTTGATCATAAGAAGGAGAAGACTAGGCAGCATGGAAAACTAAACTCAAGCCCAAGTTTTATTTTCCAATCCTCAAATCAGTACTCAATAATGATTAATTATTGTTGCTTCATTTGTGTATGAACAATTTCAGTTAGGGAACATGTAGGTGCAAGGGAACAACATCTACCCACAGTCCAAGTAAAAGGATTTTCTTTGAAGGACAGGATAAGGCATGGACTTCAAAGGACTGGAGACAAAGAACACTGAGCCATATACAGAGATTTAACAGTCATCACACAGCTACTTTATCTGTCTGTCTTCTGGAATGTTTCTTGCTTTTATCTCTCTCCATATGTCTATAATTTCCTTTAGTTTCTGCTTACTAAACAGCATGCACATGGCCTAAAATGGTTGAGCAAGGCCATGTTCCATATAACCTTACAGTTCAAGTACCAAGCAATGTTTGACTCATCACAACTAGAGACTGTTCCACCAATGTCAAGTATCTATCCTGATCCAACCAGCTGAGGCCAGAAGGGATGAGTCACAAGGTCTGTCATGGTTACATAGGCCCACTATAGTAGGCAGCGTGACGGCCTCCAATGGTGTCCATGTTTTAACTCCCAGAACCCTTAAATATGTTACACGGAGAAGGGGAATTATGGCTGTAGATGGAATCAGCTGTCCTTGAGATAAGCAGATTATTCTGGATTGTCTAGGAGGGCCCAATGCAATCACAAGGGTCATTATAAGTGAAAGACGGGGGCAGGAGAGTCAATGTTAAAGGAAGAGATGTGAAGACAGAAGCATCATCCAAGGTAATATGAAGAAGGAGTCTGGGTCAAGAAATGCAGGAAGATTCTAGAAGGTGGCAAGGGCAAGGACACTAAGTCTTTCCTAGAGCCTCCAGGAGGAACATTCCTGCTAACACATTGGTTTTTGGACTTCTGAGCTCCAGAACTGTAAGTGAATATATTGCTGTTATTTTAAGACACTAAATTTGTGGTAATTTGTTATAGCAGCATTAGAAAACTAATGAGGTGTTTAAAAAGTGAATCTCCGGGGCACCTGGGTGACTCAGTCAGTTAAGCATCCAACTCCAGCTCAAGTCATGATCTCACGATTTGTGAGTTCAAGCCCCGGCATTGGGCTCTGTGCTGACAGCTTGGAGTCTGGATCCCAGTTCAGATTCTGTGTCTCCCTCTCTCTCTGCTTCTCCCCCACTTGCATGCTATCTCTCCCTCCCTCAAAAATAATCATAATAAATAAATAAATAAATAAATAAATAAATAAATAGATTTTTTTTTTAAAAAAAAGTGTATCTCCATGTTTCATGGATTATCCTCAGGAGAATTTAAAATCAAGCCTTCAAGTCTTACTCATTAGCAAATTTTACTTCTATAAATACAGGAAAAAGTCTTCTAAAGAAACTACTAGAAAAGGTGCTACTAATCTTCCCTTCCTGTGCTGGGCAGAAGAATCTGGACTGCAACTGTTAATTTGGAGCACAGCTGCTTCAAATATCTATATAAAATCATACTCAAAATGGCTCTTCAATTTAGAACATTAAAATTATAACAAGGGTTGATTGACACTAAGTTAGCAACACTAAAGAGTAACAGCCATAACCAATTTACTGAACAATTAAGTTAGGGAATAAATAATACACAGGCTTTAAATTTCTCTTCCAGTTCTTTTTTCTTTTTTTAATGTTTATTTATATTTGACAGAGACAGACAGAGCATGAGTGGGGGAGGGGCAGAGAGAGAAGGAGACACGGAATCTGAAGCAGGCTCCAGGCTCTGAGCTGTCAGCACAGAGTCTAACATGGGGCTCGAACTCAGGAGCTGGGAGATCATGACCTAAGCAGAAGTCGGCCGCTTACAACTGAGCGACCCAGGTGCCCCTCCAATTCTGTATTAAAAATTTAGCATACCGGAATACTGCTGTCTTTGGTTTTAAAACCAAAACCCTCTATATACGGTGAGAGCTCTGTCTCTGACTTCAGTCTAACTGTAATATGTCCCCGAATCCACTTGCCTACTTCATATTTCTGCTAGGCTGACTCGGAGACATTCCACATCCAAAATTTTCCAAATAATTCACCAGCTGTACCCCACCCTGCCCCAACCTCACGCTCTAACATTATTTGTTCCCTGACCAATGAGATTGTCAGTTAGAGAAACCAGAAAGTCATTCTAAGTGCTTTTTTTTTTTTAACGTTTATTTATTTTTGAGACAGAGAGAGACAGAGCATGAACGGGGGAGGGGCAGAGAGAGAGGGAGACACAGAATCGGAAGCAGGCTCCAGGCTCTGAGCCATCAGCCCAGAGCCCGACGCGGGGCTCGAACTCCCTGACAGTGAGATCGTGACCTGAGCTGAAGTCGGACGCCCAACCGACTGAGCCACCCAGGCGCCCCTCTAAGTGCTTTTTGAAGGTGCTCTTAAAATCCTAAACATTCTTCAGATCTGCTCTCTTCCCTGCCACAACCACAATCAACTCAAAGACTTGAGCTTCTCTTTCTAGGACCACTGTCACAGCTTTCTCAGTAATGCACCTCAAGGCATGCAAACTTCAATCCATTCCAAGTGGACCATGCATTCTAACATGCAAATCTAATCACTTAACATTCCTATGGAAAACCCATCCATTTACTTTACATCACCCTAAATGATCTGTCGCTACCTCTTCAATTTCATGCTATAGCTGTATATATAATTGCTTTCCTAGCATCTTAGAATAGCACCCAGTTTCCATGTGGAAATCCATGGGCTTCTGGGGAAGCTGACTACACCCTTGCCCCATATCTAGTATCCGGAGTGGAATATGTGAGTTAACACATAAATAGTACCAAGAGGCTTGCGTGCCTCAGTCAGTTAAGCATCCCATGCTTGATATCCACTCGGGTGGTGATCTTGTGGTTGTGAGATCCAGCCCTGCATTACGCTCCACGCTGAGCAAGAAGCCTGCTCAGAATTCTCTCTCTCCTTCTCTCTCTGCCCCTCCCCCCTTCTCAAAAATATATAAATTTCTTAAAACTTAAAAAAAAAAAAAGAGCTCAGTCCATTAAATATCCAACGTCAGCTCTGGTCATAATCTCCTAGTTCATTGAGTTCAAGCCCCAATTTGGGTGAGCTTGAGCCTTGTTCCTGGCTCCACACCCACACTCTCTCTCTGTCTCTCTCTCTTCCTCTCTCTTGGCACCTTCTCTCTCTTTCCCTCTCTCTCTCTGCCCCCAGTTCACTTGCACTCTCTCAAAAATAATAAATAAATAAATAAATAAATAAATAAATAAATAAATAAATAAATAAAATTTAAAAATATACTTTAAAAAGGATAGTATATCGAGAATGTGCACATAAACTATTCTGGCTCAAATCAAAATGGATATATGACTAGGGCTAGAATTTCTTGCACAAAGGGTCTGGGCAGGCTAGCAGATGGATGGAGGGCTGGAATGCTAGAGGTCAATTTACACATAAGGAAAAACCCACTAACGGCAGATCTAGCCTCTTCCGGGCAGAGGGCTATCCGTTTGTCCAAGGATAATATCATGAACATCTACATGAAATTATGCAGGAAGGCTATGTCATCTTAGCAATTTTCAATTATGAATAAATAAACTCCTTTCATTATTTAGTGCATTTAAATTGAGGTTTATGTAAATAGATACTCTGTTCATGGATTGAAAGACTCAATATTATTAAGGTATCAATTCTTCCCAACTAGGTCTATAAATTCAACCAATTCTAATCAAAATCCCAGCAAGCTATTTTGTGGATATTGATAATCTAACTCTAAAGTTTGTATGAAAGGCAAAAGACTTACTATAAATTAGAGAATTAAGACAGTGTGGTATTGCTAAAAGAAATTATCCATCATCAGTGAATGGACATTTGGGCTCTTTCCATAATTTGGCTATTGTTGATAGTGCTGCTATAAACACTGGGGCACATGTACCCTTTGAATCAGCATTTTTTTATCCTTTAGGTAAATATTTAGTAGTGCAATTGCTGGGTCATAGGGTAGCTCTATTTTTAATTTTTTGAGGAAACTTCATATTGTTTTCTGAAGTGGCTGCAACAGTTTGCATTCTCACCAGCAGTGCAAAAGGGTTCCCTTTTCTCCACATCCTTGCCAACATCTGCTGTTTCTTGAGTTGTTAATTTTAGCCATTCTGACAGGTGTGAGGTGGTATCTCATTGTGGTTTTGATTTGTATTTCCCTGATGATGAGTGTTTTCCTGTGTCTGTTAGCCATCTGGATGTCTTCTTTAGAAAATTATCTATTCATGTCTTCTGCCCATGTAGTCACTGGATTATTTGCTTCTTGGGTGTTGAGTTTGATAAGTTCTTTATAGATTTTGGGTACTAACCCTTTATTAAATATGTCATTTGCAAATATCTTCTCCCATTCCCTCAGTTGCCTTTTAGTTTTGTTGATTGTTTCCTTCCCTTTGCAGAAGCTTTTTATCTTGACGAGGTCCCAATAGTGCATGTTTGCTTTTGTTTCCCTTGCCTCTGGAGACAATCACACCTAGCCAAGGTCAAAGAGGTTGCTGCCTGGTTTCTCCTGTAGGATTTTGATGGTTTCCTGCCTCACATTTAGGTCTTTCATCCATTTTGAATTTATTTTTGGGTATGGTGTCAGAAAGTGGTCCATGTTCATTCTTCTGCATGTTGCTGTCCAGTTTTCCCAACAGCATTTGCTGAAAAGACTGTCTTTTTTCTATTGGATATTCTTTCATGCTTTGCAAAGAATATTGGCTATATATTTGTGGGTCCATTTCTGGGTTCTCTATTCTGTTCCATTGATCTATGTGTCTGTTTTTGTGCCAGTACCATACTGTCTTGATGACTATAGCTTTGTTATACAGCTTAAAGTCCAGAATTATGATGCCTCGTTTTGGTTTTCTTTTTCAACATTACTTTGGCTGTTCAAGGTCTTTTCTCGTTCCACACAAATTTTAGAATTGTTTGCCCTAGCTCTGTGAAGAATGCTGGTGCAATTTTGATGGGGATTGCATTGAAAGTGTCATTTACTTTGGGTAGTATTAACATTTTAATGATATTTGTTCTTCTGATCCATAAGCATGGAATGTTTTTCCATTTCTTTGTGTCTTCTTCACTTCTTTCATAAGATTTCTATAGCTTTCAGCATACAGATCTTTTACCTCTTTGGTTAGGTCTATTCCTAAGTATCTTATGGTTTTTGGTCAATTGTAAATGGGATCCATTTCTTGATTTCTCTTCCTGTTGCTTTATTATTGGTGTATAGAAACGCAACCAATTTCTCTATGCTAATTTTATATCCTATGACTTTGCTGAATTCATGTGTGAGTTCTAATGGTATTTTTTTTGTGGGGTCTTTTGGGTTTTCCACATATAATATCATGCCATGTGAGGAGTGAAAATTTGATTTCTTCCTTGCCAATTTGTATGCCTTTTATTATTTCCGTTTGTTGCCTGATTGCTAAGGCTAGGATTTCCAATACTATGTTGAACAACAGTGATGACAGTGTGCATCCCTGTCGTGTTCCTGACCTTAGGGGGAAAGCTCTCAGTTTCTCCCCATTGAGGAGGATATTAGCTATGGGTCTTTCACATAGGCCTTTATGATCTTGAGGTGTGTCCCTTCTATCCCTACTTTCTTGAGGTTTGTTTTTTTTTTTTTTTTTATCAAGAAAGGATGCTGTATTTTGTTAAATGCTTTTTCTACATCTATTGAGAATATTATGTGGTCTTATCCTTTATTTTATTAATATGTTGTATGATGTTGATTGAGTTGCAAATATGAAATCAGCCCTGAATCCCAGGAATAAATCACAGTTGATCATGGTGATGTACTGTTGAATTTGATTTGCCAGTCTTGTTGAGAATTTTTGCATCCAGGTTCATTAGGGATATGGGCCTATAATTCTCCTTTTACGTGGGGTCTTGGTCTGATTTTGGAATCAAGGTAATGTTGTCTTCATAGAATGAGTTGAGAAGCTTTCCTTCAATTTCTATTTTGGAACAGTGTGAGAAGAGTAGGTATTAACTCTTCTTTAAATGTCTGGTAGAATTCCCCTGAGAAGTCATATGTCCCAGAATTCTTATTTGTTGGGTGATTTTTGATAACTTACTCAATTTCTTTAACGGTTATAGGTCTGTTCCAATTTTCTACTTCTTCCTGTTTCAGTTTTTATTGTGTGAGTTTCTAGGAATTTCCCCGTTTCTTCCAAATTGCCCAATTTGTTGACATATAATTTCTCATAGTATTCTCTTATAATTCTTTGTATTTTTGTGGTGTTGGTTGTGATCTCTCCTCTTTCATTCATTATTTTATGTATTTTCACCCTTTCTCTTTTCTTTTTGACAACTCTGACTAGGGGGTTATCAATTTTGTTTATTCTCTCAAATAACCATCTCTTAGTTGCATTGACCTGTTTACTTTTTTTGTTTGTTTGTTTCTATAGTGTTTATTTGTACTGTAATCTTTATTATTTCCCTTCTCTTGGCTAAAGGCTTTTTGGCTGTTCCTTTTCTAACTCCTTTGGGTGTAAGGTTATATTGTGTACTGGGGACCTCTCTTGCTTCTTGAGACAGGCCTGAATTGCAAGGTACTTTCTGCTTAGGACTGCCTGTTCTGCATCCAGAGGGTTTGGACTGTAGTGCTTTCATTTTCATTTGTTTCCATATAGTTTAAATTTCTTCTTTAATATACTGGTTAACCGTTTCATTCTTCAGTAGAATGTTCTTTAGCCTCCATGTATTTGAGGGCTTTCCAAATTTTTTCTTATGGTTTATTTCAACTTTCATAGTGTAGTGATCTGAAAATATGCAGGGTATGATCTTGACCTTTTTATACCTGTTTGGCTAATTTGTGACCCAGGATGCAATCTATTCTGAAAAATGTTCCATGTGCACTTGAAGAGAATGTGTATTCTGCTGCTTTATGATGAAATGTTCTGAATATATCTGTTAAGTCCATCTAGTTCATTGTCATTCAAAGCCATTTTTCCTTGTTGATTTTCTGCTTAATCTGTCCATTGCTGTGCATGCGGTGTTAAAGTCCCCTACTACTATGGTATTATTATCCATGAGTTTCTTTTTGTTTGTGATTAATTGATTTATTTATTTGGGTGCTCCAACTTGGGTTGGAGGCATAAATGTTCACAATTGTTAGATATTCTTGATGGAGAGGCCCCTTAATTATGAAATAATGCCCTTTTTCATCTCTTGTTAGTCTTTGGATTAAAATCTAGTTAATGTGAGGTGGCTGGGTGGCTCAGTCAGTTAAGTGTCCGATTTCGGCTCAGGTCATGATCTCGCGGTTTGTGAGTTCGAGCCCTGCATCAGGCTCTGTGCTGACAGCCTGGAGCCTGGAGCCTGCTTTGGATTCTGTGTCTCCCTCTCTCTCTCTGCCCCTTCCCCTTCACGTTCTGTCTCTCTCTCTTTCTTTCTCTCAAAAATAAATAAACATTTAAAAAATTTTTTAATAAATAAAAATAAAAATAAAATACAGTTAATGTGATATAAGTATGGCTACTCTGGCTTTCTTTTGATATCCTTTAGCATTATAGATGGTTCTTTATCCCTCCACTTTCAATCTGCAGGTGTCTTTAGGTCTAAAATGAGTCTCTTGGGGGCGCCTGGGTGGCGCAGTCGGTTAAGCGTCTGACTTCAGCCAGGTCACGATGCCGCGGTCTGTGAGTTCGAGCCCCGCGTCGGGCTCTGGGCTGATGGCTCAGAGCCTGGAGCCTGTTTCCGATTCTGTGTCTCCCTCTCTCTCTGCCCCTCCCCCGTTCATGCTCTGTCTCTCTCTGTCCCCAAAAAAAATAAATAAACGTTGAAAAACAAAAATTTTTTTAAATAAATAAATAAAATGAGTCTCTTGTAAGCAGCATGTATATGGATCTTGTTTATTAATCCATCCAGATACCCTATGTCTTTTGATCGGAGCATTTGGTCCATTTACATTGAGAATAATTAGTGAAAGATATGAATTTAGTACATTGTGTTACCTGTAGAGTTGGTGTTTCTGTTGATGTTCTCTATTCCTTTGTGGTCTTTGTTGCTTTGGTCTTTTTTTTTTTTCTCCTTCAGTCAGAGAGTCCCCATTATTATTTCTTGCAAGACTGTTTAGTGGTCACAAACTCCTATAGTTTTTGTTTGTCTGGGAAAATCTTTATCTCTCCTTCTATTCTGAATGACAGCCTTGCTGGATAAAGAATTCTTGGCTGCATATTTTTCAGCACATTGATTATTTCTTGCCACTCCCTTCTGGCCTGCCAAGGTTCTATGGACAGGTTTGTTGCTACCCTTGTAGGTTAATTACCTTTTTGTCCCTAGCTGCTTCAGAATTCTTTCTTTATCCTTGTATTTTGCAAGTTTCATTATGTTATGGTGTCAACCTTTTTTTGCTTATTTTGAAGGGAGATTTCTGTGCATCTGGGACTTGAATTTCTGTTATTTTGCATGTTTTAAAAGCTGCACCTGAGAGTACTGCTATATTAAAAAGAGGTCATACACTGTCCAGGGCCTGGCACTTCAGGAAGTGTTTCTGGTGTATGTTGTGTGCACTTGTCTTTTCCTTTTGGCTGCTCTTTCCCACCGCAGAGCTCCTCCTTCTTTGCAGTGGGTAGTGTTTGGGCCTTTAACTAGGTGTGCTTTGACTTGTTTGTTGAAGTATGTCTCATACCTGCCACATCCTCCCTCCAACTGTGGAGATCCTTCTGCAACTCTGAAGATTGATTTCCTGGATGTTCCTAGTGATCTTACCTCAATACAGCTGTTTGAGAGACAAGGAAAGCCCAAGGTCCCCCTACTTCTCTGCCCTCTTAATTTCTCTCCAGGAAAATGGGGATTTAGCATCAGGCCCCCTAGAAGCGACAATTAATTATTGCTGAAAATAGAAAAAGAATATTGTAATATGGACTTAAAAACTTTGGGAAGAACTAGGGTTTTAAATCTGTGATTTTAATTATATATATATATATATATATATATATATTTAAAAACCTCAATAGACTTTTTTGAATGTATACGGTTGCTTCTGAAGCAACATGAAACCCATTGTATTTTATATCCACTTTTCTAGAGTTAATCAATTTTCCTTTACTCTTTCAAACTTCTAGAATTGTATAAATCAAAATATAGGCTTTTTTTTATTTATCTTTTTGTGTCATATAGTAAAATTCCAGAGCACAAGGACAATGTTCTTATTTATATTTGATTCTCTAGTGTCTGGCATGGGATTTTGGCACATAGCAGGTGCTCAATAAGTGCTGAATCTATACAGATTTCAGAGAGAGATGTCGGAATGTGACAAAATGCCTCAAATTTACATTTTTTTTTCTTTGTGGGGATTGTTCTATCAAAACCATTTCCCTCAGGGGCGCCTGGGTGGCGCAGTCGGTTGAGCGTCCGACTTCAGCCAGGTCACGATCTCGCGGTCCGTGAGTTCGAGCCCCGCGTCGGGCTCTGGGCTGATGGCTCAGAGCCTGGAGCCTGTTTCCAATTCTGTGTCTCCCTCTCTCTGCCCCTCCCCCGTTCATGCTCTGTCTCTCTCTGTCCCAAAAATAAATAAACGTTGAAAAAAAAATTAAAAAAAAAACCATTTCCCTCATAGTACAATTGTAACCAAGATCATCTGCAGCATGATTAGTATTTTGGTCGTCTCAAAGTGGAAAAATCAGGTAATAGCTCCAGCTCATTTTGTCGCTATGTTAGTTAAGTTCCATAGAATTGCTGTTGGTACTTTTTTTTTTAATTTACATCCACGTTAGTTAGCATATAGTGCAACAATGAATCCAGGAGTAGATTCTTTAATGCCCTTTACCCATTTAGCCCATGCCCCCTCCCACCACCCCTCCAGCAACCCTGTGTTTGTTCTCCATATTTAAGAGTCTTTTATGTTTTGTCCCTCTCCCTATTTTTATGTTATTTTTCCTTCCCTTCCCTTGTATTTATCTTTCCTGTGGTTTAGAGTCCTCGTATGAGGGAAGTCATATGATATTTGTCTTTTTCTGACTAATTTCCTTTAGGATAATACCCTCTAGTTCCATCATGTAGTTGCAAATGACAAGATTTCATTCTTCTTGATTGCTGAGTAATACTCCATTGTGTATATATACATACCACATCTTCTTTATCCATTCATCCATCGATGGACATTTGGGCTCTTTCCGTATGCTGTTTTGAAGGGGCACATGCACCCCAATGTTTATAGCAGCTGTTGGTACTTTTAATAACACTTTGTGCATTTCATCCTTGAGTAACATTAGACCAGCTATGTAGCCTGGGCTAGTTGCTTTCCCTTTTCAAATATTATTTTCCTTGTCGATAAAATGAAATGGTATCAGCATCTGCCTCATAGCATTTTTGTATTTATAACATGCTGTCATATTATATAAATTTGGGAAAACTATACAAATAAAAAAGAGACATGTGATATGCCTATAATAACTCTTTCTCTCTTTTGTCTTGACATTGACTTCTAGATCTTTCCTACGCAGAGTGTGGCCTGTGGCCCAGTAGCACCAGCCTCACCTGGGAACTTTTTTGATATGCAGAATCTCACATCTCACCAACCCAGACCTTCTGAATCAGAGACTGAATTTTAACGAGATCCCAGATGGCTGTACATTACAGTTTGAGAACCACTGTCTACACAGAACTGAAGGAGTATTAATTTCTTATTGCTGCTGTAATAAATTACCACAAACTTAGTGCCTAAAACAACAAAAAGGTCTTATCTTGCAGTTCTGGAGGTCAGAAGTCCCAAATCAAGGTGTGCACAGGGCTGTGTTTTTCTTCAGGCTCTAGGGAAGAATTCATTTCTTTGACTTTTCCAGGTTCTAGAGGCCAGCATCACTTCTTGGCCTGTGGCCCCTTCCTCCATCACTCTGACCACCACTGTCTTCATATCTCCTTCTCGGACTCTGATTCCCCTGCCTCCCCTTTTCACTAATAAGAACTTTTGTAATTATATTGGGCACAACTACATAATCCTGGATAATCAATTTCCTTAAACTTTAATCACTTCTCCAAAAGTCCCTTTTGTCATATAAAGGAACATATTCACAGGTTCTAGGGATTAGGATAAGGGTATCATTGAGGGGCCATTATTCACATAAATATTATGTGACTAAACCTACCTCAATTTATTAAAAATCTATTTCAAAACAGCAGCAAACAAATGCTCTTATTTGTCACTGATTCAATAATTTGTGTCTTTAGTGACCCAGGGCCTAAATGCTGCTCAACAATTCATTTTCTTCTCTGTCCTCACTCACTTCCATTCTCACCCTTTTCAAGTTCACTCAATGCAACTTGCCCACCCCACCATTTCTACCTTTATTTTCGATAAATAACCTCTTACTTCAAAAAGAAACTGCAAGCTACCAGACAGGAATATCCTCAACTTCTTGACATTCTTTTTTTTTTTTTTTTAAAGCTAATTCAGCAAATACTATTGAGTATCAAACTATGGGCTAAGCACTGTCCTAGGTTTGCAGGTAAAATGGTTTTCTGCAAGAAACAGACGTTCTACTTGTGAATAATAAAATGAGAGAAAAAGAAAGACGGAGATGGAGGGGAAAGAAGAAATATCAGAGAAAAACTCACTGCTGAGAATATAGGATATTGGACTAGGTAGCTACTTAAGAGGGGGTGGTCAGGGAAGCTTCTTTGAAGAGGTGACTTGTAGGCTGAGATGTGAATGTAAGAAGCCTGCTACGAGAAAGGTACTAGTACAAATAGTGGGAAAATACATCAAGCAGAAAAGACCATGATTGCTGTGAAGCCAACACGTTTATTTGCATGGATACCCATTCTTTTCTATTCTTCTCTCCTCTGATTTAAGGAAAGCCATCCACCTTTATTCCAGGTCTTCAAACATAGAAGCATATCCCTGGGAATACTTAAAGGCTTTCCAGTTTTCCTGGGAAAGCTCATTTTTAGGAATATTTTTCCTGATCTTAAACTTCCGTGTGTATTCTTTTCTAAAATTGTCTAAGAATATACTTCAAAGTCAAGATATTGTCCTTTTTCCCCACCTTTCTTTCACAATTGCCACTTTTGCTGTTTACAAAAGAAAGCGTAGCTCTTCCTCGACCTAAGTCTTAATGTGTTGCTTTGCCCCCAAGGTATAAAATCCTCTGGCGTGTCAAATAAAGAACAATTCTAAAAATGGGTGGTGGTGTTGAGAAAATGAATGTGGAAATAAACAAAGAATATCTGTGATGGTTAATATGTCAACTTGACTGGGCTCTGGTGTGCCCAAATAGCTGGTAAACATTATTTCTGGTGTCTGTAAGGGTTTTCCAGGAAGAGAATACCATTCAAATTAGTAGACTGAGTAAAGAAGATCACCCTCAACAATTTAGATGTACATCATGCAAACCTTTTAATAGGACAAAAAAAAAGCAGAGGAAGGGCAATTTCATTGACTGTCTTTTGAGCTGGAACATTTATGGTCTGTGCTTGGATCTCTTTGCTCCTTGTTTTCAGCCTTCGAATGTGGACTCCGACTCATGCCTTGTCTCCCCTGGTTCTCCAACTTTGGGGCTTAAACTAGTACTACACCATCAGCTTTCCTGGGCCTCCAGCTTGCTGGTGGCAGATGGTGGGACTTAGTTTCCATCACTGCATGAGCCAAGCTCTCATAATAAATCTCTTTCTATATATCTCTATATAGCCTATCGGTTCTGTTTCTCTGGAGAACTCTGACAACATCCAGATGAGAACAAATGGCTATGTATTCACTTTGGTGTGCAATTTATTTTTTTTTCTTTCAACAGAATGGTAAAAAGGATCTAGATAAGTTTTTCAATGATAGGTGATTCTATATATGTTAGCATATATCCTAGAGGGAGTAAAGAGGATTAACAATTAATAAACTCCTTTCATTCCCTCTACTTACTATATGAACAGGGTGTTTAGTTTTTTAAAAATATTTATATCGGGGCGCCTGGGTGGCGCAGTCGGTTGAGTGTCCGACTTCGGCTCAGGTCACGATCTCGCGGTCCGTGAGTTCGAGCCCCGCGTCGGCCTCTGGGCTGATGGCTCAGAGCCTGGAGCCTGTTTCTGATTCTGTGTCTCCCTCTCTCTCTGCCCCTCCCCTGTTCATGCTCTCTCTCTGTCCCCAAAAAAATAAATAAACGTTAAAAAAATTTTTTAATATTTATATTAATGAAATATATGACTAGAATGGATTCTGAAATTTGCCTTATTTAATTAACATGGTGTAATGTTCATCCTCAGACACACAAACTAAAATTAAAATGTCCTTTTTATCTCATTAGGAGATATATATCAAAAATATTTACTTTCTGGGATGCCTGACTGGCTCACCTGGTTAAGCCTCTGACTCTTGATCTCAGCTCAGGTCTTGATCTCAGGGTTGGAAGTTCAAGCCCTGCATTAAGCTTGACAGTAGGTGGGAAGCCTACTTAAAAAAAATGACTTTTTACATTTTGTAGTTGTCAAAATTACAAAAACTGTTATGTTGTTTTTACCAATTATTTTCTAAAATAATTATAGCTAAATCTAGGGAAGTATTTTATTACATTCATATATTTGTTGCAGATAAGTTAGGTAGGTTGACTAATATAATGTAGTCTAAAATTCAGTTAGGGAAATTAAAAAGACATAAATGTTCAAGGAATAAAAATACAGTATAAAATTTCTACCTGTTAAACAAAGAACTTGCTCATTTTTTCAAAGTGTGATGGTGGGTACCAAATTACTATTTTGATTCCATTGAATGTATTTAAAATATATAATATTTTTTATTATGTTAAAAATTATATTCTTTGCAACTGCTTATACTTGTAAAGAAAACTTTTAGATGTCAAATTTAAAATGTGTGAATGGTATATTTTTTAAAATATTTTTGGGGGTACTGAACAAAACAGTTTGAAGACCCACAAGCTAGAACATTGGTTGTCCAACTTAAGCAGGCACCAAAGAAGTCTTCTTTTTTTTTTTTAATTTTTTTTAATGTTTTTATTTATTTTTGCGACAGAGAGAGACAGAGCATGAGCAGGGGAGGGGCAGAGAGAGAGGGAGACACAGAATCGGAAGCAGGCTCCAGGCTCTGAGCCGTCAGCACAGAGCCCGATGCGGGGCTCAAACCCACAGGACCGTGAGATCATGACCTGAGCCGAAGTCGGATGTTTAACCGACTGAGCCACCCAGGCGCCCCTAGAAGTCTTCTGAAAACACAGGTCACTAGTCTCCATCCCCAAAGTTTTTCATTCACTTTGTGTAGGGTGGGGCTGAAGAATTTTTAGTTTTCGTAGGTCCTCAGGTGATGTGAATTTGCTGGTACACACCTTGGGAACTGCTGCTTTAGAATTATTAGCCTACTTTCAGCTGACTAAACTGGGAACATGGGTGTCATATTAATTCTCCTCCTTCTCTCACATCCTTCACAATAATCATCCACCACGTCTTGTCAATTTACCCTTTGTGCCAAGCAAGAAATGAGTGCAAACCCTCCTCTCCATTCTTCACCATTCCTAGGGCAGGCCCTCTTTCTCTCACCTGGATCACTGCCACAGACACTAAGCCTTCCACTGACCACCTCCACGGTGCAGTCAGAAAGACCTTTCCAAAGCCTAGTCAGGATTATGTCACACACCTGCTCAGAAGCTTCAACTACCCTCCATTATCCTCAAGATGCAAGACCAAAGTTCTTGTGTCTCTTTGGCTCTGCTCATCTTCGAACCTTCTTTCCCATTTTATCCCACCTCCAATATCCCTCCTCAACCATCAAATTTAAGTATACTGAAGCATTTATTGTTCCTTTAATGTGTTGTCTCTTTCTCACCTCTGGGGATGCAGTTTAAACAGTCTGGAGAGAGGAGGGACCAACATGACAGAGAAGTGGTGGGATCCAAAGTTTCCTTATCTCTCAAACAAAAAAATGTTGAAGCCAAAGGACTTTGAACCCCAAAAGTCTGGGAGGGAAAGAGGCAGAGTTACTTCCAGCTACCCACCAGGACAATCTGACGGGCCATAGGTGCATGATTGCAAACTGGGAGAAATAAAACGAATGGATGGAGGGATCTCCTGCAGAGGAGAGGGATCCCCTTCTGTGGAGAGACAAAGGGAAGAGAAAGAGAGGCTGGGGAAGCACAGGACTGTATATAGACAACAGAAAAACCTTGGACCAGGATGGAGAAAGATCCAATCTCTAACTGAGGGGTTTTCTTTGCACTGGGGCCAGCTGCCCTGATCACACACCTGCGGAAGAGGGGAACCAGCCCTGGGCTCAGTGGCTAGGTCAGAGGCACAGTCTGAGTAGGAGAAAGTAATCCCCTCCCTGGAGTGCTGTGGGACAAGACAAATCCTGCCTGAATCCACCAGTCAGAGACCACATATAGGGTGGCGCGTGAGGCAGCACTTTTCCAGTACCTGGGCACATGGAGCCAGTTTGAATCCCAGCCAAGTGCCAGCACAAGGAGTTGGTGGAGTGGAACAAACCACCTCATTTGTGCCCATGACACAGTGAGGATGGCTTGAACAGAAGGATTGGGACACCGGGTCCATGAAGGAGAGACTGGGGTGTCGCCACTTTTCTCCCCACCACCACCAAGGTGGGGCCTCAGGGATCAGACAGCAGGGCCCACATGGAGGTGGGACCTGCCTGCATGCAAACACACCCCTCCATGCCTGGTAACTGTGTATCTACTGGAGCAGGATTGACATTGAAGAATCATATGGTCTCTCCTCCAGACCAGTGCTGTTGCATTGTCTGGTTTAATTCTTGGACAATTATTATTATACAGATATATTCTTCCTTCCTTTTCTCCTTATCTCTTCCCTCCTCTAGTCTGGTTACTCTAGTTGCTGGTTTGTTTAACCAGACATTTAATCCATTCTCTTGATAAATGTTCTACACCCCTTTCTTTATTTTCCTTTCTCCCTCTCTGGACTAAACAGTATAGTTTCTCTGGTCAATTTTTATTCTTTCTTTTCACCTCCCCTGTCATTTCTCTCTTCGTGTGGGATAAGGCCTCTTCCATCAGCAATGCCTCCACCCTGTTGTTTACTTGTAACTGGTGTTTCTGGGGTTTTTTGTTTGTGTGTTTGAGTGTTTTTGTTTTCTGTTTGTTTTTTGTCTGTTTGTTTGTTTTCCCTTCCAGAGATAATTCAATAAACAAATCAAAGCACACATAGTGGAGGGATCAAAACATACTAAACTAGGGAGAAAAAGTAATCAAAATTACAACAGAGAGGGAGTAACACTCTCCAAAAAACACCTCCTGAAGGGCCAGGCCCTGGACAGTGTATGACCCCTCTTTAACATAGTAGTGCTTGCAGGTGCAGGGCACATAACAAGCTTTTAAAACACGTAAGGGAAGAAAATTAACCAAAATGATGAAACAGAAGAATTGTCCTCAAAAGAAAATCCAGGAAGAAATGACAGCTAAAGAATTGCTCAAAACAGATAAAAACAATATAACTGAACAAGAATTTAGAATAATAGTCATAATATTAATTGCTGGTTTTGAAAAAAAAAAGCATGGTGACAGCAGAGAATCTATTGCTACAGAGATCAAGGAACTTAAAAAATAGTCATGATGAACTTAAAAATGCTGTAAATGAGGTGCAAAATAAAATAAAGGTGGTCACAGCATGGGTTGAAGAGGCAGAGGGAAGGATAGGTGAAATAGAAGATAATATTATGGAAGAGGAAGCTGAGAAAAAGGTAAAAAAAATTCTGGATCATGAGGGGAGAATTAGAGAACTAAGTGATTCAATAAAATGGAACAATATCCGTATTATAGGAGCTCCAGAAGAAGAAGACAGAGAAAGCGGGGCTGAAGGTGTCCTTGAAAAAAATCATAACTGAGAACTTCTCCAATCGAGGGAAGGAAACAGACATTTAAATCCAGGAGGCACAGAGACATAACTTGAGTCAATCTTCTGCACAACATATCATAGTGAAACTGGCAAAATACAAGGATAAAGACAGAATTGTGAAAGTGACATAAGGATAGTAGCAGACCTATCTACTGAAAGTTGGCAGACCAGAAAGGAGTGGCAGGAAATCTTCAATGTCATGAACAGAAAAAATATGCAGCCAAGAATCCTTTATCCAGCAAGGCTGTCATTCAGAATAGAAGGAGAGATAAAGGTTTTCCCAAACAAAAACTGAAGGAATTAATCACCACTAAACCAGTCCTACAGGAGATCCTAAGGGGACTCTGTGAGTGAAATGTTGCAAAGACCACAAAGAACCAGAGACATCACTACAAGCTTGAAACCTACAGATAGCACAATGACTCCAAAGTCATATTTTTCAATAATAACCCTAAATGTAAATGGACTAAATGCTCCATTTAAAATACATAGGGTATCAGAATGGATTAAAAAAAAAAACATGCCCATCTATTTCCTGTGTACAGGAGACCCATTTGAGACCTAAGGATACCTTCAGATTGAAAGTGAGGGGATGGAGAACCATCTATCATGCTACTGGAAGTCAAAGGAAAGTTGGGGTGGCCATATTTATATCAGACAAACTAGATTTCAAAGGCTGGAACAAGAGAAGAAGATGGTCATTATATAATAATTATGGGGTCTATCCATCAAGGAGAGCTAACAATTATAAATGTCTGTGCACTGAATTCGGGAGCATGCAAATATATAAAACAATTTATCACAAGCCTCAGCATTCTTTTTTTTTTTAATGTTTATTTATTTTGAGAGAGACAGAGACAGACTGTGAGTGGGGAAGGGGCAGAGAGAAAGGGAGAATCCGGAACAGGCTCCAGGCTCTGAGCTGTCAGCACAGAGTGTCATGCAGGGCTGGAAGTCACAAACCATGAGATCTTGACCTGAGCCAGTCAGACCCTTAACCAACTGAGCCACCCAGGTGCCCCACCTCAGCATACTTATTGATAAGAATGTAGTAATTGCAGGGGACTTTAATACTCCATTTACAACAATGGACAGATCATGTAGACAGAAAATCAATAAAGAAACAATGGCCCTGGATGATACACTGGACCAGATGGACTTGACAGATATACCTTAAAACTTTTCATTGTAAAGCAGCAGAATATATATTCTTCTCGAGTGTACATGGAACGTTCTCCAAGATAGATCACATACTGGGTCACAAAAAAAAAAAAAAGCCCTCAATAAATACAAAAGAATTCAGATCGTATAAGGCAAGTTTTCAGGTCACAATTTTATGAAACTTGAAATCAACCACAGGAAAAGGTTGGGAAAACCTCCAAATGCATGGAGGTTAAAGAACATCCTACTAAAGAACGAATGGGTCAACCAGGCAATTAAAGAAGAAATTAAAAAGTATATGGAAACAAATGAAAATACAACAATCCAAACCCTGTGGGGTGCAGCAAAGGCAGTCCTAAGAGAAAAATACATTGCAATCCAGGCCTATCTCAAGAAACAAGAAAAATACCAAAAACCCAATCTAAAGGAAGTAGAAGCAGAACACAAAGAAACCCCAAACCAAGCAGAAGACAAATAATAAATATCAGAGCAAAGTAAACAATATAGAATCCAAAAAAAAAAAAAAAAACAGTAGACAGATCAATGAAACTAAGAGTTGTTTTTTTGAAAAAATAAACAAAATTGATAAACCTCTAGCCAGGCTTCTCAAAAAGAAAAGAGAGAGGACCCAAATAGATAAAACCACGAATGAAAGCGAATTTATCACAACCAATCCCTCAGAAATACAAGCAATTATCAGAGTATAGTATGAAAAATTATATGCCAACAAACCGTACAACTGGGAAGAAATGGACAAATTCCTAAACACCCACACATTACCAAAACTCAAACATGAAGAAGTAGAAAATTTGAACAGACCCTTAACTAGTGAACACATTGAATCATTATCAAAAATCTCCCAAGAAATAAGAGTCCTGGACCAGATGGCTTCCTTGGGGAATTTTACCAGACATTTAAAGCAGAGTTAATACCTATACTTCTCAAGCTGTTCCAAAAAAAAAAAAAAAAAAAAAAAAAAGAAATGGAGGAAACTTCTGGAATCATTCTATGAAACCAGCATTACCTTGATTCCTAAACCAGACAGAAACTCCACAAAAAAGGGAGAATTATAGGCCAATATATGAACATGGATGCAAACATTCTCAACAAGATACTAGCAAATCGAATTCTACAGCATATAAAGGAATTATTCACCATGATCAAGTAGGATTCTGTCCTGATCTTCAGGATGTGTTCAATATTTACAAATCAATCAACGTGATACATCACATTAATAAAAGACATAATAAGAACCACATGATCCTGTCAATAGATGCAGAAAAAGCATTTTACAAAGTACAGCATCCTTTCTTAATAAAAACTCTCAAGAAATTTGGGATAGAAGGAAAGTACTTAAACATCATAAAAGCTATATATGAAAAGTCCAGAGTTAATATCATCCTCAATGGGGAAAAACTGACCGCTTTCCCTGTGAGATCAGGAACATGAATAGGGATGTCCACTCTCACCACTGTTGTTTAACATAGTGTTGGAAGTCCTAGCATCAGCAATCAGACAAAAAAATGAAATAAAAGGTATCAAAATTGGCAAAGAAGTCAAACTTTCACTTTTCACAGACGACATGATACACTACATGGAAAACCTGAAAGACTGTACCAAAAGACTGCTAGAACCAATATATGAAAGCAGCAAAGTTGCAAGATACAAAATCAATGTACAGAAATCGGTTTCATTTTTATACACCAATAATGATGCAACAAAAAGAGAAATAAAAAAAAAAGGATCTCATTTACAGTTGCACCAAGAACCATAAAGTAACTAGGAATAAACCTAACCAAAGATGTAAAAGATCTGTATGCTTAAAACTACAGAAAACTTATGAAAGAAATTGAAAAAGACACAGAAATGGAAAAACATTCCATACTCATAGATTGGAAGAATATGTATTGTCAAAATGTCAATACTACTCTAAGCAATCTACACATTCAATGCAATCCCGATCAAAATTGTACCAGCATTCTTCTCAAAGCTACAACAAACAATCCTAAAATTTGTATGGAACCACAAAAGACCCTGAATAGCCAAAGTAATATTGAAGAAGAAAACCAAAGTGGGAGGCATCACAATCCCAGAATTTAGCCTCTACTATAAAGCTGTAATCATCAAGACAGTATGGTATTGGCACAAATACCGACACATAGACCAATGGAATAGAATAGAGAACCCAGTATTGGACCCACAAATGTATGGCCGACTAATCTTTGACAAAGCAGGAAAGGGTATCCAATGGAAAAAAGACAGTCTCTTTAGCAAATGGTGCTGGGAGAACTGGACACCAACATGCAGAAGAATGAAACTAGACCACCTTCTTATACCATACACAAAAATAAACTCAAAATGGATGAAAGACCTAAATGTGAGACAGGAAACCATCAAAACCCTAGAGGAGAAAGCAGGCAACAACCTCTTTGACCTCAGCCCCAGCAATTTCTTGCTCAACACATCTCCAAAGGAAGGGAATTAAAAGCAGAAACGAACTATTGGGAGTCCATGAAGATACAAAGCTTCTGCACTGCAAAGGAAACAATCAACAAAACTAAAAGGCAACCGACAGAATGGGATAAGACAGGTAAAGGGCTAGTATCCAAAATCTATACAGAATTCACCAAACTCCACACCCGAAAAACAAATAATCCAGTGACAAAATGGGCAGAAGACATGGATATATGCTTTCCCAAAGAAGACATCCAGATGGCCAACAGACACATGAAAAGATGCTCAATGTCACTCATCATCAAGGAAATACAAATCAAAGCCACACTGAGATACCACCTCACCTCGGTCATAGTGGCTAAAATGAACAAATCAAGAAACGATAGATGCTGGAGAGAATGTGGGGAAACGGGAACCCTCTTGCACCATTGGTGGGAATGCAAACTGGTGCAGCAACCCTGGAAAGCAGTGTGGAGGTTCCTCAAAAAATTACAAATAGAACTACCCTGTGATCCAGCAATAGCACTACTAGGAATTTACCCAAGGGGTACAGGAATGCTGATGCATAGGGACACATTTACCCCAATGTTTATAGCAGCGCTTTATTTAACAATAGCCAAATTATGTAAAGATCCCAAATGTCCACCAACCGATGAATGGATAATGAAGATGTGGTTTATATATACAATGGAATACTACTTGGCAATGAGAAAGAATGAAACCATGCCATTTGCAGCAACATGGATGGAACTGGAGGGTTTTATGCTAAGTGAAATAAGTCAGTCAGAGAAACAGATATCATACATTTTCACTCATATGTGGATCTCAAGAAACTTAACAGAAGACCATGGGGGAGGGGGAGGGGAAAAATAGTTACAAACAGAGAGGGAGGGAGGGAAACCATAAGAGATTCTTAAATACAGAGAACAAACTGAGGGTTGATCAGGGGGAGGGAGAGGGTAAAACCGGTGATGAGCATCGAGGAGGGCACTTATTTGGTTGAGTACTGGGTGCTGTATGTAAGCCAATGTGACAATAAAGTAGATTAGAAATAACTGGAAAACTCTGCTTCCCCCAACTCTTCTTTACTGTGCTAAGTCCTAGTAATCTCCGGGTTGCAAGATAGAAATCACTTCATCTGAGAGCTTGTCTTGAACGCTTTACAAGCAGATAAAATCCCTGATCTCATATATGGTCTCATAACCCCTAATCCTGGCTTTAATCACCACACTTAGCACCTCTTATGGTGCTTCCCTATTTTGCTCCCACTAGATTTCAGTTCTTTGGGGGGCAGGACTTTGTCTTGTATATCATCGTATCTCTAGGACCCCTCACTGGCCTGGTACCTACTATATAAGCAGAGATATATGCTAAATGAACTCATGTACGTCCAATTGGCATTGATTGCATCAATGCTGACGTGACAAGCAAAGTCAATATACTCTATGGTCCCTGCCTCTAGCAATCCCACATTCAGCAGGAAGACAAACACATGGGAAAGAAAAGACTACATGTGTTAACTGTCAGAATAAATAGTATGGCATGAACTCAATAGAAGTTTAGAGAGAAGGCTGATCATGCTTGATGGAGTGTTTGGAGGAGACCAAATGGAGACTTTGAACCTCCAGTTTTTTTTCACCACTTTTACAATTCAGGACAAAGGGCGCTTTTTGAGACTTTGGGCAAAGCAGTGAACTATTTACTTAGTGTCAATCTTTTCCTAGATTTATTTTTCCTAGTTAGGAAAGTTTCCTACTTAGTTTTCCTAGTTATCATTCTGAAGGGTGGTTTGGCAGCCTGACCTATGACCTTAGTTTGCAATGAGTCCAAAGCTTGTAATTATTATTATTATTATTATTATTATTATTATTGTTTTAGTTTATAACTGATCACAGGTTATTTACACATACAGAATTCCAATTTTTTGGAACTGCCTAAAGTTCTATTGCAGCAAATAGATGACAAATATTTCTTCCAAAAACTTGTTTGGTAATTGCTCTAGTTGAAAAGATATAACAGCATTTGCTTTCAAAAATATTTAAATGCATACAAATTCATTCAAAACTTGTATGCTATATAGAACTACTCAAGGATTCTAATCAGGTGTTCTTATGTCTATAATAAAGTCAGGGTTTTTTTTAGAGACAGAGAGTGGGGGAGGGGCAGAGAGAGGGAGACAGAATCCCAAGCAG
This sequence comes from Herpailurus yagouaroundi, assembly GCF_014898765.1. NCBI lineage: Eukaryota > Metazoa > Chordata > Mammalia > Carnivora > Felidae > Herpailurus > Herpailurus yagouaroundi. The sequence goes on along the minus strand of NW_024412436.1, from coordinate 6,136,046 downwards.
GCTCTGTGATGCCAGCACAGAGCCCTAGGCAGGGCTTGATCTCAAGAACTGTGCGATCATGAACTGAGCCAAGATCAAGGTCAGACGCTTAACTGACTGAGCCACCCAGGTGCCTCTATAATAAAGTCAGTTTTAAAAAGACTTTTAGAAGGTCAACCTAGCACTTTTATTAAAAAGTTCAAAATTCCTAATAGTAGTGGTTATTAAAATGCTACAGCAAAGACGTAAGTTTCCCAGGCACGTGAGAAACTATTTTGCTCCGCCATCATTGTTCCAGTATTACTGCTGCCCTATGTTTACATAATTCACTTAAAAATAAATATTATGCATTTTTATTTAACATACACTGTTGCAGTTTCTCTTATTATTTCTGTAAAGAAAGTGTCAAGAATAAACTAAGGCTCCATATAAAATATTTCAGGGGAGAAAAGCAAATTGCTATAAGTGGGCCAGGAACAGCTCGGAGTGAGACATCGCATAAAAGCAGGGAAGCTTGCAGACTACACAGCCCTTGTGGGGAAATGGTCTGAGGGAGCATAGGAAGGAGGTTTATGAATGTTCGTGGGAGGCAGTTCTGAGCATAAATTTCAGGAAAAAACAAAGGATGGACTTTGGGAGTGGGTGATGGAAACAAAGTGTGCAGTCAGAAGATGGGCTTGGGCAGAGTAGCAAGCAAGCTTCATGTAGGATGATGGAGGGTCAGAAATGCACACAGATGCCAAGTGAATCAGGTCTGTGTGAAGCTGCAGGATGCTGGAAAAAAAAGGCTCAGATAAGAATGTATCAAAGAAAGGTGGAATTATTGGAGCAGGTGATCTGTGGCTGAAGAGGTAAGCAAGAGGTGAACAATGCAGATGAGGTAGGGAAAATATCAGGATACTAAGGATGCCCAAAAAACGTAGTGTGCACATTGATTTTGTAAGATCAGTGTTGTATGTTCTTTAGAAAAGGGAGTTATAGGAGTTTGAGAAGAGCAATCAACTAATTTATAATGCTGAAGAAAAAGTATAAAAGTTTGCAAATGAGAAACATAAGGATTTATTTTTAATACCATTGATAGGTTGGAGGAGATTGAGGGAGTTACTAATGATCAGTTACTAAAATTCCCATATCCAAAAGGAAAAACTTTTCTATACTGATAAATAGGGGAAAATATGGTATTACATAGCATGTAACAATTTTGAAATGTATATAATTTATTATCTGAGTTGGAACTTTCAAAATTATAATTATTTTGCATACCAGTACAGTACACATTCAGATTTATAAAATACAGTACGGGGATATATCAGCAACAAAATAAAAAAAGAGACCATTATGGTTAATGAAATATATCCTCCTAATAAGGAATAGTGTAAATGTGCATTTTTCATAGCCTCAACTCAAGGCTCATATACAGATATGAGTGTATAAGCAAAGTATATATTACCTTCCACCAATTTATTTGTTTATAAGGCTTAAAATATTCAATACATTTTCATTTTTCTACTATGCTTTATAAGGTAGTTTCAGATCCTAAGGAATTGAAAAGAAAATATTAACTGAAATGGAAGTATTCTTTCCTGGAAAATATATGTTATAAATTTTAAAAGGACTGTCTGTTTTTTTTGTTTGTTTGTTTTTTGTTTTTTTACAATGCTGCAAAAGCTTGTATCCAGCCAATAGTGTTTAGTTGTCATTTTTAGGCTTCACAGTATGCTTATAATTTTGGCAACATTCATAGGAACTGTCCAAATGAGGCAAACTCTAAAATTACAGAGAGCATTGTGAATTCTTGAAGCACTTTTTGGAGGGAGCTACATGTTTTAAATCCCTTTGGTTAGATGTTTTCACGGTAGCTTAGCAGTTGCTATCTTTGTGTTATAAACCCAGATGCTAAGGCTAACTCCTGGGTAATGACCTTATTCAAGGTCACTGAACAAATCAGTTTCAATCATAAGGCCAGACTTTGAACCTCAGGTCTTTATGTGCAGCCTGTCTCTTGACCGGCATTGGCATTAACTGACCCTTTAAATACTTCGGGTTTTTGAATCTGGTTCAAAAATTCAATGTGATAAGGGCTCTTGGTGGCTCAGATGGTAAAGCTTCCAACTCTTGATTTTGGCTCAGGTCATGATCTTATGGTTCATGAGATCAAGCCCTGCCTCAGGCTCTGCACTGACAGTCCACAAAGCCTCTTTGGAATTCTCTCTCTCCCTTTCTCTGACCCTCCACCGCTTGTTCTCTCTCTCTCTCTCTCTCTCTCTCTCTCTCTCCCTCCCTCCCTCCCTCCCTCCCTCTTTCTCTATCAAAATAAATAAATAAACTTTAAAAAGTCTCTTCCCTTAAAAAAATTCAATGTGATAAAACCATGAAAATGGATACATACATGCAATTTATGTACTTTGCAGCATTGTATGCTGTTGAGTAAACTTCTACACACCCTCATATCCAGACACATCAGGCTTGTAAAAGTGCCAACAAACTTTTTGGCCAACAAACTGTTGAAAATGTTGGCTTTAAATTAGTTGCCAATGTTCCAAAATTAGGAGTTTTATGTAGTTGGTTTTCTGACTTCTTTTTAAATTTTTAAAGATCTGTTGTTTGTTTCCTTTGCAGTGCAGACGCTTTTTATCTTGATGAGGTCCCAGTAGTTCATTTTTGCTTTTAATTCCTTTGCCTTTGGAGATGTGTTGAGCAAGACATTGTTGCAGCTGGGGTCAAAGAGGTTGTTGCCTGCTTTCTCCTCTGGAGTTTTGATGGTTTCCTGTCTCACATTTAGGTCTTTCATCCATTTTGAGTTTATTTTTGTGTATGGTATAAGAAGGTGGTCTAGTTTCATTCTTCTGCACGTTGCTGTCCAGTTCTCCCAGCACCATTTGCTAAAGAGACTGTCTTTTTTCCATTGGATACTCTTTCCTGCTTTGTCAAAGATTAGTTGGCCATACATTTGTGGGTCCAATACTGGGTTCTCTATTCTATTCCATTGGTCTATGTGTTGGTATTTGTGTCAATACCATACTGTCTTGATGATTACAGCTTTGTAGTAGAGGCTAAATTCTGGGATTGTGATGCCTCCCACTTTGGTTTTCTTCTTCAATATTACCTTGGCTATTCAGGGTCTTTTGTGGTTCCATACAAATTTTAGGATTGTTTGTTGTAGCTTTGAGAAGAATGCTGGCACAATTTTAATCGGGATTGCATTGAATGTGTAGATTGCTTACAGTAGTATTGACATTTTGACAATATGTATTCTTCCAATCTATGAGTATGGAATGTTTTTCCATTTCTTTGTGTCTTCTTCAATTTCTTTCATATATTTCTATAGTTTTCAGCATACAAATATTTTACATCTTTGGTTAGGATTGTTCCTGGGTATTTTATGGTTCTTGGTGCAATTGTAAATGGGATGAGAAAGAATTAAATCATGCCATTTGCAGCAACGTGGATGGAACTGGAAAGTATTATGCTAAGTGAAATAAGTCAGTCAGAGAAAGAGAAATACCATATGTTTTCACTCATATGTGGAATTTGAGTAACTTAACAGAATACCATGGGGGAAAGGGAAGGGAATAGTTACAGAGAGGGAGGTAGGCAAACCATAAGAGACTCTTAAATACAAACTGAGGGTTGATGGTAGGGTAGGGGGTAGGGGAAAATGGGTGATAGGCATTGAGGAGGGCACTTGTTGGGATGAGCACTGGATGTTGTATGTAAGTGATGAACCATGGGAATCTACCCCCAAAACCAAGAGCACCCTGTACACACTGTATGTTAGCCAGTTTGACAATAAATAATATTTTAAAAAATAAAATTTTAAAGATCTGATCTAATATATAGTGAATATGGACAATAATATTCAATTGTATTCATTAAACTTGCTAAGAGACTAGAACTTAATTATTCCAACCACTAAAAACAAACAATAATTATGTAACACAATTCAGTACTAATTATTGCTATAGTGGCAATCATAATATATAAATGTATCAAAGTAATACATTGTTACCTTGAATTTATACAATGTTATGTGCCAAATACATTTTAACAAAAAATTTAAAGATCTGAGGATATTGGCCTATATCCTAAATGATAAAAATCCCCATGGAGCATAGTCCCTTTTACATGGGCATAGTTTATCACCATCACCATCATCACCATCACCATCACCATCAAACGGCTTCTTCATCCACATTTGGCGTCTGGCCTGTAGGCATGTGAGTTGGAGAAACTTGCTGTGGAAGTATTAATCATGTCCTCAGATTAGAAACTTTCAATACTTTCCAGGCCATTTTCCTGAGCATGTCATTCAAAGCTTTTACAAGAGACTATATTTCCACTTTTTAAAGTTTATTTGTTTTGAGAGAGAGAGAGAGAGAGAGAGCACCTGAGCAGGAGAGGGGCAGAGAGAGAGAGAGAGAGAGAGAGAGAGAGAGGAAAAGAGAGAATCCTAAAAAGGCTTCACAGTGTCAGTGAGGAGTTCAACGTGGCATTCAACCCATGAACAGTGAGATCATGACCTGAGCCAAAATCAAGAGTTAGATGCTCAACCGACTGAGCCCCTATTTTTCCATCTTACCTTTCTTATCATCTTATCTTCCTCCACTTATCTTTTTCTACTCCCTACCACTAACCTCCTGTCTCCATTCCAAAATATGAGCCTTTCCTTGAATATGAAGTACACTATTCTCTATCTATAATATGCACTGCGCTCTCAATATAATGTGTACATGTTGATATTAATGATTTCATATGTACTACTGATTTACCTTGCCTAAAGGATCTTCTCTATCTCTACACTCCAGGGCCACTTCCTACATTATTTCCTATCAGTTCTAATAACACTTTCTATCTGAAGACTTCCCAAATCATCCCCACCTCCATCTTATCCAGTTTTGTCACTTCTTCATCTTGGATCTTTTATTATAGCACCTAGCAACTTGCCTTGTGATACTTTGGCTACTTATCTACCCAACCCACCCCTACCCCCAGCCCCCACTATGTTATGTTCATCTTTGACATCAGGATCTGGCTTTATTCTCTTATTACTCCTGCTCCAGGTTACCTCTGATAGAGAACTCCATACCCTGTATGATCAGGGCAAGTACCAATTCTAGCCTAGCACCTTGGTCCCTCCATCTTGGCCTAACAAGAAAGGAGATTGGGATATTTCCCTCTAAATTCCTGGTTTATAAGCCCTACTACATATCCTTGGCAACATGGATAAGTTTGTTTTGATGCACCAATCCCTAACCTTGGGAAATATGGCACAGAGAGAAGAAATAATGATTTCGAAATCTGGTGTCCAACTTATTCTATAACTGAGTGAAGCCACTTGGCAATTGTTCATAATTTCCAAGTTTCATTTCTATTCCCCACAACCAAAAGCTCACATGAAATCCAAAAAAACACCATGCTTAAGTTTTTTGTTTTGTTTTGTGTTTGTGTTTTTTATTTTTTAAAAAAAAATTTTAACGTTTATTTATTTTTGAGACAGAGAGAGACAGAGCATGAACGGGGGAGGGTCAGAGAGAGGGAGACACAGAATCTGAAACTGGCTCCAGGCTCTGAGCTGTCAGCACAGAGCCCAACGCGGGGCTCGAACTCACGGACTGTGAGATCATGACCTGAGCCGAAGTCGGACACTTAACCGACCGAGCCACCCAGGCGCCCCGTGTTTGTGTTTTTTAAATAAATACACAGAACCTATGATTTGTGTGGAAGCCTGAAAGTGTGGTGTTTCCATTGTCTCACTGGTTTGCAGAGGCAGAGTTATGATGAAGACTATTGATAGCACAGTTCATTCTTGGTATCGGTAGGGGAACTCTACATTTAGCTGGGGGTCCAAAGAGCCTTTGTAGAACAGGCTCTTGCTTGAAGATGGAGGTGCTTTCTTGAAGGGAGTGTCCATACCTTTGCTGGTTCTTGACTTTCCCTAATGTGGGGATAGGGGATTAAGACAGGGGTATAGCACATTTGTTTGGCATAAGACCCTATCACTTTCTAGGAGGAGTAACACTGCCAGGCGGCATGATTGTATCATCTTAACTTAAAAATAGAAATACATTTCTGGTTCGAGAGCTATCAAAACTGCTCCTGAGTAATGTCACAATGTGTTGACCACGGTGAGTTTGGCCCCTGCTTTTGGCTTTTGCCAAACCTTAAAACCCTAGTCAAAATGATGTATTCTAGCTTCTAGCCAAGGCTAGCCTTAAAATCTTTGTTGAAGTAAGGCGTCTGGGTGGCTCAGTCAATTAAGAGTCTGACTTTTGATGTCAGCTCAAGTCATGGTCTCATGGTTCATGAGATGGAACCCCACTTTGGCCTGTGTGCTCACAGCACATAGCCTGCTTGAAATTCTCTCTCTCTCCTCTCTCTCTCTGAGAGACAGAGAGAAACACAGAAAGAGCACCCCAAGCAGGCTCAGCACTATCAGCACAGAGCCTGATGCAGGGCTTGAACATCACAAACTGTGAGATCATGACCCGAGCCAAAACCAAGAGTCAGATGTTTAACCAACTGAGCCACCCAGATGCCCCCAATTCTATCTTAAATAAAGTGATGAGAATGAACACCCTCATCTTTCTCCTGGCCATAGAAAAAAGACTCATTTTTCCCCCACTGAGGGTGATATTAGCTGTGGATTTTTCATAGATGGCTTTTATTATGTTGAGGTATGTTCCCTCTAAATCTACTTTGTTGAAGATTTTTATCATGAACAGATGTTGTACTTTATCAAATACTTTTTCTGCATCTATTGAAATGATAATATGGTTCTTATCCTTTCTTATATTAATGTTATGTATCAAGTTGGTTGATCTGTGAATACTGAATCAGACTTATAACCCAGGAATAAATCCCACTGGATCATGGTGCATGACTTTTTAAAATATATTGTTGGTTTCGGTTTGCTAGTATTGTATTCCTGATGTTCATCAGGAATATTGGCCTATAGTTCTCTTTTTTGTGTGTGGTGCCTTTATCTCGTTTTGGTATCAGGTAATGTTGGCCCCATAGAATGAGTTTGGAAGTTTCTTTCCTTTTTAATATTTTGGAACAGTTTGACAAAAACAGGTATTGACTCTTCTTTAACTGTTTGGTAGAATTCAACTGTGAAGCCATATGGGTCCTAGACTTTGGTTTTAGGGAGCTTTTTGATTAGTGATTCCATTTCTTTGCTTATCATCAGTCTGTTCAAATTTTCTATTTCTTCTTATTTCAGTTTTGGTAGTTTATATGATTCTAGAAGTTTATGCATTTCTTTCAGGTTGTATAATTTATTGGCATATAGATTTTCATAATATTCTCTTATGATTGTATTTATGTGGTATTGTTTGTTATTTCCCCTCTCTTATAGGTGATTTTATTTATCTGAGTCATTTCTCTCTCTTTTTCTCTCTCTCTTTGATAAGCCCAGTTACAGGTTTATCAATTTTATTCATTGGTAAGTTAATCAACCAGCTGTTGATTTCATTTATTTGCTTAATTGGTTTTTTAGTTTGTATATCATTTATTTCTTCTCTAATCTTTATTATTTACCTTCTTCCACTGGTTTTTGGACTCAATTGACGTTCTTCTTCCAGATCCTTTAGGCATAAGGTAAGGTCGTTTATCTGAGATACTTTTTTTGCTTTCTGAGGTAGGCCTGTATTACTATATGCTCTCTCTTAGGACTTCTTTTGCTGAATCCCAAATAATTTGTATTGTTTCATTTTCATTTAAAAAGTTTTCCATATTTTTTTTTAATTTATTCTTTGCTTTCCTGGTTGATCCATCCATTGTTTAGTAGCATGCTGTTTAACCTCCCTGTTTTTATGGTCCTTCCAGATTTTTATCTTATGATTGACCTCTAGTTTCATGCAGTTGTGGTCAGAAAAGATGCATGGTATGTCTTCAGCCTTTTTTTATTCGTTATAGCCTATTTAACATGTGACCTATTCTAGAGAATGACCATGGGCACTTAAAAAGAATGTGTATTTTGCTGTTTAAGAATAGAACATACTGGGGCGCCTGGGTGGCGCAGTCGGTTAAGCGTCCGACTTCAGCCAGGTCACGATCTCGCGGTCCGTGAGTTCGAGCCCTGCGTCAGGCTCTGGGCTGATGGCTCGGAGCCTGGAGCCTGTTTCCGATTCTGTGTCTCCCTCTCTCTCTGCCCCTCCCCCGTTCATGCTCTGTCTCTCTCTGTCCCAAAAATAAAATTAAAAACGTTGAAAAAAAAAAAAAAGAATAGAACATACTGAACATATCTGTTAAGTCCATCCGGTCCAGTTTGTCATTCAAACCCATTGTTTCCTTGTTATTTTCTGTGTAGATGATCTGTCCATTGATGTGAGTGGATTTTTAAAGTCCCTTACTATTATTGTGTTATTATCAATGAGTCCCTTTATGTTTGTTAGTAACCGTTTTATGTATTTGGGTGTTTCAATGTTAGGTGCACAAATATTTACAACTCATATTTTCTTGAATTGTTCCCCTATATATGATTATATAGTGCCCTCTTCTGTCTCTTGTTACAATCTTTGTTTTAAAGTCTAGTTCGTCTGATGGAACTATTGCTACTTTGGCTTTCTTTTGACATCCATTTGCATGATAAATGTTTCTTCATCCCCTTACTTTCAATATGCAGGTGCCTTTGGTCTAAAAGGAGACTCTTGTAGATGGCATATAGATGGTCTTGTTATTTTGTTTTGTGTTTTTTTGGTTGCTTTTAAATATTTTATTTTTAAGTAATCGCTATGGCCAATGAAGGGCTCAAACTTACAACCCCAAGGGGCGCCTGGGTGACGCAGTCGGTTAAGCGTCCGACTTCAGCCAGGTCACGATCTCGCGGTCCGTGAGTTCGAGCCCCGGGTCAGGCTCTGGGCTGATGGCTCGGAGCCTGGAGCCTGTTTCCAATCCTGTGTCTCCCTCTCTCTCTGCCCCTCCGCCGTTCATGCTCTGTCTCTCTCTGTCCCAAAAATAAAATAAACGTTGAAAAAATATATATATATAAAAAAAATAAAACTATTTCTCATTAAAAAAAAAAAACTTACAACCCCAAGACTGCATGTTCTAATAACTGAGCCAGCCAAGCACCATGGTCTTGTTATTTGGTTTTTTTTAATGCATTCTGATATCATATGTGTTTCTATTGGAGGATTTAGTCCATTTACATTCAAAATAATTATTAATATTTTTGTGTTAATTGCCGGTTTATTACTTTTGTTGTTTCTAGAGATTTTCTCTGATCTTTTCTTGTCTTTGTCTCTTTGGATATCTCCTTAATATTTCTTGCGGGCTGGCTTAGTGGTCACAACCTCTTTTAGTTTTCATTTGACTGGGAAAATCTTTATTTCTCCTTGTATTCTGAATGACAGCCTTGCTGCATAAGTTATTCTTGAGTACAGATTTTTACCATTCAGCACTTTGAGAATATCATGCCACTCTTTTCTGGATTGCCAAGTTTCTGCTGAGAAATCTCTAGCTAGCTTTATGGGTTTTCCTTTGTAAGTTAATGACTTCATTTGCCTTGGCGCTTTTAAGGTTTTGTTCTTTATCACTATAGTTTGATAATTTAATTACAATATGTCTTGGTGTTGGCCTATTTTTATTGACTTTGTTGGGAGTTCTCTGTGCCTCCTGAACATGGATGTCTCATTCCTTCCTCAGATTAGGGAAGTTTTCAGCTACTATTTCTTTAAATAAAATTTCTGTCCCCATTTCTCTCTTCTTCTGGGACTTTTATAATATGAATATTACATTTGATAGCTTCACTGAGTTCCCTAACTCTAGTCTCATGTTGCATAATTCTTTTTTCTCTCTTTCCATTAGATTCTCTTCTAGGTCACTAATTGATTCTTTAGCTTCCTCCAACCTGCTGTTCATTGCATCAAGCCTGCTTCCAATCTAGTTTATTGCACTCTTCACTTCTGATTGTTTTTAACTCTTTTATCTCTGTGGTAATGGTCTTACTTATGTCTTCTTTTGCAAGTCCGGTGAGTATCCTTATAATTATTGCTTTAAATTATTCATCAGGAATATTTTTTTATGACTGTTTCACTTAGATCTCTGACCGTAGCCTTATCCTATTCTTTCATTCCTCCATCTTACATTTTGTCTCTGCTCACTTTTTGTGTCAGAAAAGCCAGTTATGTCTCCTGCTCCTAAAATAATGGCTTAATGAGGAAGATTTCGTGTGGTCCCCAGGGTCTGGTGCTTCAGACAGTGTCTCTGGTATGTGCTTCATGAGCTCTGCTGTGTTTTTGCTGCTTTATCCTTCAGGCCAGTCATCTGCAGAGGTTCCCCTTGCCCGCTGTGGGCAGTGTTTGCTCCCTGGCATGAATGTGGTGCGTTTTAACTATGTCTGTCCTGGTCTTTTTGTGAAATGAGACCTGTGACTACTTTCACTGAAGCCATGCAGAACTCTCTGCTGGGGTGACATGATGTGGGCAAGGTTTTGTGCTGTTCTCCTGGGGAAAGGCCCACTGCATTGGGACTGAGGTAAGCTTGATTGAAAAGTGCAGTCCCACCAAAGTTCAGGGGGGTGGGGCTTGGAGTATGCAAGTTAGGCAACAAGTGTCAGCACTGTGCTGCTTCCTACAGGTGTCTCTGTATTTATGCGTGTATTTATGCGTGCTCACTCCCTGAGGTGCTAGGGAGGAAAACATTGCCAGCCAGCCCTTTGTTCCCAGAAAATTGTCTCTGTGAAGGCTGACACTCAGAGACATGCTCTGATAACAGCAAATCATCTCCTAAGTGTGTGTCCTAGGTGCTTTTCAGATTGCTATTACCATGCTGTCTCTCCCCCAGGTTGTTGACTTGCCTTAACTACAGGACCAGGGCAATGCTCTCCTGGCTCTATCCCAGCCAATCCCATTGACCTTTAAATTCCTGGCTTTAAGGCCCAGTTGTCACAAGAACTCATGATATTCAGCCCCTCTCAGTTTCTAAGCCAATGCCTGGGTAAACATTCTCCTTGTATATTACCCTGTGTGCTCTTCTCTCTCTTGCCTTTCTCCACAACCATAGCTCCTTCACTTCTGCAACACCTGCAATCGGTTTCTCCCCTCAATCCTGAGTCTTCACGTCCTACCTTCTTCTATGTGGCCTTTTAGTTTTGGAGTTTCTTCTGTCAGTCCCCAGGTCTATTTCTGGGGGTATTTAGGAATATGTAATAGTTATCTAGTTGTGTTTGTGGGACAAGGTGAGCCTAGGGTTGTACTCTACCACCATCTTCCTATCCCTGCACACCACATTTTCTTTGTACATTCTTCTAATTATGGACACCTAGGTTGCTTTTATATCCTGGCTACTGTAAATAATGATACAATAAACATAGGTCTGCCTATAACTTTTTGAATTAGTGTTTTCATCTTATTTGGGTAATTACCCAGTAGTAAAATTATTGGATCATATGATACTTCTTTTTTTTAAGTTTGTTTGTTTGTTTTTGAGAGAGAGAGAGAGAATATGAGTCTGGGAAGGGCAGAGAGAGAGGGAGACAGAGAGAGAATCTCAAGCAGGCTCAAACCCACAAGAGCCAAAATCAAGAATTGGATGCATAACCTACTGAGCCACCCAGGCTCCTCCCACATGTTACTTCTTTTTTAATTTTTAGGAACCTCCATATTGTTTTCCACAATGGCTGTACCAATTTACATTCCAACCAATAGTGCACAAGGATTCCTTCTTCTCCCTATCCTCACCCAACACTTGCCACTTCTTATCTTTTAATTTTAGCCATTTTGACAGGTTTAAGGGGATATCTCATTGTGGTTTTCATTTGCAATTCTCTGATAAAACTCAAAATGGATCAAAGATACAAATGTAAGATCTGAAACACCAAAAAATCTTAGACGAGAACATGGTAATTTCTCTGACATTGGCTGTAGCAAAATTTTTCCACATATGTCTCCTAAGACAAAGGACATAAAAAACAAAAAATAAACTACTGGGACTACATCAAAATGGAATCTTTTGTACAGTGAAGATAGCCACCAACAAAATTAAAAACCAACCTGTTGAGTGGGAAAAGTCATTTGTGAATGATATATCTGGTGATGGCTTAATATCCAAAGTATAAAAAGAGCTTATATAACTCAGCACCAAAAATTCATGGTTCATGGGTTCAAGTCCCACATCAGGCTCTGTGCTGACAACTCAGAGCCTGCAGCCTGCTTCAGATTCTGTGTCCCCCTCTCTCTCTCTGCCCCTCCCCTACTCACACTCTATCTCTCTGTCTCTCTCCCTCTCTCAAAAATAAATAAAAACATTTTAAAAAAAAGAAGAGAAATCACAAGTAAAGTCATCAGGTCCAGGGCTTTCATTTTTGAGATATTTTAAATTACTGATTAATCTCCCTACTCAGTATAGTTCTGTTCATATTTCTATTCCTCATAAGTTAGTCTTTTTTTCATTTTATCTGCTTTTATCTTATTTATTTTTTAATATAATTTATGGTCAAATTGGTTTCCATACAACACCCAGTGCTTATCCCAACAAGTGCCCTCCTCCCTGCCCATCACCCACTCTCCTCTCTCCCTGACCCCTCATCAATCCTCAGTCTGTTCTCAGTATCCAAGAGTCTCTTATGGTTTGCCTCCCTCCCTCTCTGTAAGTTTTTCCCCCTTCCCCTCCCCATGGTATTCTGTTAAGTTTCTCAAGATCTACCTATGAATGAAAACATATGATATCTGTCTTTCTCTGACTTATTTCACTTAGCATAATACCCTCCAGCTCCATCCACATTGCTGCAAACAGCCAGATTTCATTCTTTCTCATTACCAAGTAGTATTCCATTGTATATATAAAACCACATCTTCCTTATCCATTCGTCCATTGATGGACATTTAGGCTCTTTCCATCACTTGGCTATTGTTGAAAGTGCTGCTATAAACATTGGGGTACATGTTCCCCTATGCATCAGCACTCCTGAATCCCTTGTGTAAATTCCTAGCAGTGCTATTGCTGGGTCATAGGGTAGGTCTATTTTTAATTTTCTGAGGAACCTCCACACTGCTTTCCAGAGCGGCTGCACCAGTTTGCCTTCCCACCAACAGTGCAAGAGGGTTCCCATTTCTCCACGTCCTCGCCAGCATCTCTAGTCTCCTGATTTGTTCATTTTAGCCACTCTGACCGGAGTGATGTGGTATCTCATTGTGGCTTGATTTGTATTTCCCTGATGAAGAGTGATGTTGAGCATCTTTTCATGTGCCTGTTGGCCATCTGGATGTCTTCTTTGGAAAAATGTCTATCCATGTCTTCTGCACATTTCTTCACTAGATTATTTGTTTTTCAGGTGTGGAGTTTGGTGAGTTCTTTATAGGTTTTGGATATTAGTCCTATATCTGATATGTCATTTGCAAATATTTGTGTCGGTTGCCTTTTAGTTTTGTTGATTGTTTCCTTTGCAGGGCAGAAGCTTTTTATCTTGATGAGGTCCCAATAGTTTTTGTTTTTAATTCCCTTGCCTTTGGAGATGTGTCGAGTAAGAAATTCATGCAGCTGAAGTCGAAGGAGTTTTTTTCTGCTTTCTCCTCTAGGCTTTTGATGGTTTCCTGCCTCACATTCAAGTCCTGCATCCATTTTGAGTTTACTTTTGTGTATGGCATAAGAAAGTGGTCTAGTTCCATTCTTATGCATGTTGCTATCCAGTTTTCGCAGCACCATTTGTTAAAGAGACTGTCTTTTTTTCCATTGGACACTCTTTCCTGCTTTGTCAAAGATTAATTAGCCATGCATTTGTGGGTCCAATTCTGGAGTCTCTATTCTATTCCATTGGTCTACGTGTCTGTTTTTGTGCCAATACCATACTGTCTTGATGATTACAGCTTTGCAGTAGAGGCTGAAGTCTGGGATTGTGATGCCTCCCGCTTTGGTTTTCTTCTTCAGTATTACTTTGGCTATTCAGGGTCTTTAGTGGTTCCATACAAATTTTAGAATGTTTGTTCTAGCTTTGAGAAACTGCTGGTGCAATTTTGATTGGGATTACATTGAATGTGTATATTGCTTTGGGTAGTATTGACTTTTTAAACAATATTTATTCTTCTAATCCATGAGTATGGAATGTTTTTCCATTTCTTTGTGTCTTCAATTTCCTTCATAAGCTTTCTATAGTTTTCAGCATACAGATCTTTTACATCTTTGGTTAGGTTTATTCCTACGTATCTTATGGTTCGTGGTACAATTGTGAATGGGATCAGTTTCTTTATTTCTCCTTCTGTTGCTTCACTATTGGTGGGTAAAAATGCAACTGCTTTCTGTACATTGATTTTGTACCCTGTGACTTGGCTGAATTCATGCATCAGTTCTAGCAGAGTTTTGGTGAAGTCTGTCCGGTTTTCCACGTAGAGTATCATGTCATCTGTGAAAAGTGAAAGTTTGACTTCTTCTTTGCCAATTTTGATGCCTTGTATTTCATTTTGTTGTCTGATTGCTGATGTTAGGACTTCCAACACTATGTTAAACAACAGTGGTGAGAGTGGACATCCCTTTCGTGTTCCTGATCTCAGGGGGAAAGCTTTCAGTTTTTCCCCATTGAGGATGACATTAGCTGTGGGCTTTTCATAAACGGCTTCTATGATATTTAAGTATGTTTCTTCTATCCCGACTTTCTTAAGGGTTTTCATCAAGAAATGATGTTGTATTTTGTTTTTGTTTTTGTTTTTTCATATATTTACATTTATTTTTTTTCAATATATGAAATTTATTGTCAAATTGGTTTCCATACAACACCCAGTGCTCATCCCAAAAGGTGCCCTCCTCAATACCCATCACCCACCCTCCCCTCCCTCCCACCCCCCATCAACTCTCAGTTTGTTCTCAGTTTTTAAGAGTCTCTTATGCTTTGGCTCTCTTCCACTCTAACCTCTTTTTTTTTTTCCTTCCCCTCCTCCATGGGTTTCTGTTAAGTTTCTCAGGATCCACATAAGAGTGAAAACATATAGTATCTGTCTTTCTCTGTATGGCTTATTTCACTTAGCATCACACTCTCCAGTTCCATCCACGTTGCTACAAAGGGCCATATTTCGTTCTTTCTCATTGCCACGTAGTACTCCATTGTGTATATAAACCACAATTTCTTTATCCAATCATCAGTTGATGGACATTTAGGCTCTTTCCATAATTTGGCTATTGTTGAGAGTGCTGCTATAAGCATTGGGGTACAAGTGCCGCTATGCATCAGTACTCCTGTATCCCTTGGGTAAATTCCTAGCAGTGCTATTGCTGGGTCATAGGGTAGGTCTATTTTTAATTTTCTGAGGAACCTCCACACTGTTTTCCAGAGTGGCTGCACCAGTTTGCATTCCCACCAACAGTGCAAGAGGGCTCCCGTTTCTCCACATCCTCGCCAGCATCTATAGTCTCCTGATTTGTTCATTTCGGCCACTCTGACCGGCGTGAGGTGATATCTGAGTGTGGTTTTGATTTGTATTTCCCTGATGAGGTGCGACGTTGAGCATCTTTTCATGTGCCTGTTGGCCATCCGGATGTCTTCTTTAGAGAAGTGTCTATTCATGTTTTCAGCCCATTTCTTCACTGGGTTATTTGGTTTTTGGGTGTGGAGTTTGGTGAGCTCTTTATAGATTTTGGATACTAGCCCTTTGTCCGAAACGATGTTGTATTTTGTCAAACGCTTTTTCTGCATCTATTGACAGGAACATACGGTTTTTATCTTTTATTTTCTTAATGTGATGTATCATATTGATTGATTTGCAAATATCGAACCAGCCCTGCAGCCCAGGAATGAATCCCACTTGATCATGGTGAATAATTCTTTTTATATGCTGTTGAATTCAATTTGCTAGTATCTTGTTGAGAGTTTTTGCAACCATATTCATTAGGGATATTGGCCTGTAGTTCTCTCCCTCTCTATCTCCCTCCCTCCCTCCCTCCCTCCCTCCCTCTCTTGTTGCTGGGTTTCCATCTGGTTTGGGATTCAAAGTAATGGTGGCTTCATACAATGAGTCCAGAAGTTTTCCTTCCACTTCTATTTTTTGGAACAGCTTGAGAAAGATAGGTATTAACTCTGCTTTAAATGTCTGGTAGAAATCCCCAGGGAAACCATCTGGTTCAGGACTGTTATTTGTTGGGAGATTTTTGATAACTGATTCAATTTCTTCACTACTTGTGGGTCTGTTCAAAATTTCTATTTCTTCCCATTTGAGTTTTGGTAGTGTGTGGGTGTTTTGGAATTTGTTCATTTCTTCCAGGTTGTCCAGTTTGTCAGCATATAGTTTTTCATAGTACTCTCTGATAATTGCTTGTATTTCTGAGGGATTGGTTGTAATAAGTCCATTTTAATTCCTGATTTTATCTAATTGGGTCCTCTCTCTTTTCTTTTTTTTTTTTTTTTTGTTTTTTAAAAAATTTTTTTAACGTTTATTTATTTTTGAGACAGAGAGAGACAGAGCATGAACAGGGGAGGGGCAGAGAGAGAGGGAGACACAGAATCTGAAACAGGCTCCAGGCTCTGAGCTGTCAGCACAGAGCCCGACGCAGGGCTCGAACTCACGGACCGTGAGATCATGACCTGAGCCGAAGTCGGACGCTTAACCAACCAAGCCACCCAGGAGCCACTCCTCTCTCTTTTTTTTTTTTGAGAAGACTGGCTAGACGTTTATCAATTTTTTTTTTTTTTTTTCAGAAAACCAACTCTTGGTTTCATTGATCTGTGCTTCTGGGTTTTTTTTTTTTTTTAGATTCCATATTCTTTCTTTCTTCTCTAATCTTTATTATTTCTCTTCTGCTGCTGGCCTTGGGGCATCTTTGCTGTTCTGCTTCTAGTTCCTTTAGGTGTGCCGTTAGATTTTGTATTTGGGATTTTTCTTGTGTCCTGAGATAGGCCTGGATTAAAATGTATTTCCCTCTCAGGACTGCCTTCCCTGCATCCCAATGCATTTGGATTGTTGTATTTTCATTTTCATTTGTTTCCATATATTTTGTAAATTTCTTCTCTAATTGCCTGGTTGACCCATTCATTCTTTAGTAGGATATTCTTTACCTTCCCTACTTTTTGAGGTTTTCCAGACTTTTTCCTGTGATTGATTTCAAGTTTCATAACATTGTGATCTGAAAGTTTGCATGGTATGATTTCAATTCTTTTATATTTATTGAGGGCTGTTTTGTGACCCAGAATGTGACTGGTCTTGGAAAATGCTCCATGTGCACTCAAGAAGAAAGTATACTCTGCTGCTTTGGGATGTAAAGTTCTAAATATATCTGTCAAATCCATGTGATCCAATGTATCTTTCTGGTCCACTTTGTTTTTATTGATTCTCTGCCTAGATGATCTCTCCATTATTGTAAGTAGACTATTACAGTCCCCTGCAGTTACCACATTCTTATCAATGAGATTGCTTATGTTTGTGATTGTTTTCTATATTTGGGTGCTCCGAATTTGGTGTGTAGACATTTATAATTGTTAACTCTTCCTGATGGACAGACCCTGTAATTATTATATAATGTCCTTCTTCATCTCTTGTTACAGCCTTTAATTTAAAGTCTAGTTTGTCTGATGTAGGTATGGCTACTCCACCTTTCTTTTGACTTCCAGTAGCATGATAGATAGTTCTCCATCCCCTCACTTTCAGTCTGAAGGTGTCCTCAGGTCTAAAATGGGTCTCTTGTAGACAGCAAATATTTTTGTTTTTTTATCCATTCTGATACCATATGTATTTTGATTGGAGCATTTAGTCCATTTACATTCAGTGTTATTATTGAAAGATATGGGTTTAGAGTCTTTGTGTTATCTGTAGGTTTCATGCTTGTAGCGATGTCTCTGGTACTTTGTGGTGCTTGCAACATTTCACTCACAGAGTCCCCCTTAGGATCTCTTGTAGTGCTGGTTTAGTGGTGATGAATTCCTTCAGTTTTTGTTTGTTTGGGAAGACCTTTATCTCTCCTTCTATTCTGAATGACAGGCTTGCTGGATAAAGGATTCTTGGCTGCATATTTTTCCTGCTCATCACATTGAAGATTTCCTGCCACTTCCTTTCTGGTGTGCCAAATTTCAGTGGATAGGTATGTTACTACCCTTATGATTCTTCCTTTGTATGTTAAGGCCCATTTATCCCTGGTTGCCTTCAGAATTCTCTCTTTATCCTTGTATTTTGCCAGTTTCACTATGATATGTCATGCAGAAGATCAAGTCAAGTTACATCTGAAGGGAGTTCTCTGTGCCTCTTGGATTTCAATGTCTGTTTCCTTCCCCAGACCAGGGAAGTTCTCAGCTATGATTTGTTCAAGTGCACCTTCAGCCCCTTTCTCTCTCTTCTTCTTCTTTTGGAATTCCTATGATATCAATATTGTTCCATTTGATTGCGTCACTTAGTTCTCTAATTCTCCCCTCTTGATCCTGGATTTTTTTAATCTCTTTTTTTCTCAGCTTCCTCTTTTTCCATAATTTTATCTTCTAATTCAACTATTCTCCCCTCTGCCTCTTCAATCCGCACTGTGACTGCCTCCATTTTATTTTGCACCTCATTTATAGCATTTTTAAATTCATCATGACTATTTTTAAGTCCTTTGATCTCTGTAGCAATAGATTCTCTGCTGTCTTCTATGCTTTTTTGAAGCTCAGCGATTAATTTTATGACTATTACTCTAAATTCTTGTTCAGTTATGTTGCTTAAATCTGTTTTGATCAATTCTTTATCTGTCACTTCTTCCTGGAATTTCTTTTGAAGAGAATTCTTCCGTTTTGTCATTTTGGCTAGTTTTCTGTCCCTTATGAGCTTTAAAAGCTTGTTACGTGCTCTCTACCAGTGAGCACTGCTCTATTAAAGGGGAGTCAAGTCATACAATCTCCAGGGTCTGGCCCTTCAGGAGGTGTTTTTTGGAAAGTGTTACTTGCTCTCTGTTGTTATGACTTTGGTTATTCTATTTCTCTACTCGTAGTGATGTTTTGGACCCTCCACACGGTGTGCTTTGATTTGTTCTTTGAAGTAGTCCTATCTTTTCTCAAGCCTCATTTTCTTCCTGGTAGATTCAGTCTCTTCCTCCAAGACTCTTGGTGTTCAAAGTCCTTTAGCTTCAGCACTTCTTTGTTTGAGAGACGTGGGAAGTACAGATCTGCCTACTTCTCCTGGGGAAACCGTCTTTAAACTAATATCTGGTTTCACAAAATTAGAAGTGTTTGAAAACCTATGCAAGGCTTACACGGAAAGTATCATATAGTGAATTCTGAAACAACACTGTAGGGAACACATCTTTCAACTAAAATCTGGTTTCACTAATTTAAAAGTGTTTGAAACTTTTTGGGGGCCTATGTGGAAAGTGCCACACACTCAACTCTGTGATACAGCACTGTGGGGAAACCATCTTTCAACTAACATCTTGTTTCACTAAGTTAGAAGTGTTTCAAAACCCATTCGGGGCCTACAAGGAAAGTGCCATATACTCCACTCTGCGAAACAACACTGTGTGGAAACCATCTTTAAACTAATACGTGGTTTCACTAAGTTAGAAGTGTCTGAATACTATGCAGGGGTTATACGGAAACTTCCGTATACTTACCTCTGTGATACGACACTATAGGGAATCCATATTTAAAAAAACAAACAAACAACCTGTTTCACTGTTAGAAGTGTTTGAAAAACCATGCAGGGCCTTTGGGGAAAGGGCCATATACTCAACTCTGTCAAACAGCACATTATGGAAACCGTCTTTCAACTAACATCTGCTTTCACTAAGTTAGAAGTGTTTGAAAACCTATGTGGGGAGCTATGAGGGAAGGGCCATATACTCAACTCTGTGAAACAACAGTGTGCTGAAACCATCTCTCAAAGCATATCTGGTTTCACTAAGTTAGAAGTGTGTGATAACCCACACCGGGCCCACACGGAAAGTGCTATATACTCAACTCTGTGAAACAACCCTTTGGGGAAACCATCTTTCAAGTAACATCTCGTTTCACTAGGTTAGAAGTGTTTGAAAACCCATGGAAGGCTGACACCGAAATTCCATGTACTCAACTCTGTGAAACACTTTGTGGAAACCGTCTTTCAACTAACATCTTGTTTCACTAAGTTAGAATTGTTTCAAAACCACACAGGGCCTACACGGAAGGTGCCATACACTCAACTCTGTGAAACGATAGTGTGTTGAAACCAGACATCCCACAAACACCACTCACGTACTACACAAATATCACACATACATCACATATAGAACAACCACCAACCACACTTATTCCAAACACACACATAGCATGCACACACCACACTTCTACATCACTCTCACCATACCTATACCACCACACCACACACTGACCTCACACACGCTATACAAAGAACACATAGAAATCAAGCTGTCTTACACCACCATACGGCATAGATACACCCCACACGCCCCACATATATACCGTCCATTACCTGCCAAATAAGTGCCACAGACAACATATACATGACATTTTCAGTGCGCCTGTCACATTCACACGTACCGCACACAGAATTCACAAATACACACTGCACACGCCGCAGACGCAAAACCTAGACATCGCACACAGCCTCACTTACAGTACACAAATACCATTCCCATACACACATACACCGCACTCACACACATACACCAGACATTCACAGCACACACACTATGCACACCACAGAAACACAACACATATACCTTATGCACACACCACCGCCGCAACACCCATGCTACACATACACAGCACACACACCATGCATATGACACACAAACAATCCAGGTATACACAGAAATGCTACACCTACAGCACACACATAGCGCACATACACTGCACAGATACCACACACAAAACTCCACATGTACAACACACGCACCCCACACATACACCAACACACGCAGCATGCCATACCCCTCACACAGGACACATATGCCCCCACGCCCCACAAATATATGACACACACACTACACCTATGCCACAATTACACCACAGAGACACCTCACAAACAAAACATATATTAAACAATTATACATGACATACAAAGCACAGACTCACAACACATACACCACAGACACCATGCACACTGCCAATACCACACACAAAGACACATACACCGATCATTTTCATGCATATACTACACACACATATGCAGAAGCTGCCTACCTACAACATATATACTTCACATGGGACACACACACCATACATATGGTAAACACATACCGCACACGTGACACATATACCACAACATAACCACACAAGTCCCCCCCACACACAAAGACCACACGTACAACCTCCACAGCAAAAGCACACCACATCACACAACATACGTTCCCATAGGCAAATAACCGCAGAAACACCACTCACATAACACGGATCCCACACACATGGAAACAAAGCACCCAAGCCAACATCAAATGTGCAACAGGCATGCCAAACATTCATCATGCACACACCATACACATTACACACACAGAATACATATGACACCGATGAATACATAGGACACAGAATACATATGACACACACACTAAACAACACACACACAACACAGACACATGCCACATGTACACCATAGCTATACCTCCCAAACACTCCATATATACCACACCCATGCTAAATAGGCACGACACACAACACATCCACCCCAATTTTACTCCACACACACACACCACGCATTCATATGTACCACATGCAGAAGACATACATTTCACTAACATACCTTGCACACACAATTCCACATCATATACATCACAAAGACACTATAGTATCACCACACCTTAAACATGTGTGTTTAAACGCACATACCATACATATGTCAATCACAGCCACATAAATAACACACACCTACACTCACTGCACAGACCACCCTTACTCTGTGTGTACTATACATATAAACCACGTTTACAACTCACATATACCACACACACAGACAGTTCACATACACCACACCATAACCAATACTCACTAAGGTCTACGCATATAGTGCACTCACACCACAGATATTTTATACACACATACACACACACACAGATACACACAAAGCACAGACCCTACACCTGCACTCCAGACACTGCACATATTTAACACATACACACAGTCAAATACACCACACAAATTCCACTCAAAGGAACACATATTTCACACCCACCCACCCATCATGCCATGCCTTCTTCAACACACACACACTCAAATATCACTCACGGGAACACATACTTCAGACACACACACACACACACCACACCACACCTTCACCACTGATACACCTCACATATATCTCACACGTGCTCATCACACACACACCACACACAACACATATTCCATACACGTATACCAGACTCCACTGATTTCTCATAAATATAACACACACAGAAAACACCTGCACCGTACACCCCACTCTCACCCCACAGGTACACTATGCTTTCATGGTAATACACACCACATATACTCCACAGCACCACCACATCAACACCACACACACAACAGGCACATCACAATTTCACCACACACACTACACATGCCTCCCACGCACCACACCTGCCACACTCATATTTCACAGACACCACACACGAGACACTCAACTTACACACCACAACACCTATTCACAGTGTCACAGCACACACATTCCACATACACCACAAACACACACACACACCACACATACACCAAACATTATGACACACGGAACAATGTACACACACAGTAGGCATATGCCACGCACATTACACATACAGCAGCACCGTACCCATAACATTCATGTACAACCACGTGACACACAGAATACCTATGCCACACACACATACAGTATACACATCATACGATAACCATCAGGATGGCCCACGCTCACACACTATACAGACACCACGTTCACACCACAGATACATTACACACACACAAATATCACACATATGACAAACACACACCAAAAAATCCTTACGGATGCAAATAGACATGGTCTACATCTGTGCCACACACATACCACTCACACACATCACAAAGAAAAACCTTTACACCCAGGCCAAACACACACCACACACACACAACACATACATTATACATATGCCACAAAGAATACCACACACACGGCCTACACCCACCAACACGCACCACATCCATAATCTCTACCACAGACACACCACACAGGCACACATACATCACAGAGAACAACCACGCATGCGCCACACATGTGGCACACAAACCAAATACATCACAAACGGTTCACATACATCGCACCCCGTACACACCACAATGCACAAGAACACACAAAATAAACGTAGGTCACACAAACGCCACACACACTGCACATACATCACACGTACACCACACCTAAGACGTGTGTATATTATGCACATGCAGCACTCCCTCAACACACAAAAACACCTAACTACACACTCACCACACACATACCACACACAACACACAGACTGCCACGCACATGTCACTCAGTCCCTTCAAACAAGGATTGCATATACCACACACAATACACGTATCACACCACCGACCACACACATACCAAACACTCATATGCCCCACGCACCACACACACACCACATATAAACCAGATCACCCAACATAAGACACACCACAGAAATACACCACATGCACTAAACAGGCACCACAAACACACCACACCATACCGAACACACACCACACAAACAATACAGGTGTAACAGAAACAGATTTACACTGCATATGCGCAATGGATAAACCACACACGGCACACAGATACACTATGCACGTGACAAAGATACACCACACACACTTAACCCACTCATGCAATGTCACCACACTCACCAGTGCACACCACAACACACTGCACAAAAGTCACACCTAATCCACACATACAAAGGACATATATCTCACACGTAAACTCCAGACACACACCACACAACTATCGTATGTAGGCCACACACACCAAGGCCCACACATCAAAAAAATCGGCAGATACAGTAAAAGCCCACAGGTACATCAAAAACACACCACCCATAGAAACTCAGCACACACATCACAAACACACTAAATACACACCACACGTACCACAAGGCACTTCACAGCCCACACCTACACTACTTCCACACCATCCCACCATGCAGATACTGCATTCCACCACAAGTGTATATTACACCCATCACAAAACACACAAACACCACACAAAGATTGCACATATACCACACACTGAACATAAACTATACACACACCACAGACACACAACACCTGCACCACTCATATCTCACATAAAAGACACATACGCAGCATGTCATATCACTCATACTAGACACACAAAGTATATGCACAAGAAGCACAACACACGTAAATTCTGTGCACACGATATATACACCACACCACAGTACACATGCACCACAAATATACCACATGCACAACACACACGCCACAGACGCTCCGTATGTGCCACATGTGCATGCACACACACACACGCACACACTACGTGCACTGCCCAAACCATACGTGCCACAGAGAAACACACAAACACCATACCCACGCCATACATATACCTCACATACATCACATATATACCACACACATGCACATGCATGCACACACACCCATACACACCACATACATGCCACACACCCCTCCTCACATATCAAACTTCCATCACATATACACCATACATATAGTACACACTCTCACCGATAGACACCATACATACTGAACACACAGGAACACCATACATATACCAGAAGCACACCAATATAGACCACACACATCCTCCACGAAAGACCACAAACTCGCCAGTCACGACACGTATACCTGACAACTATAGTACATATAGCACATATACAGTACACGTACCACATGGATGCCAAACATTCGCAAGTCGTATAACTCGCAAATGACAAATACACACACCAAATGCACACCAGCAAATCTGCAAAACAAACATCAACACCACACATATCTGCACACAATACATAAGACACACACACACACACACACACACACACATACACACCAGTGCACCACACACACACGACACACACACACCACACACAGCATGTGTGCCACACAAATACCACATAAGCACACACTGCACACGGAGCACAAACACACCAGAGATATACCATCATCACAACTCATATGCCATACATACGGCACACACGAACACACATCAGCCTCCTCTATAGCACTGCCACACCACACACACTCCACACGTACCACTCAAATACCATAACCACCCACATGCTGTACATCTGCCAGGAATATCATACGTACAAAACATACAAAACACTTAAATCACAACCATTTTTTTTTTCAACGTTTATTTATTTTTGGGACAGAGAGAGAGACAGAGCATGAACGGGGGAGGGGCAGAGAGGGAGGGAGACACAGAATCGGAAACAGGCTCCGGGCTCCGAGCCATCAGCCCAGAGCCTGACGCGGGGCTCAAACTCATGGACCGTGAGATTGTGACCTGGCTGAAGTCGGACGCTTAACCGACTGCGCCACCCAGGCGCCCCGAAATCACAACCATTTTAAACAGATCCCACACACACCACACCCATGATAATACACCGACACACCACACGTATACCAAACAAGAGAGGACACGCACACATACAACACGTAAGTCACACAATAACCACACATAGAGAACACTCATTCCACAAATAAAACACATACAATAATTCTACCAAATCCATACCACGTGCCACACATATACCTCCACACACCGCACACATCACACATACACCACACCTGTATTTTACACACACGTTCCGCATACACACAACACAAAAAGCACTCTTACACCATGCACATACCACACACACCCCACACGGTCTGCTTTCACACAACACATACCACAAATAGACCAAATACACATATTGCGTCCGTACTACAACACACCACACATACACCGCACACATAGCACACATCAGACCTTCACCACATGTACAGCACATATGCCACACGCAAACACACACACAAACACAGCTCAAGCACAATGCACTTACACCATATGGAGATACCACAAATACACCACACGTTCACCACACGATAACCAGGTAGTTACAACATTCACATACACACACACACACACACACACACACACACACCCCACAATAACCACATATTTATATAGATCCACAGACATACGCTACACTTGCCACACGTACACAATGGACACAGACACTCCACACATACACCACAAGCACACCAACACTATTCCACACACACACACAGCCCGTATACATACCACAGACACCCCATACATCCCACATATGCACGTATGCACATCTACATCCCATGTATACCACACGTAAGCCCTCATTCCAGTCAAAGACACACACACCACATTCTCATCAGACACACACCACAAATACTTACACACCCACCAAATGCACAGCACACTCCCCAAACATATCCTGCAAATGCACTCCCACACCACACAGAAAGCACACACACGATACATGCACCACATGCAACTACACGTACCACGCTTCCATGAGAAAAATGTACCACACACATCTGCCACATGCAAATCAACACACAACACATAGAGCACTGCCACACCCCCATATGCCCCACACGCCCCCCGTATGCCCCACACGCCACCCATATACCCTTCACAGACCACACTTAGCATACACACACACACCAAGCACATACATGACAATGCACTACACAACCCTCACACATAAAATAGCAATACACGCAACACAACCCACACTCGCCAAACACACTGCACACACACCACTTACACACACGTCACAAACACAACATGTACCACACACAAACCACAGACCGTATGTACTCACCACACACACACCCGACACAAACCAGAAAGACCAGAAAGAACCCCACAAAACACAAATCAAATACACACAATGGAGACAACCACGATGATCATGCACACGCTGTGCTCAGTGTGCACACACGCACTACACAGAACACATATAGGCCAGATGTGCTCCACATAGATAACACACACACAAGAGGTATACACTACACACATCACACACGGGCCACAGGTTTACCACACACAACACTACACATACACCACACGCAGACAACATATATACTATACAAACACAAAGACGGCCACAAAACACAGTCCCCACACACACACCAAAGACACACGACACATATTCCACACATGTACGTATGCCACGCAAATACCACTCACACACCACACATATGCAAAACACATAGATGATACATGCCTTAAACCCAACACGACTACACTATTCATAGACAACACATGTATCGCACATACAAACTACACACAACACCTAGAACTATTAAGGAGCACACACCACGTGTGTCAGTCACACAACCTGAAGCAGACAGCACTGCCCATAGAACACACACATACTCCACGCACACTGCACCCACACCACACATCAATAACATGCCCACCTGCACCACATTCAACACTCACACTGCACATAGGACACACACAACACAAATATACCGTGCACACACAAGCCAAATATACCATGCACACACAAACCAAGTACACACCACACACACACACACACACACACAAAACCCTTTCACCACACACACCACACATACTGCATACACTCACCACACATAAACCACACACATGACATACAAACCACTCACCACACACAGCACACATATCCCACCAGCCCCCCCCCTCACATATTTGCAGCTACAAACCACCCATAGCCACACAAACGCCACACGGACACCACACACACACCAGGCATATGTTATCCACACGCACCTCACACGACACACAAAATGTACGTCCACCACAACCACACGCCCCACACTGATAACACACAACACAGAGAAGACACACGAGGAACATACACTGTACCCATGTGTATACCACGCATGAATTATGGACGAGTTGTTCACTGAACACATACTGCACACACACAGATAATATGCACACACCTCGTGTGCACCACAAAGACCATACACGTCACACACACACCATACACACAAGCGTGCGTGTGCCACACACACAACACGCATATACCTAGTACATGACGCACATTTGCCACTCAGACACTCCACATACGTGACAGGGAAACCGCGCATATATCTCACAAATACCACACATACCGCACTCAATCCATGCTCACATCACACACATAACACATGCACCACGACTATATTACATACACGCACACACACACACACATCACAAGCCATACAGCACATGGAAATAATGCACTCAGCACACATGCCACCCCCACACAAACACAAGCGCCAACGACACACAAAATACACATACGTCACACACACCCCCACCCACACACCACAGAAACACACACCCATCGCAAAAATACCAAGCAAACACACATACCGAATATACACCACACACACATAATACACACCCACGCACAGCAGACACATTCGTCTCTCACACTCACAGCACCCATGCAGCACACACACCAAAGACACAAACTACACATACAATGTTCACACACATGCACACACAAACACACTTAGAACTATTTTGACACATGTGTCACATGTGTGGACTACACACACTTTGAACTATTAAGACGTCCACACCACATGTGTCACTCACAAAACCTGAACCCACACACCAGGTAACACTACCCATACAGCACACATGTGCACACACAGTGTGCCCCAAATATGCCACCCATACACACAAAACAGATACTCAACAGACTCCTAGCATACAAACACGTCCACAAACACCACAACTAAAACCAAAGGAATACATCACACACACACACACACCCCACGTATATGCCCAAATACACACCACACATGCCACACACATTTACACACCGAACAGTAAACCCACCCACTGCACACATCCACCGTGCTCACAGTACACTTTCACAACCCCACACACTCACTATACGCGTACATAGGCAAAAGCACACCACACGCTCACTCACCGCAGCTACACCAACACACACCAAACATACACCACACTCAGACATCAAACACCACATATACACCACATACACAACACGGACATAACACATGCACGCAATACATGCAACACACAACGCACAAGTTACACACAAGCACCACACATGCATCACACGCACCACAATACACAAACACACGGCACGCAAACAAAAACATTTATGAAAAATACACCACACACAGCCACACGTACATTGCCCTGAAGGCACAGAACACACAGGTACATACGCCCTGCACGTACCGCGCACCTTGCACACCACGTGAGCTACGTTGATGCTACCTGTGCGCTTGTGTCACACACACACGATTCACACCATACATACATTACACACACCACGTATGCACCACACACCTGCCACGCCTATGCCACAAACATACCCGACAAGACGTGCAACAGTTATACCCCCTCCAGCAGTGTCACCAAACTCCGCACATGTACAGGACACAATTACCAAACAAACCACCACTCACATACCACACAAACACACTCCACGCACACACCACACATGCCAAACATACCCAAGGCAGATGCCACCTCCTCTGCACATAAACGACACATATACCACACGTGCGACACATATAGACACAAACGCGACACATACACCACACCGCTGCACCCCACCTACACCGAACTCACAGCGACAGATTGTACAAACACATACCGCACCTGACACACAAATACCACACAAACACATCGGCCATTCACCACGTATGCACCACATACACATCACACAGATGTCTTCCACAAACCGTGCACACCACACAAACGCCACACACAGACACAAACCACGTTACAACCTGCACATCGCACACACAGAACGGGAACGTGCGCTCGGCCACAAGCACTCCAAGCGTAGACCATACACACCGCACGTGTACTCCCCAAACGCCCACCAGGTGCCAGTCACACCTTGTGGTTCACTATGTGAAATGACACTGTTCGAGTGTCTTTTCACGTAGCCTTTCACACGCATCTCATAGGTACTTTGTTGAAATATTCTCGACTAGTGTGTGGTGGGAGAACTAGTACGGGAGCAACGTAGTCTCGTCCCTTGACCGTAGATAGACAACTAGCAAATCATTCGACATGCCCCCTAAAGCAACCTGAAAGAAGCCACCACAAAGAAGGTAGGAAGTGCAGAGAGTGGGTTTGGGGGAGAGTGGGTTTGGGGGAGCCTTCATTGAAGAAAAGGAAATGTTCTCAAACTGCATTAGATCAGCCATAGGGAAGGGCCTTCTGTTCAAGTGCCTAAGACTACACTGTACTTCAAACATTCTTGACTAGCCTTCACATTTGTCTCAGAGGAACTTTGTTGAAACACTATATATTAGCAGTCGACAATGGCCATGGGCTGAAGTGCCTAAAACAATACCGTTTTTCATGTCGCTTGCATGAGCTTCTTAAGCATTAAGTAAAAAGTGCTCCTGGGGTGCCTGGGTGGCTCAGTCAGTTGGGCATCTGACTGTTGATATGAAATCAAGTCGTGATCAGTTGGTGGGATTGAGTCCCGCGTCAGACCCTGCACTGACAATGGGGAGCCTGCTTGGGATTCTCTCTCCCCCTGTCTTTGCCCTTTCACAACTCCCCCAACTTGCAGGCACCTTCTCTCTCTCTCCCGCTCTCTCTCTTTCAAAAATAATCACAAAAATACAAGATATATATCCCACCATCACAAGGACTGGACTAGACTCTCCAAGAAGCCTTTTGAATAAACAGTGCACCTGGACCTCGTTCTCACCTCTTGATTATACGATGAAAGCATATTCTTCATATCTCAGAACCACTGCTACCCCCTGTCTACTGATACTATGGGCAGAATCACACCAGAAGACAAAGTTCCACTCTATTTCTTAAGGGACAATGTGGGTCTTTTGCTCCACAGGGCCTCAAAGGGCATCCTTTGGAGCACTCCTATAGCCAAAGCCCACAAAAGGTTCTTGTGATTCGTGAGCAAGCCAGCCTGTGAATACATTGTGTTAGTCAGGTTCCTCTAAACATGATCCAATCTCATCCTTCACGTTGGACTTTGGCCCTCAGTGAATCAAGATACATGACATTGCTTCATTATCCATCACGGTTGGTCATGTGGCCCATAGAAACTCAGTCCTCCAGGATACTACATCTGGATTGAAAATGCCCAATGTGGACCGGCCCTTGTGACTGTGGGACAGGTGAAGCCAAAAGGGTCCTGGCATTTTGGTTTCAGGACCACAGGGACATTGGAAGGGTTCTGGAAGGGCACTAGGGCACTGGAAGTGTTCCAGCCAAGAGCTGTTTGTGTGGAGGCTGGGCCAGACATATAAGAAGGGATTTGGCCTCTTTGCTGGGCCTAGAAGAAATGAAGTTAAACATCTCTTTCTGCATCGGTCACATTCCCATTAGATGGAAATGCTGAATGCACTTTAATCCTGGCTGCAGCTTTTCCTTCTCCGTTTCTGTGTTTCTGACTGTCTCCTCATTCACCCTTAGGAAACATGGAGCCGTCACTCACTCAGCTGGCACCCCTGGGGAGGACACAAACTCCCACTCTGCTCCTGTGCTCACTGAGAGCTATCAGTCTCTGCTCTACAAAAGGGAAGGGTGCTTGGTTCTTGGCCTGCTGTATTATGGAGGGTGAAGGGGAGCCAGCTTGCCTCTCTGACCTGGATGAGTGAGGTGCCTTCATTCTGAGAAGCAGTTTGCACATGGGCAGTATGAGCCAGGAGGGGGCCAGAATTGGAAGAGCCCTTGGCAGGAATTAGGAAACCAAGTCCTTGTTGCAGATTCCTGAACAAGACCCATCAGAACCCAATAGGTCCAGCTCAAGCACTGCTGCCTCCCTCAACTTATGGGAAAAGTGGCAAGGATAGACCAAGCCAGAAATCACTGGCTCCTCAAGATAGAATGCAGACTTCTTCCTGACAGGGCTCCCAGGGGTAGTCAGTCCTTCAGAGGGCTCTCTTGGCCTAAGCCCACAGGCCTTTCTTATTCTGGATACAACCTGGTTGATAAGATTAACTGCCCTAGGTACTTCATTCTTAGGTTTCTCCAAATCTCATGTGTGATGAAGAATTCTGCAGTGTGTGTCTCCATTGTCACCCTTTAGTCCTTTTGATGAAAGAGGGTTTGCATGGAAACTATGTCAAGACTGTGTCTCAGAGTAATATCCTCTTGTTTCAGCTTGGGGTTTGGGTGGTGTCCTTGTGATGGTGATCGAGGTGTTGCATAGGACCCTTCTGAATTTGGTTTCAGAATGATGTGGTCCTCCCTAAACCCAGAATGTGTGCAGGTGCTTAGGGAGAATGCTGTGGGTAGGCTAAACCAGAAGTTGGGGGTGTATCCCACCTCCTGTGTGGGACAAGGGAAGGGAAGGTCGTGGTCTCCTTCCTCAGTTTCCCCCATGTCCATTTGAATGCACAGCTTTGACTCACCTTGTTGTCTTTCCTCTCCCATTTCTTCCTCTTAACTTGGTCTCAGTTCACAGAAGTAGAACCTGTGTCTGTCCCCTACATCACACAAGATCCCCATGTGGAGGTGAGTTTCGAAGACTTCCTGAGAAAACAAAGGGCTCTCAGATTCTGATATCCCAGAGGACAGCTATGCTCCCTCTTCCTGAGCCCTTTGTGCTGGGTAGGCTACCATACCATGGGAATGGATAGCCACATGGACCCTCACCCCTCATGGATGGAGCTACCCTCGGTCAAAAGAATAGTCTGTGCATGTGCTGCACACTCTAAGACCTGACTGGCACACCAAATGCTTTCTGATACATAGTGCACCAAGGCCCCGTTCCCATCTCTTGATGGTCACATGGAAGCACATTCTTCATATCTCGGAGATTCTGCTTCCCCGCTCAACAGATACGATAGGCAGAAGCACACCAGAAGCCAACAAGCCCCACTATTTCTTGAGGGAGAATGTGGGCCTCTTGTTCACTGGGCTCCAACAGGCATCCTATTGAGTACTCCTGTAGCCAAAGGCACCAGAAGGATCTTGTGATTCCTCACCAAGCCAGCTTGTGAACACATTGAGCTAGTCAGGTTCTTCTAAACATGATCCAATTCCCATCCTTTATGAAGAACTGTGGTGCTCGATGTATCCAGTTTCATGACATTGCTTTATCATCTGTCAAGGTTCATCTTGGGGTCCAATGAAATTAGTCTTTCAGAGTACTATCTGCCACTTGCAGATATTCAAAGAGGACAGGGGGAACCAAAGTGGCTTTGGCCTTTTCTTTTTAGGAATACGAGGACATCCAGAACCCTAGGGCATCAGAATCGGTCCAGACAAGAGCTCTTTGTGGCGAGGTTGGCGAGACGTATTAGGGGGAGCTGGCTTCCTTGCTTGGCTCAGGGAAATGAAGATAAACCTCTCCATTCCACATTGATCACATTCCTATTAGAGGAAAATATTGAACGTCCTTTGGTCCTGGTTCTAGCCATTTCCTCTCCCTTTCTTTGTTTCTCACTGGATCTGCATGGAATTAGCACTCACTCAGCAGGCATCCAGGGATGGGCATCGGGTTCCCATTTGGTCCGGTGCTCAGTAACAGCCATCCCATCAGATATCCCTCCTATCCCTGAACTTGGTGTTTGGCTGTTTGTAGCAAGGGGTGGGGAGGGGAGCCAGCTCACCTCCTTACTCTGCCTGATTGAGGTTCCTTCCTTCTGAAAAGCAGACAGTTCACACAGGTGCAGTAAGCTCCAGAAGCTAGTCAGCAGAAAAGAGCCATTTACAGGAAGAGAGAACCAATGCCCCTCTCCACACCTTGGAGCCACAGCTGGGGACACCTCCCAGCTACAGCACTGTCACTGCTCACTCCCTTCAATGGTGGAAAAAGCAAGAAAAACAGACCAAGCCCCAGGGCCCTCTAGGTCCTTCTGAAGGAAGAAGGCAGGTCTGGTGCTGACAGGACTCCCAGGTGGAGACTCTAGAGGGCGCTTTTGCTTAAGTCATCTGTTGTTTCTTATTCTTCCCATACCAGCCCAGTTGCCAAAACCTGGTGCCAGGTACTCCCTTCACCATAGAAATCATCTTCTAAGATCTGCAGGGCTCTAGCCTTCCTTATCCACCTTCACATATCTCTGCTCTCTTGTAGAAACAAGGTTCTTCCCGCGATCCGTTCAGAGTCAGTGTCTCAAGAGTCCTGTCCTGGGCCTTCCATCTGGGACTCTGTTCCAGTCCTTGTGACTGGGGAAAAATTTTTGCCACAGGGCTGTTTCTTCATTAATTTGCTGGCTTTCAGAAGTATGAGACCATTCAGAGGCCCAGGGCATTTGAAGATGCTCAACAGAGGATGCTTGGTGTGTAGTCTGGGCCAGAGATTTGGGCAGTGAACTGGCCTCCTTCTGGGTCAAGAGCAAATGGAGACATCTTCTTTCCAAGTGGGGATCCCTGTTCCCACTGGAAATGTCGAGTTTGGCCATCCTGGTGCCAATATCCTTTCCCTTTCTGTGTTCTGACAATTACTTGTTTTATCCCTCAGGAGTCCTAGAGCCATCAATCACTCAATTGGCACCCCTGGGTAAGCCGCAAACTCACCCTTGTTCCTTTGCTCAGTCAGAGCTATCAGGCTCTGCTCTGTCAAAGGAAAGAAGAGCTTTAGTACCTGTGGACTTGGTGCTTGGCCTGCTATGGAGGGTGAAGGGAAGCCAGCTTTCTTCACTGACCTGGATGATTGAGTTGCCTTCATTCTGAGAAGCAGACCATTTGCACATGGGCACTATGAACAAGGAGGGGGTCAGCATTTGAAGAGCCCTTGTTATTCCCTCTTCCTTCCTGTGTTTCTGAATGCCTATTCATTCACCCTTAGGAGCCATATAGTTGGCCTCAGTCATCAGGCACCCAGGGATGGGCATCAGGTTCCCACTCTGTTCCGTGCTGTTATAGGCATAAGCATCGGATAGCCATCCCAAAGGAGAATAGGTCTCCATACCCTGAGCTTCCTGTTTGACTGTTTGTAGCACAGGTGGAAGGAGTGGAGTCAGTTCGCCTATCTGCTCTGCCTGATTGATATGCCTTCCTTCTGAAAAGCGGAGAGTTCACATAGGAACAGTAGGCTCCAGAAACTGGGCAGCATGGTAAGAGCCGATTTCAGGAAGAGGGCACCAATGCCCCTCTCCACACTTTGGAGCCACAGCTGGGGCATCTCCCACGTGCAGCATTATCACTGTTCATTTCATTCAATGGTGCAACAAGCAACAAAAGCCTACCAAGTCCCAGAGCTCTCTAGGTCCTTCTGAACAAAGAAAGCAGGCATGGTGCTGACAGAGATCCCAGATGGAGACACTAGATGGTGCTTTTGCATAATAAGCTGTCTGGTGTTTCTTATAGCCAGGTTGCCAGGAGCTGATGCTGGGCGCTGCTTTCTCCATAGAATTTGCCTTCCAAGAAATGAAGAGCTTTGGCCCTCCTCATCCATCTTGATGCAACATTGCTCTCTCGTAAAAAACAATTTCTTCCCACAGTGTGTTCAGAATCAGTGTCTCCAAAGTCCTATCTTCTACCCTCCCTCTACCTGAGAGTCTAGTCCAGTCCTTGTGATGGTGGGAGATTTTTTGCCACAGGGCCCCTTCTTCATTAAATCACTGGGTTTTAAAAGTATGTGTCTTTTAAAGGGGTCTTTGAAGGGACACAGCAGAGGAGGTTTGGTTTGCAGGCTTGGCCAGAGATATGGGCAGGGAGCTGGCCCCCTTCTGGGCAGAGGGCAAATGAAGCAAAACATCTTTCCAAGTGGATGCCCATTCCCACTTGAAATTTGGGG
Source organism: Herpailurus yagouaroundi (assembly GCF_014898765.1). Taxonomy (NCBI): domain Eukaryota; kingdom Metazoa; phylum Chordata; class Mammalia; order Carnivora; family Felidae; genus Herpailurus; species Herpailurus yagouaroundi. The sequence continues at coordinate 6,100,517 of NW_024412436.1, read as the reverse complement.
CTTTGGCCCACCTGTCATCCATTTGCTTCTGCTTGCTGTGTTTTTGACAATGTATTTTTTCTCCTTTAGGTGCCATGGAGCTATCACTCAGTCACCTGGCACCCCCCCCCGCCCCCCGCCCCCCGCCCCGCCACTGGGTAGGCCGCAATCTCTCACTCTGTTCCTGTCCTCAGTGAGAGCTATCAGACTTTACCAAAGGAAAGAAGGCCTTGAGAGCATGGGTGTTTGGTGCTTGGCCTGCTGTGCTATGGAGGGTGAAGGGGAGCCAGCTTGCCTCACTGCCCTGGATGACTGAGTTGCCTTCATTCTGAGAAGCAGACAGTTTGCATATGGGCGGTATGAATGAGGAAGGGGTCAGCATTGGACGAGCCCTTGCCAGGAATTAGGGAACTAAGTCCTCATTGCATATTTCTGAGCAAAAGCCCTCAGAACCCAATAGCTACAGCTCCAATACTTTTGCCTCCCTCAACTGATTAGAAAATTGGCAGGGATAGACCAAGCCAGAAATCACTGGTTCCTAAAGAAGTAAGTCAGGCTTCTTGCTGACCGGGCTCCCAGTTGTAGTCCTGCAGAGGGAGCTCTTGCCTAAGCGTGCAGGCCTTTATTTTTGTGGCTACAACCTGTTTGATAGGATACTGCGCTGAGTACTTCATTCTGAACTTTCTCCAAATCTCATGTGTGGTGAAGAACTCTGGAAGTATGTGTCTCCATTGTCACCCCTGAGCTCTTTGATGAAAGAGGGTTTGCATGGACATAATTCTGGGACGGTGTCTTAGAGTAAATTTCTTCTTTCAGCATGGGGGCTTGGGGGTTAGCTTCTGAGGGTAATACAGGTATTGCATTGGGCCCTTCTCAACTTGGTTTCATAATGATGTGGTACTCCCCTAACCCAGGGTGTGTGAAGGTGCCCAGGGAGAATGCTCACGGGTAGGCTGAGCCTGAAGTTGGGGGTGGATCCCACCTCCTATGTGGGTGAAGAGGAAGGGAAAATCAGGATCTCTTTCCTCGATTTCCTCCATGCCCATTTGAATGTACAGCTTTGACTCACCCTGGAGTCATTCCTCTCTAACTGCTGCTTTCCTAACTTGGGGTCCGTTCACAAACAGAGACCCTGTGTATCTCCTACAGCAATTGAGATCCCTGGTTAGTGGTGAGTTTCCAAGCTATTCCTGACTGAATGCAAGGCTCTCAGAGTGTGATGTGTTGGAGGGCAGCTATTCCCCCCTGTCCCTAAGCCCTTAGTTTGGGGTAAGTTATAGTATAGTCAAGGGCTCTACCATTAGGGATACTTATCCCTAATGGATGGGGCTACCTCCATTAAAAGGACAAACAGTCTGTGCAAATGCAGCACGCACCATGACCTGATCAGCATACAAAAGGCCCTTTGAAAAAAAATAGTGCACCAAGGCTTCATTCCCACCTCTTGGTAATCACATGGAAGCACATTCTTCATATCTCAGAGCCACTGCTGACCCTCTCAATGGCTATGCTGGGTAGAAACGCACTAGAAGCCAAATTTTCCCTATTTCTCCCTATTTCTTAAGGCAGAATGTGGGCCTCTTGCTCAGAGAGCTCCAATGGGCATCCTTTGCAGCGCTCCTGGAGCCAAACCCCGCAAAAGGAGCTTGTGTTTCCTGAGCAAGTCAGCTTGCGAATACATTGTGCTAGTCAGGTTCTTCTAAACATGAAGAACTCTGGCCCTTGTTCTTTCCACTTTCATGACATTGCTTTATCCTCCCTCAAGGTTTGTCTTGGGGTCCATACAAATTAAGTCTTTCAGAGTACTATCTCTGGCTTGCAGATGTCCAATGGCGACCGGCCCTTGTGACTGTGGGACAGGTGGATCTAAAGTGGCCTTGGCCTTTTGGTTTCAGGTCTACATGGACATACAGAGACCTAGGGTATCGGAAGGGGTCCAGCTGAGAGCTGGGTGTGAGGAGTGGGGGGGGGGGGGCCAGACATATTAGTGGGGAGCTGTCCCCCTTGCTGGCCCTAGGGGAAATGAAGAGAAACACTTCCATTCCACACTGATCGCATTCCCACTGGATGGAAATATTGGATGCCCTTTGGTCCTGGCTGCGGCCATCCCCTCTCACGTCTTGTGTTCCTGAATGCCTCTTCATTCTCCCTTAGGAGCCATGGATCTGGCACTCCCTCAGCAGGCACCTAGGGATGGGAGTCAGGTTCTCACCGTGTCCGTAGCTCATTATAGCCCTGAGCATCAGATACCCCAAGAATAGTCCTCCCATCTCTGAGCTTGGTGTTTGGCTGTTTGTAGGAGGCGGTGGGGGAAGTGTAGCCAGCTCACTTCTTTGCTCGGCCTGAATGAGGTGACTGCCTTTTGAAAATCATACAGTTCACCCAGGAGCAGTAGTCTCCAAAAGTTGTTCAGCATGTAAAAAGCCCTTTACAAAAAGAGGGCACCAATGCCCCTCTCCATACTTTGGATCCACAGCTGGCAGCACCTCCCAGCTACAGCACTCTCACTGCTCATTCCATTCAATGATGCATAAGCAGCAAAAGCCAACCAAGTCCCAGGGCCCTCTAGGTCCTTCTGAAGGAAGAGGGTAGGCCTGGTGCTGACAGGGCTCCCAGATGGAGACACTAGATGGCACATTTGCCTAAGCCCTCTGGTGTTTCTTCATCCTCTTAGAGTCAGGTTTCCAGGAGCTGTGTTGGGCCCTGCCTTCTCCACTGATGTCCCCTTCCAAGTTCTGCAGGGTTGAGGCCCTCCTCATCCACCTTGACACATCCTTGCTCTCTTATAGAAACAAAGTTTTCCCCACAATTCGTTCAGAATCAGTGTCTCAAGAGTCCTATCCTCTGCTGTCCACCTGTGAGTCTGATCCAGCCCTTGTGACTGGGGAAGAGATTTTGCCACAGGACTCCTTCTTTATTAATTCATGGGTTTCAGAACTATGTGACCATTCCATGTCCAGGATATTTGAAGGGGCCCAGCAGAGGATGTTTGGTAAGTATGCTAGGCCAGAGATTTGGGCAGGGAACTGGCCTCCTTCTGAGCTGAGGGCAAATGAAGCAAGACATCTTCTTTCAAGTGGATATCCATTCCACTGGAAATGTCGAGCTTTGGCCCACCTGATGCCCATTTCCTTCCCCTTGCTGTATTTCTGACAATTTATTCTTTTCTCCCTCAGGAGCCATGGAGCCATCACTCACTCAGCTGGCATCGCTGGCTAGGCCACAATCTCCCACTCTGCTCCTGTGCTCAGTGAGAGCTATCAGACTCTGCTACCAACAGAAAGAAGACCTTCAGTCCCTGGGTGCTTGGTGCTTGGCCTGCTGTGCTATGGAAGGTGAAGGAGAGCCAGATTGCCTCACTGACCTGGATGATGGAGTTACCCTCATTCTGAGAAGAAGTCTGTACATGGGCACTGTGAACCAGGAGGTGGTGAGTATTGAAGTAGCCCTTTCCTGGAATTAGGGACCCTAGTATTTGTTGCAGATTCCTGAAAAAGAGCCCTCAGAACCTAATAGCTACAACTCAAACACATGCTGCCTCACTCAACTGATGGGAAACGTGGCAGGGATAGACCAAGCCAGAAATCACTGGCTCTGAAAGAATGAAGGCAGGCTTCTTGCTGACAGTGATCCCAGTTGTAGCCCTTCCGAGGGCCCCCTTGGCCTAAGCCCACAGTCCATTCTTATTCCAGATACAACTTGGTTGATAGGAGACTGTGCTGGGTACTTCATTCTCAACTTTCTCCAAGTCTCCTGTGTGTTGAAGATCTCTGGCAGTGTGTGCCTCTCTTGCCACCCCTGAGCCCTATTGCTGAAGAACAGTTTGCATGGACACTATTACTGGACAGTGTCTCAGAGTAATATCTTCTTGTTTTACTTTAGGGTGGTGTGCTTGTGATGGTGATGGAAGTATTATATTGGGCCCTTCTCAATTTGGTTTCAGAATGATGTGGTTCTCCCAAAATTCAGGATGTGTGAAGTACCCAGGGAGAATGCTTGTAGGTTGGATAAGCCTGAGTTTGGGAGTGGATACCACCTCCTGTGTGGGACATGGGGAAGGGAATGTGGGGTCATCTTCCCTCGCTTTCCCCCATGCCCATTTGAAGGCACAACTTTGACTCCTCTTGTAGTCCTTCCCCCTCCATTTTTGATTTTCTAATGTGGTCACAATTTACACGCTGAATCTATGTGACTGTCCCATACGTTACAAGGATGGGAAGTGAGTTTCCAGACAGTTCCTGAGCCAAGGCATGGTTCCAAGTGTCTGACATTCCAGAGGGCAATTGATGCTCATATCACTGAGCACTTGTTTTTTAGTAGTCTATTATATTAAGAGTAAATAATTTCTCTTCTTTGGAAACAAGGTTCTCCCTGGAACTGTTTTAGAGCCCTTGTCTCAAAGTCATATTCTTTCCTATTATGCTGGAGTCCTATTATCCTGGTGAGTGTGCGATAGGTTTGGCCAAAGGGGCCCTGAAGTTTGGGTTTCAGAATTTGTGGACATCACCAGGCCTAGATCATCTGCAGGTGCCCAGTGGAGAATGCTTGTGTGTAGGCTAAGCCAGAAGTTTTAGGAATGGAGCTGGCTTCCTTTCTGGATTGAGAGTTGGTTAAGAAAGATATCTTTTTTGCTTATGGATGCCATTCCCTTTGGAGTTGCAACACTTTAATACTGCTTGTACTCATGCACATCACATTGCTGCTTTTCTAGCTAGCTCTCCATTCATGTCCAGGAGCCATGGCTGTATGAATGGTGCCAGTTTCCCAGTCAGTTCCTGAGGAAATTGAAGGTATATGGGTTTAATATCCTAGAGGAAACCTGGCTATTCTTTCCCGGAGCACATGGTGTTGCTTAGCTGGCTAGGGTATGCTCGTGCATGGGTATCCAGTTGGTCTCTCACCTCTCACTAATGGAGATCCTTCATGTTGACTAAAGGAAGGTTTTCATGTAGGGAGGTTGTTCCAGGATCTGATCAGCACATAAAGTACATTTGGCTGGAATCCTGCACCAAGACCTACTTCCAAACACTTGCCCAACAGCCAGGAGCACATCCCTGCTACAGCTGTATCATTGCTGCCCCTAAATACTGATGGCAAGGGCAGGACACATACCCAGAGACAAGTCTTTCCCTATGTTTCTGAAAGAAGAATCTGGGCAGGCTTCTTGCTGACAGGGCTTTCAGGTGGAACTTATGGACAGCACTGTTTACCAAAGCCCACAGGTATTTGTCCTTCTTGAGTCAATCAACGAGCTGGCAAAGACTGTGCTAGTCATGTCACATCTTTATCCCTGATGCTGAACTCTGACCCTCCCTCCAGCCATTTTTACCCCTTTCCTCCATTTTAACTCTGAGTCCTTCCTGGGATCCACTCCATGTGATTGTCTTACAGTCAAATCCTGGGTCTTCACCTGAGGATTCTGGTCTAGTCATTGTGACTAGAAGTTGCATAGTGTGATGGTGTGGGTTAGTGTAAGGTGTTGGCCCACAGTCCTACATTCAAGCTCCATCCCAGTCATTGCAAACAGCAGAACCTCCTTTTCCATTCCTCTCTGAGTTATCTTGAGTTAGTCACATTTCCCAAATTCCTTGTTTGGTCAGACCTGGGATCCGGGCCTTGGCAGGAACAGAGTCATATTTAGGGCTAGGCGTACCGCCTGGAAGATGGCAGTGGTCCATCTGCCTGCAGCGTAGAACCCCTCACAGAGTGCTGAGTTGAGGGCAAAAGTCAGGATTTGTGACAGGCTTTGGTTCCAGGTGCAAGGGCTAGGTTGATTGTGTGGTCCAGGCTTAGGATTTTACCCAGAATCCCACTCTGTGGCTGCATCTTGGTCACTGCATATGGCACCAGTACCTTTTTTGTCCCTGGCCGCGTCATCTTACATCAGTAATGTGTCCCAAATTGTTTCCTCAGGACTACTATTCAAGCCCTATTAGGGTCAGAGCCATGGTTTGGCTTAGGGTTAGTGCATGGAAAATGGTAAAGGCCTACTTGGAAGGCTCAGTTGAGAGAGCTCAAATGTAGGATTGTGTACTAACACCTAACAATAACCCACACCATCACCCTAGCACTGAACATTACCCATAAACCTGAACCTCACCCTAACACTTGCCCTCCTCTCAGACCATTGGGGAGTGCCACACACCATTGCTGTACAGGCCAATACCATCTCCTGGTGCTAAAGCTAACTTTAGCCATGGCTCTGGCTCTTTCCAAGCCTGAATGTTAGTGCGTCAGCATTAGGGTCAGGTTCTGTAGTCAAGAATACTCTATCTAGCATGGGTATCATTCAGAATATGAAGAGAGTTTCTCAGACTACCAAAAACTAAATAGTTCATGATGACAAAACCAGATCTTCAAGAAATATTTAAGGGAACTCTTTCGGTGGAATGGACAGATGAAAAGTGTCAGTATAGAAATAGAAAACACAATGTAGTTAAATGAATTTTTCTGTACATAAACCAGTCAAAGAACTGATAGAAAAGGATATAAAATGTAATACCGTACACCTCAAACGTGTGAAGGAAAGGAGAAAACAAGGGGTTCAGTCAAATTATGATCCGCTTAATGTAGACAGCTATATACAGTAGAGGTCATATACAAACCTAAAGGTTACCAAATATCGAAAACCACTAATAAATACACAAGGAATTAAGATAAAGGAATCCAAACATATCACTAAAGAAAATCAGCAAAACATGAAAGAGAGAATGTGAAGAAAAGGATCAGAGAAAATATTCCAAAAAAAATCACAAAGTAATAAAATGGTATCCACCAATAATTACTTTGAATGTAAGTGGGATAAATGATCCCATTAAAACCATAGGGAGGCAGAATGGATTACAAGACAAGACCCACCCACATGCTGCCTACAAGAGACCCATTTTAGACCTAAAGACACCTGAAGATTGAAAGTGAGAGGATGGAATAGAATTTGTCATGAAAATGGTTGTCCAAAGAAGGCTGGAGTAGTTATCTTATATCAGTCAAAATGGATTTTAAAACCAAGTCTGTAACAACAGACAAAAAGGACACTATATCATAATAAAGGGGACTATGCAACAAGATGATACAACACTTGTAAATATATATTGACCCAACTTGGGACCACCCAAATACATTAAACACTTAATAACGAATGAAGGAACTAATTGATAATGATACAATACTAGCAGGGGAATTTAACACCCCACTTACAGCAATGGACAGACCATCTAAACAGAAAATAAACAAGGAAACATGGCTTTTGGACGACCTACTGGCCCAGATGGACTTAACAGATATATTGAAATCATTCCAACCTAAAACAGCAAAAAACACATTCTGTACAAGTGCACATGAGACATTCTCAGAACACATACCATGTTAGGTCACAAAATGGATCTCCACAAATACAAAAACACTAAAGTCATTCCATGCAACTTTTCTGACAACAGCACCATGAAACTAAAAGTCAACCACAAGAAAACATCTGCAGAGACCATAGATACATGGAGGTTAAATACCATGCTACTATGTAATGAATGTGTCAGCCAGGAGAAGGAGGAGGAGGAGGAGGAGGAGGAGGAGAAAGAGGAGGAGGAGGAGGGGGGATGAGGAGGGGAGGAGGAAGGAGAGAAAGGAGAAGGAGGAGAAGGAGGAGGAGAAGGAGGAGGAGGAGAAGGAGAAGGAGGAGAAGAAGGAGGAGGAGGAGGAGGAGAAAGGGGAGTGGCAGGAGGAAGAGGAGAAAGTTTAAAACTGCATGGAAAGATCTAAAACTATAAAGAACTTGTCAAACTCAACACCCCAAAACAAATAATCCAGTGAAGAAATGGGCAAAAGACACACATACCCAGTTTTCCAAAGACATTCACATGGTAACAGACACAGGAAAAGATGCTTTACGTCACTCATCATCAGGGAAATACAAACCAAAACCTCAATGGCATACCACCATGTCAGAATGGCTAAAATTAACAACTTGGGCAACCACAGATGTTGGCGAGCATGCAGAGAAAGAGGAACCCTTTGGCACTGCTGGTAGGAGTGCATACTGGTGCAGCCACTCTGGAAAATGGTATGGAGGTTCCGCAAAAAATTATAAATGAAACTACCTTATGACTCAGCAATTGCACTACAAGTAATTAATCCAAATGATATAGGAGTGGTGATTTGAAGGGGCACATGCACCCCAACGTTTATGGCAACATCATCGACAATAGCTAACATCTGGAAAGACCCGAATGTCCATCGACTGATGAATGGATAGAGAAGATGTGGTATATATGTAACATGGAATGTTACTCAGCGATGAAAAAGAATGAAATCTTGCCATTTGCAACAACATGGATGGAACTAGACTGTATTATGCTAAGTGAAATAAATCATTCATAGAAAGACAAATATCGCTTCGTTTCACTCATGGCAATTAAGAAACATAACAGATGAAATTAGGGGAAGGGAAGCAAAAATAAGATAAAAACGGAAAGGGAGACACACCATAAGAGACTCTTAAATACTGAAAACAAACTGAGGGTTGTTAGTGGGGTTTGGGTGCGGGATGTGCTAAATGGGTGATGGGCATTAAGGGGGGGGGGGACACTAGTTGGGATAAGCCCTGAGAGTTATATGTAAGTGATGAATCACTAAATTCTATTCCTGAAATCATTATTTTACTATATGTTAACTAGCTTGAATTTAAATTTTTTAAAAGTGCATGGACAAAAATTAGAATGAAAGCATAATTGTCCAAAACTGCTGGATGGAGCAAAACCAATTCTAAGATAGAAGTCATAGCAATATAGGTCTACTTCAAGGTGCAAGTGAACTATCAAGTAAGCAACCTACTCTTGCATCCAAAGAAGCCAGGTTTCTTACAAAAACCTAAGAAAGAGAAAGAAAGAAAGAAAGAAAGAAAGAAAGAAAGAAAGAAAGAAAGAAAGAAAGAAAGAAAGAAAGAAAGAAAGAAAGAAAGAAAGAAAGAAGGAAAGAAGGAAAGAAGGAAAGAAGGAAAGAAAGAAAGAAAGAAAGAAAGAAAGAAAGAAAGAAAGAAAGAAAACAATAGAAGGGATCAATTAAAGGAAAAGCTGGCTCTTTGAAAATAATCAATAAAGTTGATAAACCTCTTGGCAGACTTACCACAGGAAAAAAAGAAAACACTAAAATACATAAAATCACAAATGAGAAAGGAGAAATAACAACCAACACTACAGAAATACAATCTCATAAGGGAATATTATGAAAAAATACATGCCAGCAAATTACCAACCTAGAAGAAATGATTAAATTCCTAGAAACATACAAAAGACCAAAATTGAAACAGGGGGAAATAGAAATTTTGAGCAGACTGATACCCAGTAAGGAAATAAAGTCAGTAATGATAAAGTTCCAATAAGCAGTATCCAGGCAGGACCAGATGGCTTCACAGGCAGATTCTGCCAAACCCTTAAAGAAGATTTAATACCTATTCTTAAACTATTCCCAAAAATAGAAAAGAAAGGAAAAGTCTGAATTCATTCTACGGGGCCAGCATCACCCTGATGCCAAAACCAGGTAAAGACACCACTAAAAAGAGAAGTGCAGGCCAATATCCCTAATGACCATACATGCAAAAACTCTCAATACAAGAATAGCAAACATCAGGGGCGCCTGGGTGGCGCAGTCGGTTAAGCGTCCGACTTCAGCCAGGTCACGATCTCGCGGTCCGTGAGTTCGAGCCCCGCGTCGGGCTCTGGGCTGATGGCTCGGAGCCTGGAGCCTGTTTCCGATTCTGTGTCTCCCTCTCTCTCTGCCCCTCGCCCGTTCATGCTCTGTCTCTCTCTGTCCCAAAAATAAATAAACGTTGAAAAAAAAATTAAAAAAAAAAAAAAAAGAATAGCAAACATCATTCACAATGCATTGAAAATATCATTCATCAGGATCAACTGGGATTCATTCCTGGGTCACAAGTGTGGTTCAATATGGGCAAGCCAATCATTGTGATACATTGCATCAATAAGAGAAAGTTTAAGAACCATAAGATCATTTCAATAGATGCAGAAAAAGCATTTGGCAATATACACCATCAATTCATGTAAATAAAAAAAAAATTCAGCAAAGTAGGTTTAGAGGGAGCATAACTCAGCATAATAAAGGCCATCTATGAAAAACATAGCTAGCATCCTCCTCAATAAGAAAATACTATGGGCTTTCCCATAAGTCAGGAACAAAACAAGGATGTCCACTCTCACCACATTCACTGAACATACTAATGAAAGACATAGCCAAAGCAATCAGACAACAAAAAGAAATAAAAGAAATACAAATCAGTGTGGAAGAAGTAAATCTCTCACTATTGACAGGAAATATATATACTAAACCCTAAAGACTCCACAATAAAAATGGCTAGGACTGATAAGTGAATTCAGTGAAGTCTCAGGATCCAATATCAAAGTACAGAAATTTGTTGCATTTTCATAGACTAGTAATGAAGCCAAAGAAAGAGAAATTAAGAAAACAATCCCATTTACAGTTGTGCTCAAAATAATAACATACCAAGAATAAATAACCAAACGGAAGGAAGATCATACCCTAAAAACTATAAAACACTGATGAAAGAAATTCAAGATGGCACAAAGAGATATTTTTTAATGTTTTATTTATTTTTGAGACAGAGAAAGATAGAGCATGACCGGGGGAGGGGCAGAGAGAGAGGGAGACACAGAATCCCCAGCAAGTTCCTGGCTCTGAGCTATCAGCCCAGAGCCCAAAGCGGGGCTCGAACCCAGGAACTGTGAGATCATGACCTGAGCCAAATTTGGACGTTTAACCAACTGAGCCACCCAGGTGCTCCAAGATGGCACAAAGAGATAGAAAGACATTTGAGCTCATGGATCAGAAGAACAAATATGTTTGAAAGGTCTACAGTACCCAGGGCAATATTTAATGCAATCCCTACCTTTTTTCACAGAACTAGAACAGACAATCATAAAATTTCTGTGGAACCATAAGAGACCACAAAGAGCCAAAGCACTCTTAAAAGAGAAAATCAAAGTGGGATGCATGGCAATTCCAGAATTCAAATTGTATTTGTTAGGATGTCCCTGGAAGGGGACAGCCCTCTGGCCAGCGCGCCGGAAGAAACTGAAGGGCGACCAATCACCGAGCAACAGCACGACAAGGCACGAGAGAAAAGACCCACCCGAGAAAAGACCCACCCGAGCCTAAACCCGGAACTGCTACAGCTTAAAATCGCTACCCCACCATACCTGGGCGCGACTTCCCTGACTCCCTCCTTGAGCGACGGAACCTCGCCCGGAACCTTAGTTCCCAATAAAGCCTTAAACTGCAAAAATTCTTTTTGACTCTAACTCCTATCTTTACGCCGCACAACGCCTGACACTGACATTTGGTGCCGAAACCCGGGAGGGAGGGGGTAGCTCGCCTCTCTCGGCTGAACTCCCCCCTCCTCACCAAGCCAGATGCCAACCACCCTACTCTCAAGAGCCTACAGGAGCCAGTAAGTAGGACAGAACCCTCCTTCCCCCCTTCCAACTACGGCTGACACCCACGAGAGAACATCTCACAAGTCAGTCTCCTCTCCTCCGCACGCTGTAAGGCCCGCAAAGGCCCCTTATTGCAACGCGAGGGACTCCCCGCCTTGCCACAGCAATGGGGAGTAACGAGTCTAAACCGCCTCGATCTCTTACCCCCCCCCCCTCCAATGTCTGTTAAAAAACTTCCGGCTCCTAGGCCTACAAGGCGAACTTCGTCGTAACCGACTCGTCCGCCTTTGCACTGTAGTCTGGCCTAGTACAAATTAGATAATGATTCTCAATGGCCACCTGAGGGGTCTTTACAATACCAAATCTTAACCGATCTGGACAATTTCTGCCATCGGCTGGGAAAATGGGGAGAAATACCCTATGTTACAGCCTTTTGGGACCTCAGGTCTCGCCCCCACCTATGTTCCTCCTGCCCCTCTGCATGTGTGCTCCTTGCCCGCCCACAACCCCCCTGACGACCCCACCTCACCAACTTCCCCGATCTCCGACCCATTAGAGGATCTGGCCACGCCACCCACCGGCCCTCGCCCCCCTCCATACCCCAAACTTCCAGCCGTCCCACCCTCGCCTCCCATATCATCCCGAACTCACGCTCACGCCTCTCCCAGCGAACAGACCCCAGAGGCCATCTTACCTCCCCATGAGGTGGCAGGGCCTGAAGGCCTGGTTCGTGTTCTCGTCCCCTTCCTCTCCAAGACTTGTCCGCCATCGAAAACCGACTAGGGTCATTCTCAGCAGACCCCACCCAATACATTAAGGAATTCCAATACCTCGCCCAAGCCTACAGTCTCACATGGCATGACATTCATGTGATCCTCACCTCTACCCTCACCCCTGAGGAGAGGGAGCGCATCCAGGCCACAGCCAGAGAGCATGCAGAGCAAACCCACATGACCGACCCCACTATGCCCATAGGAGCCGATGCTGTCCCAGCGGCCGATCCCGATTGGAACTACCAACATGCAGGCAATGGTCACTGGCGCCGGGACCAGATGATCCAATGCCTACTAGCAGGCATGAGGGCAACCTCAAACAAATCAGTCAATTTTAACAAACTTTAAGAAATAATACAAGACCCCCCATGAAAACCCCGCAGCCTTGCTTAGCCGGCTCACAGAGGCACTTACCCAACATACCAGATTAGACCCTACCACCCCCGCCAGGGCCACGGTATTGGCCACCTATTTTATTTCCCAGTCAGCCCCCGATATTCGAAAAAAACTAAAAAGGGCCGAAGACGGCCCTCAAACCCCTATGGCCGACCTGGTAAAGATGGCTTTTAAAGTTTTTAATGGTGAGAGGAAGCTCAAGGACAACAGTGACAGGCCCGTCTCCAACAAAAGGTACAATTACAAACCCAAGCCTTGGTAGCTGCCCTGAGGCCAGCCGCAGTAAAGCCGTCTGGACCACGGCCCCTCCGGGGCTTTGTTTTAAATGTGGCCAAGAAGGCCATTGGTCTCGTCAGTGTCCCCATCCCAAAAAACCTACCAGTCCATGCCCATTGTGCCAGCAAATGGGCCACTGGAAATCCGTTTGTCCTAACCCAAGGGATGACAGACTCGCAACGCCTCCACGTGGCAAGGCTTCACCCGGATTGGACTCTGCCTTCCAACTGCTGGAGATGGAGGATGACGACTGACGAGCCCCAGACTCAGTAACTCCGGTGACCCACGCTGAGCCCAGGGTAAAACTCCAGGTAGGGGGTAAGTCCATTTCTTTCTGTTGGACACGGGGCTACCTATTCCATCCTGCCGAGCTATTCCGGCCCCACCACACCATCCTCCGTTTAGGTCATGGGCATAAATGGCACCCCCTCCATTCCCCCATGCACACCGGTACTCACCTGCTGCCTGGATGGCCTCCACTTCTCCCACTCCTTCCTAGTCATCCCCTCCTGCCCCATCCCCCTGTTGGGCCGAGACATCCTCAGTAAATTAGGAGCCTCTATACATTTACCAGCTATTTGATCCTCTCCCTCCCCCACTCATCTCCTACTGGCTGTTATCACGGACGACACAGACCACAGCCTTAACCCACACCCAGACCTCCCAATAGACCCAATCGTATGGGATACATCCACCCCAACAATCGCCACCCATCACCAACCTGTCCTCATTAGACTCAAAAATCCATCACAATTCCCATCTAGACCCCAATACTCACTCTCCCACACCCACCGACTAGGCCTGAAGCCCATCATCGATTGCCTACTCAAGGAGGGCCTCCTAATCCCATGTCATTCCCCCTGCAACACCCCAATCTTGCCTGTAAAAAAGCCAAATGGCTCATATAGACTAGTTCAAGACCTCCAAATAATCAATGAAGCTGTAATTCCCATCTATCCAGCAGTGCCCAACCCATATACCCTCCTCTCCCAAATCCCCCCATCCACGACCCATTTTACAGTGCTTGATCTCAAAGATGCCTTTTTCACCATTCCCTTACATCCTGAGTCCCAATTCCTCTTTGCCTTCACATGGCAAGATCCAGTCACTTCTCTGGCCTGCCAACTCACATGGATGGTACTTCCCCAAGGATTTCGTGATAGTCCCCATCTCTTTGGGCAGGCCTTGGCCAGGGATCTCCTCAAAGCCCCACTGTCCAGTCACTGTACTCTACTACAGTACGTAGATGACCTTCTATTATGTGGAACCTCTTTCGACCACACCAACAAGATAGAGTCCAAATCCTAAATTTCCTGGCTAACCTGGGGTATCGAGTCTCCCCACACAAAGCCCAAATCTGTACTAATACAGTCACATTCCTGGGAGTCTCACTCACACCTCCTACCAAGGCCCTAACCCAAGATCGCCTCCAAGCCCTCCAGACCCTGTCCCCACCTACCAATGCAGACGAAATCCTCTCCTTCCTGGGTCTAGTAGGCTTCTTCCGACACTGGATCCCTAACTTTGCTATACACGCAGCTCCCCTATACAAAGCAGCCAAAGAAACCCCCCAAGGCCCACTCTCCAGCCCGGGAGCAGTCGCAGGGGCCTTCCAATGCCTGGTCACATCTCTAGCCACTCAACCAGTCCTTTCCCTCCCTAATGTTTCAAAGCCTTTCCTCTTATACACAGATGAGAGGGCTGGAATTGCAACAGGGCTCCTAACCCAACTGTGTGGCCCTAAGTTACAAGCTGTCACCTACCTTTCTAAACAAGTGGACCCTATGATCAGGGGGTGGCAACCCTTCCTTAGAGCACTTGCAGCAGCAGCCACTCTAACCCAAGAAGCACTCAAACTCACCCTACACTGCCCCCTAACGGTACTTTCATCGCACCATCTGATCTCCTTACACTTAAGGCCCTGGCACACCTCTCCCCATCACGCATACAATTGTTCCATCTGCTCTTTATTGAAAATCCTGAAATATCTCTCCAACTCTCCCCCAGACTCAATCCTGCCACGCTACTTCCGCAAATCAACCCCAAAGACACTTCACAGCCACCCTTCACTCCTGCACTGAACTTATAGATATTCTCTCCAAACGTCCATCTAACTTAAAGGACCTTCCCCTCACTTCCCCTGATCTCACTCTATTTGTAGACGGCAGCTCACTAGTTGACTGCAGGGCCACCGACAAGCAGCGTACGCTGTAGTTACATTAAACCAAACTCTAGAGACCCAGACACTACCCACAGGAACCACATCCCAGAAGGCTGAACTCACAGCCCTCATGAGGGCTCTCCAATTGTCCAGAAACAAAAGGGTCACAATATACACAGACTCAAAATACGCTTTCCTTATTGCATATACACACTCCCATTTATGGGAAGAAAGAGGATTCCTCACAACTAAGGGTACCCCCATCATCAATGGGCTACTCATAGCGAAACCCCTTGAGGCCCTCAAGCTCCCACAGGAAGTGGCCATTGTCCACTGCAAGGGCCATCAACCCCTAACCACAGAGACAGCTATAGGAAATCACAAGGCTAACAACACTGCCAGACAAACAGCTCTCTCTCTCGACCCAGTTCCTATGGGCATCCTCACCGAAGATACAACTCGCGATTGTACCCCAGATGAACAAAAACAATACATGGCCCATCCCGATGCCCACACCAACGCAGGCTGGATCATGCTGGGCCCCCGACTGGCCCTCCCAAATAGCCTAGGCCCTTCCCTACTAACAAAAATCCACAAAACCCTACACATTGGGCCGGAGGCCACCTTCCGCTTCCTTGAGCCCATTATGTACCACCCCCACCTACGACAACTGATCGCCAACAATGCACTACATGCACCACAGTCAGTTCCCAAGGTAGGATGAGGCACCCACGCCCCACTCATCAGATGTGGGGCCATCTCCCAGGCGAAGACTGGCAAATAGATTTCACTCACATGCCAAAACACAAAAAATTACGGTATCTCCTTACTATAATTGACACATTTATAGGGTGGAAAGACAGAAGTCTTCCCCACCTCATCTGAAGGAGCCTCCACAGTGGCTGAGATCCTACTCAAGGACATCATTCCCCGCTTTGGTCTACCACGAAGGATACAGTCTGACAACGGGCCTGCTTTCATCTCAGCAGTCACCCAACAGGTCTCCAAAGCTTTGGGTATTACTTGGAAACTCCATATACCATACCACCCCCAGTCCTCGGGTAAGGTTGAAAGGGCCAATGGCCTCATAAAAGACCATCTCACTAAACTCTCCATAGAGACTCGGCTTTCTTGGCCTCAACTCCTACCTATAGCACTCACCCGACTCCGAGCCACTCCCCGAGGACCCACAGGCCTCAGCCCATTTGAACTCCTATACGGGCGACCCTTCCTGTTACCCCAACCCCTACCAAAAGATCCTCCTCCTTTGGCTGCCTATCTCCCTTACCTCAGCCTGCTCCGACACCTGATTCGACAGTACGCTGACCTCACTCTATCAGCTCCCATTGATCTCTCCTCTCCCTCACTATCTGTAAACCCAGGAGACTCAGTGCTCCTTCAAGTAAGACAAAAACCAACCCTTGCCCCCCAGTGGGAGGGTCTCTACACGGTCATACTCACAACCCCCACGGCTGCTAAATTATTGGGCCACACCCCGTGGGTTCACACCTCTGACCTCAAACGGGCCCCCCCTTTACCCCCTATACCAGAAGAGTCGTGGACCTCCCAACCAACCGGCCCCCTCACCCTCAAACTAACCCAACAGGCCCCTTCATGACGGACCCTTCCCCTTGGTTTTCCACCTTCACACTCACAATATTACACAAGCTACAACTCTCCCACTCATCGGACCCCATCGCCCTCCCCTTATTTCTCTCCTGGGTCTCTGACTGTTGGCTTCAGGGACTCTCTCCGATTTCTCCCCCATCGAAATCTCCTTCTTTACCTTTTTACTAACCATACTTATATATCATGATGATACTTCCCCATTACTCCTTGTTAACATCATCCCCCTTATGCGCTCACAACCCTCCTATAGGTGGGTTTTTTTTACCTATCTGAAACGTTTAATGGACACACCTCTATCATATCCTCTACCCCTTGCCCCATTGTTGGGTGCCAAAATCAAGTCACCTTTAAATTTCCCTCCTTCAACACACTCCAAGCCTCTACGCGGATTACTCCCGCCATTTGCTTTTTATATGACCAGACCGGCAAAATATGCTCCCAGACCTCCCCCAACCAATATGGAGGATGCCTCTATCACTATTGTAACATACACTGGCTCAACCTATACTGCTTCACAGGGCCAAGGATGGGCCGCTTCTGCTTAAAAAATGGCAACTTTACCCTTACTGTCCCTGATCCATGGGATCCCCGCTGGCAAACCAGAATAAAGGGCAAACTGTATCAGAATGGCCACTTCTCTAACCCCATCTCCTCTTTAACCATCTATCGAACTTATGAGCCCTCTATGTCTCCTTCCCTCTCCAACCTTAAAGCTCTTACCCAAGTAATCATGGACCAAGAAGACCAGCTCAACACACAACTACAGACACCCCCTGCACAACATCCCTTCTCATGGCTTACATTGATCAGACAAGGAGCGATCCTGCTTAACCACTCAGGCTTAACCAACCTGTCACACTGCTTTCTTTGTGCATCCCTTCAGCAGAATCCAGTAATAGCCGTCCCATTACCCACCCCCTTTCCCAACACCACTAACTCCATCAACCACCCCAGAAGTCAAATCTCCCCACAGATTCCCATCCTCACTGAGATCCCTCAAAGCAACATGTCTCACCCACTATGCTACTCCTCTCATGCCTCCCCAACTTGCCCCTCCCCCCTGCCTATGCCTAGCCACAACCCTCCCCCAGGGGGATTCTATTGGTGTAATGGCACAGCTTATAAACAAATGCCCAAAAATGCTTTTATCTGTCTCCCAGTCACCATTATCCCCCAATTCACCCTACACGGACAGGAAGAACTCCATCAACTCCTCAAATTCCATCTCCAAAAATGAGCCTTTTTCCTCCCACTAATGGTCGGACTATCCCTAGCCATGTCCCTATTGGCCGCCGGGGTTGGGACCGGCTCCCTCGCACACTCCATTACCTCCTCCAGGGACCTGTCAAACAGGCTCCAAATCACAATAGAAGCCTCAGCAACCTCCCTATCCACCTTACAAAGGCAGATCAACTCCATAGCACAGGTCACTCTATAAAACCGACAAGCCCTAGATCTCCTAATAGCAGAAAAAGGGGGAACATGCCTGTTCCTGAGGGAAGAATGTTGCTACTGAAAGGGTGGACCTACGCCAGCTGACTCCATCTTGTTCTGTGTCCTCCACCTTGAGTGACTATGTCCCCAACATGCCCCCTTTCCGGGAAAATCGCAGAAACCTCAGACCACGCCTCCTCCCCTTGAGTAAATTCCCGATCAAAACACACCCAGCGACCTGCGTAACAGGACTCCGACCCTTCCCCAGCCAATCGGCTGAGGCCACAGCCATTACCTCACCAACTACCCCTAGACCCCTATAAAACCTTTGTGCTTTTGAAACTCGCTCTCTCTCTCCGGTATCTCACCGCTGCGTGGGTGCAGGTAGGGGATTGAGCTCAAGCTAGCTCGAATGAAAACTCTTTTGCTTTTGCATCAGACTCAGCTCCCTGGTGGTCTTTGGGGATCACGGATTCCGGGCATAACATTTGGGGGCTCACCTGGGATCCCCAAGACCCCCGAGGGACCCCCGACCCGGAGAGCCTGACTGGCCACGGTTAGTGTCTGTTTGTTCCATCTTTTCTGTGTGAGCTCATTTCTGAAATCGGTTTTGGAGGGATGTGGAATCCCCTCATCTGGTAGTGCCTGGCACAGTCTAAGTGGACGCACTGGAGGACCACGGGCCAGGAGTTTTGGAAGACGTTCCGATCCTCCCTTCTGGAGGGACGTGGAATCCCCTCATCAGTTTTGGAGGGACGTGGAATCCCCTCAAAGGTCTGAGCTAGCTTTCAGTTTTGCTTCCACGGAGTTGGAAGACTGTTTCTAAGGGCCCTCTGTTTGTCTGTTTCTGTGTTTCTCTGTTTTGTTCTGTGGACTTACTGGACGGATGTTATGGGACAGACTCAGACTACCCCTCTACCCACCCTCTTGGCTTAAGCCCTTCCTAGCCCCACTCCCTCCAGAGCCAAAGCCCATTCTTGCCTTTCAGGGGACAGAGAAGAAGGAAAACAAGTCTTACCCAGTCTTCAACACCCCTCTACCCTGTCCTACAGGGGGAAACTGAAGAAGAATTAATTGTTCCTCCCCCGTATAACCCCCCTAGGATGCTGGAAGAACACCATCCTCCCCCTCCGGGGGAGGCAGACACTGTTCGGAGAATGGGAGGTGGAAATGCTCCAGTGGGAAGCCCGCCCTTTACCAAAGGGCTCAGAGGGAGCAATCCGCCTCTGCCGCCAACTCCACTATTCCACCCCTGCAAGACACCGGACCCCCAGACGCGGAGGGGAATCAGCCCCATCACTATTGGCCTTTCGCCCCTAGTGACCTCTACAATTGGAAAGCTCAGAATCCTAAGTTTTCCGAGAAACCGGCTGGGCTTATTGATTTATTAGGCTCTGTTCTTTTTACTCATCAGCTCACGTGGGACGATTGCCAGCAGCTTTTGCAGGTCCTGTTCATGACTGAAGAAAGAGAAAGGATTCTCGATGAGGCCCGAAAACTAGTTCCGGGCGCAGATGGGAATCCCACCACCAACCAGGCTCAGATAGATGCCTCCTTCCCCTTAACTCGGCCCCAATGGGATTTCAACACGGCAGAAGGTAAGGAGAGGCTCCGGGTCTACCGCCAGAATCTAATGGGGGGTCTCCGAATGGCTGCTAGAAAGCCAACCAATTTGGCCAAGGTAGGAAATGTACAACAGGGAAAAGATGAATCTCCGGCTGCCTTTTTAGAACGGATCATGGAGGCATTCCGTACCTATACCCCCATGGATCCAGAGGCTCCGGAAAGCAAGGCAGCTGTTATCATGGCCTTTGTAAACCAATCGGCCGTAGACATTAGGAGAAAATTACAGAAAATAGATAGACTAGGAGAAAAAAGTCTGCAGGACTTACTGGTGGTAGCCGAAAAGGTATATAATAACTGGGAGCCTCCTGAGGACAAGCAGGCTTGCTCCATGGCGGCTGCCAGCAGTAAGCAGACTCGAGACCTGGCCAGAATACTACTAGCTACCACTGTTGACTCCCCCGAAGAACGAGACCGCCGTCTCCGGCAGCTGGCAGACGACACAAGAAAAGGTAAAGGAACTACCAAGGGGGGGAAGCAGAGGCTGAAGAAAGATCAGTGCACATACTGCAAGGAGATAGGGCATTGGGACCGAGATTTTCTGAAAAGGGCTGGCGGGAAGGGAAGCAAGACTGATCGAGTAAAAGTCCTAGAGTTGATGAACTGAGTGATTAGGGGAGTCGGGGTTCGGACCCTCTCCCCGAACCCAGGGTAACTCTTAAAGTGGAGGGGACCCCTGTTGACTTCCTCGTCGACACCAGAGCGCAACATTCGGTCCTCCGCACCCCACAAGGAAAACTAGCCAGCAAGAAGTCCTGGGTACAAGGGGCAACTGGTATGAGCCAGTATTCATGGACTACCCGAAGACTGGTAGATGTGGGGACGGGACGGGTATCCCACTCCTTTATGGTAATACCAGAATGCCCCTACCCGCTGTTAGGACGGGACTTACTGACCAAGATTGGAGCTCAGATAACTTTCAGACAAGGGGGGGCCTCAGGTCACCGATGGCAAGGGCCACCCCATCCAGGTCCTGACCATGAAACTGGAGGATGAATACTGCCTCCACTAGGAGGCGCTCCCAAGAGAAGATAATATAGACAGATGGCTACAAGAATTCCTTTCGGTTTGGGCAGAGACGGGGTGGGGGGGGTGGATAGGACTAGCCACTCACAGGACCCCGGTCCTGGTAGAGCTCAAGCCAGGAGAAAGTCCAGTAAGGATCAAACAATACCCCATGTCTCAGGAGGCCCAGAAGGGGATCCAGCCACACACATCCAGAGACTACAAAGCTTAGAGGTACTAGTTCCTTGCCAGTCTCCCTAGAACACCCCCCTACTGCTGGTCAAAAAGCCTCACACAAATGACTACCGACCGGTACAAGACCTCCGGGAAGTAAATAAGAGGGTCACGGACATACACCCAACTGTTCCCAACCCATATACTCTCTTGAGCTCCTTGGCGCCCTCCAGGGTCTGGTATACTGTACTAGATTTAAAGGACGCCTTCTTCAGTCTGCCGCTGGTACCCCAAAGCCAACCCTTGTTCTCCTTCAAGTGGCATGATCCAGAGGAGGGCTACAGTGGGCAACTCACCTGGACATGGCTACCTCAGGGATTCAAAAATTCGCCCACCATCTTCAACGAGGCACTACACGAGGACCTGGGTGAGTACAGAAGGGAGCACCCTGGCCTCACCCTCCTACAGTACGTAGATGACATCCTGATTGCTGCTGACACAGCCAAAGACTGTGAGCGAGAGACCCAGGACCTGCTGGCTACCCTGGGGGCCTTAGGGTACCGGGCATCTATGAAGAAGACTCAGATATACAGGGAGAGGGTAAGTTACCTGGGATATATCCTGGAGGGTGGACAGCGGCGGTTACCAGATGCCAGAAAAGAAACTGTCCTAAAGATCCCTACTCCACCTCCCGAAGAGAAGTAAGGGAATTCCTAGGATCGGCCGGCTACTGCTGCCTCTGGGTTCCAGGTTTTGCTGAGATCGCCAGGCCCCTATATGAAGCTACCAAAGAGGGGAAAACATTTAAATGGGCTGAAAAAGAAAAAACTGCCTTTAATCAGTTAAAAAAGGCCCTCCTAAGTGCCCCAGCCCTGGGCCTACCAGACATTACGAAGCCCTTCCCCCTCTTTGTAGACGAACATAAGGGAATAGCAAAAGGGGTTCTAACTCAAGCCTTAGGCCCCTGGAACCGCCCGGTGGCTTACCCGTCCAAGAAACTAGACCCAGTGGCTGCCGGCTGGCCACCATGCCTAAGAATTATTGCGGCGACACCACTCCTAGTCAAGGACGCAGACAAACTGACCCTAGGACAGGAGATCTGGATCACGACCCCACACGCCATTGAAGGGGTCCTGAAACAGCCTCCTGATAGATGGATGAATAACATACGTATGACTCATTACCAGAGCCTCCTACTCAACCCTCCACGGGTGCGGTTCCACCCCAGTGCAGGCTCAATCCTGCAACCCTGCTGCCCGACCCTGACCTAGGTGCTCCACTACATGACTGTGTGGGAATCCTGGAACAAGTACATGGATTCCGGACGGACCTGACCGACCGGCCCCTCCCCGATGCCGAGGCTACTTGGTTCACTGATGGCAGCAGCTTTGTGCGAGACGGACACAGGTATGCGGGTGCAGCGGTGGTCACCGAAACGGACACCGTATGGGCGGAGGCTCTACCCTCCGGAACGTCAGCCCAGTGAGCAGAGTTCATAGCCCTCACCAAGGCGCTGATGCTGGGAGCTGGAAAACGGCCCAACATCTACACAGACAGCCGTTATGCGTTTGCCACAGCTCATATCCATGGGGCAATTTATCAGGAGAGGGGGTTACTGATGGCAGAAGGACGGACTATAAAAAATAAGCAGGAGATACTTAACCTGCTTACGGCTTTATGGCTTCCTGCCAAGCTAGCCATTATCCACTGCCAAGGGCACCAGAAAGCTGATAACCCAGTAGCTAGAGGTAATCAAAAGGCTGACCAGGCAGCCAAGGCAGTAGCCCTTACTTCAGTCCCCATCATGACCATACAACTACCGGACCCGGGAGACCCGGTTTTACCAGCCCAGCCCAAATACTCCCAGGAGGAGTTACAGCGGATCAAGAAACTCCCCATGGCCCAGGAGATAAAGGGATGGTGGTATACACCTAACAAGGAGCTCGTGCTGCCAGACCAGCTCGGAGTCTCAATATTAGAGCACATGCATCGGTCTACTCACATGGGGGCCCGAAAATTAAAAGACTTAATCCGACATGCCGGAATCAAGATTCGCCAACAGGACGCCAAAATAGAGCAAGGTGTAGCTGCCTACAAGACCTGCCGACTCACCAACGCGAGAGCCACATCAAATAAAAAAGGAACCAGGCTCAGAGGCACCAGACCGGGAGCCCAATGGGAAGTCGACTTCACTGAAGTCAAACCAGGAAAGTATGGTTATAAATATCTTTTAGTATTTACAGGCACCTTCTCTGGCTGGGTGGAGGCATACCCAACCAAGCATGAAACGGCTCAGACGGTGGCTAAGAAGCTACTAGAAGACATCTTACCCAGGTATGGTTTTCCTGCCATGGTAGGATCAGACAATGGACCAGCTTTTATCTCGCGGGTAACACAGGCAGTAGCCAAGGCGGTGGGGGCAAACCGGAAATTACATTGTGCTTATAGGCCCCAGAGCTCAGGACAGGTAGAAAGAATGAATAGACCCTAAAAGAGACCCTTACCAAATTAACCATGGAGACTGGCGGGGACTGGGTGACTTTCCTACCGTACGCCCTTTACCGGGTTAGAAACACTCCTTACACTCTGGGTTTTACTCCCTACGAGATCATGTTTGGCAGGCCACTCCCTATTATTCCCAACCTTCTTGCTAAGTTTAAAGATCAAGAACTTTTTCTTTCCTTGAGAGGGCTCCAGAGGGCGCACGAGGACATTTGGCCACACCTCTGTGCCAACTACGAGGCTGGCCCAACCCCGACACCTCATCAGTACAGGCTGGGAGACTGGGTCTACGTCAAGAGGCACCAGTGAGAGACCCTCGAGCCGCGTTGGAAGGGACCCTACATCGTGGTGCTGACAACCCCCACCACTCTCAAAGTAGACAACATCGTGACCTGGCCCATCACACCCACGTTCGGCCAGCGGACCCCTCCTCGATCCGGAAGGACTTCGTCACGCGATGGGCTGTCAATTGGGACCAACACAACCCGCTCAAGCTCCAGTGCATTCGACCCACCTAATATTAGTAACTCTGTTAACTCTGCTTGTCATCAGACATGCTGCCGGGAGTCCCCACGCCCTCCAAAACATCACCTGGCAGATCATAGATACCAGCTCGGGTACAATACTTAATCAGACCTCCCAGAGCCACCCCAGGGACACTTGGTTCCCAGAACTTTGCGTAGACTTCCAAACTCTGTTCCCCTTATCACCATGTGCCCCCGGATTAAATGCAGCCGGTCCCATGATTGGGTCCGCAAGCTAGATGACAAGGAGGGAATGAAAGGGCGGACCTACGCCGGCTGACTCCATCTTGTTCTGTGTCCTCCACCTTGAGTGACTATGTCCCCAACATGCCCCCTTTCCGGGAAAATCGCAGAAACCTCAGACCGCACCTCCTCCCCTTGAGTAACTTCCCGATCAAAACACGCCCAGCGACCTGCGTAACAGGACTCCGACCCTTCCCCAGCCAATCAGCTGAGGCCACAGCCATTACCTCACCAACCGCCCCTAGACCCCTATAAAACCTTTGTGCTTTTGAAACTCGCTCTCTCTCTCCAGTATCTCACCGCTGTGTCGGTACAGGTAGGGGACTGAGCTCGAGCTAGCTCGAATAAAGGCTCTTTTGCTTTTGCATCGGACTCAGCTCCCTGGTGGTCTTTGGGGATCACGAATTCTGGGCATAACAGCTACTACCTCAATGAATCAGGCTTAGTTGAAACCAATATAAAACACCTAAAGGAAATCCAAAAAATTCTATCCGCCCACCCAGGATCCTCAGACCCCCTAATCTCCTGGTGGCAATCACCCCTCTTAACTTGGCTCCTCCCCATAGTCACCCCACTAGTTGCTATCTGTGTAATACTTATGCTCTTACCTTGTTTTCTCCATTTCGTACAAAAACGAATGCACGAAGTTTCCCAGGTCGCATTTCATCAGATGGTGGTCCGGTCCTATTCCCTCATTCCACCTCAGACCCCACATACTATGGCGTCACCCTTCCACCCACGGGAAGCAGCCAGATCAGATCCGTCGCCCATTATCACCAATAAGAGGTTGGAATGTTAGGATGTCCCTGGAAGGGGACAGCCCTCTGGCCAGCGCGCCGGAAGAAACTGAAGGGCGACCAATCACCGAGCGCCAGCACAACCCAACGAAGAGCCCCGAGCGGCTCTCCAGAAGGAACTGAAGGTCAACCGATTACCGAGCAACAGCACGACAAGGCACGAGAGAAAGACCCACCCGAGCCTAAACCCGGAACTGCTACAGCTTAAAATCGCTACCCCACCATACCTGGGCGCGACTTCCCTGACTCCCTCCTTGAGCGACGGAACCTCGCCCGGAACCTTAGTTCCCAATAAAGCCTTAAACTGCAAAAATTCTTTTTGACTCTAACTCCTATCTTTACGCCGCACAACGCCTGACACTAACAATGGCAACAATCACCTCCCAGTGAAAGAGTTGAGGCCCCTCTCACTACTGAAAAAGGAGTGCCCTTATCTCTAATGCTCAACAAGGGCTCTAGTTTCATGAATTTGGTGAAATATATCTTGCTGGTTTGGTGGATGAGAAATTACACCAAATCCATTGTCCTATTTTCATTTTTCTAATGATGAGTGAGGCTAGATGTTCATCACTTACAGCCATTTCCTGAATCTAGTCACTGTTCTCAGTTTTGGGGTGAACCTGCTGAACACACTCTCCTGACATCCCCAGAGGACACAGACTGTGACCCACGTCCAGCCAGGAAACTTCACTCCTTGTGAAACCACTAAGCTGTTAGTGACTGCCTTCTAACCAACGGAACACAGAGTGATAGGAGGTCAGTTTCAAGATTTCATGACACAAATTCTGTCGTTCCTTCTTACTTGCTTTGTCTTGTGTTCCACCTCTTTCTATGTCTCTCTACCTCTCTCTCTCTCTCCCTCCACTCTCCATCCTCATTTCTTCCCTCTGTCTTTCCTCTACCCCTGGAAATGGGGAAACAAGCACTTAAGTTAAGTACTACCCTGTGAGAAACCTATATAGGAGAGAAACAAGTTCCCAGGTCAAAACATTGAAATAGGCTCTCAGTTCAAACTGAATTCTGACATTGCCTGGGTGGGTGACCTTGGAGTAAAGTATCACCCTGTTGAGTCTCAGATGAGACCACAGCCCTGGCTTCATAGAGACTTTGAGGCAGTGCCATGCAGCTAGGCTGTGCCTGGATTCCTCTCCCACAACAATTGAGAGTTATTAAATATTTGTAGTTTTAATATTTAAGGTATTGGGATAATGCTATTAGATAGGAATGACTAACTCATGGTCTACCAGGTCCCAGCATCTGGCCTATCCTCTGCTTCCCCCCTGCTTCTCCCCTCCCACAATCCCACAGCCACACTTTCCACCTTTCTTATGTTTTCTGGACAAACTCAATTCTGTCTCCTATTATCGGCACCAGCCATATCTTCTCCCTGAAACACTGAAGGCATGTGCAGGATGGTTCCTTCTTGCCATTCTAGCCCCAGCACATGTCACCTCAGTGAGGCCTCTCACACCCTCCAGTGACTCCCCAGTCTCATACCCTCCAGTGAGTCATTATTTTTCACTATTACAGGTCTTGCCCTTTTTTTCACATGTCTTGTCTTTCATACCTTTGTTCATCTCCCCTCCAGACTGTGAAGACCTGGCAGGCAGGGACCCCTTTGTCATTGTAAGCCTTGCACTTAGGCCCACCAGATCCCCCAGCACAAGGTGAGTGCTTGGAGCAGTTACTGAATGAATAAACGGAAGGGTCATGGAGCACTCCATCTAGATTTTGAACTGCTTATTCTATGGAGATAATTGTTGGTAATAGGAGATCCAAATTACGTCTGAGGCGGGAGAAATCCAGAGTTATCTCTGCATGAACTTTCCCTGGTTCACTTCCTCCAGCAAAACTCAGTGGGAACCACGGACACAGGAGGCTGCCTGTTTCCTGGCGTCCAGCAATAGCACTGGAGCCACAGGCATGAAGATATTCAAACAAAATCATCACCCTTATGTGGCCGCCATGAAGGCAGTGGTCCTATGAGGTCCCAGGGTAAATCTCGGGACCTACAGCCTCCAGAGCTGTGCAAGGGATCCCAGGATTCTGCCATTACCTTTCTCATCCTAGTCCCAGTGTATACTTTTTACTCATGAGGCATCCTCATGTCAGCCAGGACAATGACCCCCCCCCCATTTCCCAATGAAGACCCTGGGGGGTCTAGCAAGAACTGTTATTTTACGTGGACTCTATACTCAGTGTATAGTGTTCTGACGCGTCTTTCCCTATCCCAAGTCTTCACCAACCTAAATCCCCAAGCCTCTCTAGGCTCTAAAAGGCTTCCAGAAAGTATAAACACAGTGAGTCACTGATGAAGAGCCAAGGCCGATTGACACTTTATGATTATATGGAACTCTGAAGAAAACCACAGGTAACACAACACTATACAGGAGAACACGGAAGCCTTTTCTTCTGTAGCTATTATCTAAACTAAGGGGAGTTAGTTAATCATAATTCCAGGTGCCCACAGAGTTTGAATGCAGTACTCTAGTCCTTTCCTCTGGAGGCTGGGCCAAGGATAGTCCTGCATCCAGCAGAAACCTATGAACTTCAAGCATTCCTTGCCTATCTTTGGGCATTTGAGCATGCAGCTATGAAAATGGATGCTGCTGCCCCATGACAGAGCTCCCTCTAACCTCTTTATTATTTCTCTCGTGTCATTTCCCCGGTGTCCACTCTTTCTTGAACACACGTTCAGTATGTGTGTGCCAGTGCACATGTAGGGATTTGGACAGTAAAATGACCCCAAATGGAGAGCAAGTAGGCACGATTCCTCCCAGAATATTAGAGTCTCTCATTTCTAAAGCAAACATGATGGGAGGGGGTTGAGCCATGGCCTAAAATGGCAGAGCCCAGCCTTACCCTCTGGACTCTTCCCACCTCCTGTGATCTGATCCAGTCCTATTCTTTTGGTAAGATCAGTCACCCCACTGTACAATGTGAGATTGGATACATAACTACAAAAGCCAGTTCTCAAGAGGGTGTGATGTCAGACTCCATTATCACTGGAAGAGGCGGGAAGTGCTCAACCACACCTGTATATAGGTATAAAGTGTACTGGTTTACTTTATACAGGCATCAAAACCTGCATAAAACAGGCAAATGTTTGAAGCCAATGAAGAAGGATCAGGTCTGTCTCCACCACCAGGTAGGCAGGACATCACTAACTCCAGTGCACCAATGTGCTCCCTGCCTTATAAGGCATAGTAATGCAGCAAAGACTCTTTACTTGTTGAAAGTAGGTTTTAAGCAACCACCCCACCACAGTACCACCTACTGTTCCCTGTAGAGAGAGGGCATGGATATCAACCAGGAAGAAACCCTATGTCTCAGAATCATACGATATGCTTTTATACCTGCCTCTGCTGCTAGGCATCCAGAGATCTGTCCTTCAGAAGGACATATATCCTTTCTAAAGTCACACAGTGTTCTAATGGTAAAGTTCTTGCTTTGGTTAGGGTTAAATTTGGGCACCTGTAGTAGATGTCAAAATACTAGTGCACAAACAGATACATATGTGTTTCTTTTTCATATAAATGAAACCAGGACATGGCTAGTCTATCACTGATTATACATTGTCCACCATGTGATCACATATTATTGATCTCCTGGCTCTAACATCTTAGTATAGGATTTCCTTTTTTAAAACTTAAAATAACAGAATCTATACTTAATGCATTATGGTGTGGATAAAACATCCAGGCATTTACATCAAAATGAATTTGTCCTGAAAAAATAATTATAAAATAAATGCAGATAAACTAGAACTGGTATGTTGAGCTATATATTTTTTATTGATCAAGTAATTAAAATGTTTTACTGTTTTTCCCTGGAAAACACTTTATCCACAAAAATTGTATGTTAATATATTTCTGATTTCAATGTTTCTTAGGCACAGAACCAATGTTTCTTAAGCATAAATGTGTCCCTATGTGTTTTGTGTGTGTGTGATCGAAGTTCTCCAAGATAAAATGTCTGAGTCAGGATAGCAGAGTCAAAGTGGAGGTGTAGAAATAGCAAAAATTAATAATAATAATAATGATCTGCTCACTTTTTTCTATTTTTTCCCCAAATTTTTGTTTAAGTTCTTGTTAGCTAGCATACAGTGCAATATTGGTTTCAGGGTTAGAATTCAGTGATTCATCACTTACATGCAACACCCAGTTCTCATCATAACAAGTTCCCTTCTCAACACCCATCACCCATCTAGCCCATCCCCCACCCCACCCCCCAGAAAAAGAAATCAATGCACTGATGCCATTACAATTGCACCCAAACTCATAAGATACCTGGGAATCAACCTAACCAAAGACGTATAAGATCTGTACTCTGAAAACTTATGAAGGAAATGGAAGAGGACACAAAGAAATGGGAAAACATTCCCAGCTCATGGATTGGAAGTACCAACATTGTTAAAATGTCTTAACTACCCAAAGCAATCTACGTATTTAAGCAATCCATATCAAAATACCACCAGCATCTGTCATAGAGGTAGAACAAACAATCCTAAAATTTGTATGGAATCACAAAAGACCCGGAATAGCCAAAGTAATCCTGAAAAAGCCTGGAGGCATCATTGTTGAACATATTCCAAAGAGCACTTAAAAAAAAAAAAAAAAAAAGGAAAAAATGCCTAATGAATTATTGTGATGGACTCTCTTATTCCAAGAATGCTTGTTTTTAT
This sequence comes from Herpailurus yagouaroundi, assembly GCF_014898765.1. Lineage (NCBI taxonomy): Eukaryota > Metazoa > Chordata > Mammalia > Carnivora > Felidae > Herpailurus > Herpailurus yagouaroundi. Next base: position 6,070,855 of record NW_024412436.1, on the reverse strand, counting down.
TTTGTTTTTATGCTTATATTTCAGCAGTAACAGAATGAAATCAAATGTCTGTCTCTCAAATATTTAGAATAAAAGGGGGGGGGAATGAGAGCAGATGTGTTATCGTGAAGTTTCCATGTTTCTTTACGGCATTTTCTAATCACACATGTTTCAAAATATTCAAGTCATCATTTCTAGGTGATAGTAGAATTTGAAAAAATCCAGGAACTACAAATGACAGACTGTCCTTCACGTGAATTTAGATATTTCTATCTTTCTGTCAGGTATCAGTTACCTGTTTGGAGATCACACAGAATTACTCAAAGCTCAACCTCTGGAGGGCTTCCCACTTTAGTCAAATATGTTATTATAATGTCCACAGCAGCTGAAGACATAAAACAAAGAGTAATTTGTCCCTATGTGTTTAATACAATCCCCCAAAATATATCATGCTGCAAAACAATCAGATTTTAAATAAGATTGTAAATAGAGAATATAAAAACCAAATGCACATCTTTTTTTAAATCTTCTTTTAATATAATTTATTGTCAAATTGGCTCACATACAACATCCAGTGCTCATCCCAACAAGTGCCCTCCTCCATGCCCATCACCCATTTGCCCCCTCCCCCACCCCTCCCCCATCCACCCTCAGTTTGTTCTCTGTGTTTAAGAATTTCTTATGCTTTGCCTCCCTCCCTCTCTGTTTGCAACTATTTTTTCCCCCTTCCCTTCCCCCATGGTCTTCTGTTAAGTTTCTCAAGATCCACATATGAGTGAAAGCATATGATATCTGTCTTTCTCTGACTGACTTATTTCACTTAGCATAATACCCTCCAGTTCCATCCACGTTGCTGCAAATGGCATGATTTTATTCTTTCTCATTGCCAAGTAGTATTCCATTGTATATATAAACCACATCGTCTTTATCCATTCATTGATTGATGGGCATTTAGGCTTTTTCCATAATTTAGCTATTATTGCATTTTTATACACATAGGGGTACATGTGCCCCTATGAATCAGCACTCCTCTATGCCTTGGGTAAATGCTTAGCAGTGCTATTGCTGGGCCATAGGGTAGATCTATTTTTAATTTTTTAAGGACCCCCACACTGTTTTCCGGAGTGGCTGCACCAGTTTGCATTCCCACCAACAGTGCAAGAGGGTTCACATTTCTCCACATCCTCACCAGCATCTGTAGTTTCCTGATTTGTTCATTTTAGCGACTCTAACTGGTGTGAGGTGGTATCTCAATGTGGCTTTGATTTGTATTTCCCTGATGAGGAGTGACATTGAGCATCGTTTCATGTGTCTGTTGATCATCTGGATGTCTTCTTTGGAAAAGTGTCTATTCATGTCTTCTGCCCATTTCTTCACTGGATTATTTATTTTTGGGGTGTGGAGTTTGGTGTGTTCTTTTTAGGTTTCGGGTACTAACCCTTTATCTGATATGTCATTTGCAAATACCTTTTCCCATTCTGTCAGTTGCCTTTTAGTTTCGTTGATTGTTTCCTTTGCAGTGCAGAAGCTTTTTATCTTGATGAGGTCCCAAGAGTTCATTTTTGCTTTTAATCCCCTTGCCTTTGGAGATATGTCAAGTAAGAAATTGCTGCAGCTGAGGTCAAAGAGGTTTTTTTCTGTTTTCTCCTCTAGAGTTTTGATGGTTTCTTGTCTCACATTCAGGTCCTTCATCCATTTTGAGTTTATTTTTGAGTATGGTGTAAGAAAGCGGTCCAGTTTCCTTCTGCATGTTGCTGTCCAGTTCTCCCAGCACCATTTGCTAAAGAGACTGTCTTTTTTCCACTGGATACTCTTTCCTGCTTTGTCAAAGATTAGTTGGCCATATATTTCTGGGTCCAATGCTGGGGTCTGTATTCTATTCCACTGGTCTATGTGTCTGTTTTTGTGCCAATACTGTGTTGATGATTACAGCTTTGTAGTAGAGGCTAAAATCTGGGATTGTGATGCCTCCTGCTTTGGTTTTCTTCTTCAACATTATTTTGGCTATTCGGGGTCTTTTGTGGTTCCATACAAATTTTAGGATTGTTTGTTCTAAAAGGAAGTGTTCTTTTAATTAATTAATTAATTAAAAAACAGCTCTTAGCTTTGTTGATTTTTTCTATTATTTTTCTGGTCTCTATTTTATTATTTTCCACTTTGATCTTTGTTATTTCCTTCCTTCCTTCTCCCAACTTTGTGCTTAATTTGTTCTTTTTTTTTTCTAGTTCCTCGAGGTGTAAAATTAGGTTGCTTATTTGAGATCTTATCATTTTCTTAATAAACACATTTATTGCTATAAACTTCCCTCTCAAACCTGCTTTTGCAGCATCCCATAAATTTTTGTTACGTTGTGTTTCCATTTTCATTTTTTTCAAGATATTTTTTATTTCTTCTCTGACTCCTTCTTTATTTAAGCATGTGTTAATTTCCACATATTTGTAGATTTTCCAGTTTTCCTTTGTGGTTGATTTCTAGTTTCATATCTTTGTAGTTGGAAAATTACTTGATATGATTCCAGTCATCTTAAATTTGGGAAGGTTTATTGTGTGTCATATCATATGGTCTATCCTGAAGGATGTTTCATGTACACTTGAGAAGAAGAGGTATTCTGCTCTTCTGAATGGAATGTTCTATATGCTCTTCTGAATGGAATGTTCTTCTGAATACCTGAGAGCAGGTATTCTGCTCTTCTGAATGGAATGTTCTATAAATGTTTAAGTCCGTTTGGTCTAAAGTAAGGTTCAAGTCCACCATTACCTTGTTGATTTTATGTCTGGATAATCTATCCATTGCTGAAAGAGGGCTATTGAAGTCGCCTACTATTATCGTATTGTCCATTTCTCCCTTTAGATCTGTTAGTATTTGTTTAATATATTTAGGTTCTCCAATGTTGGGTACATATATATGTACAATTGTCATATCTTCTTGATACATTGATCTGTTTATCACTATATAATGGCCTTCTTTGTCTCTAGTTATGATTTTTGCCTTAAAGCCTATCTTGTCTCATATGAGTATAACTATCCGCACTTTCTTTTGGTTTCCACTAGCATGAAATATCTTTTTCCATTTTTTCACTTTGAGCCTACGTGTGTCTTTAAAACTGAATTGAGCTTCTTGTAGGCAGCATACATCTGAGTCTTATTTTTTTTAAATCCATCTAGCCACTTTATGCCTTTTGATTGATGAATTCATGCCGTTTACATTTAGTTATTATTGACCTGTGAGGGATTACTGATGCCAGTTTGCTGCTTTGTAGTTGTTTTGTATTTCCATTGCTTCTTTTTCCCTTTATTCCTGCCTACCTTTGCAAATTGGTGATTTTCCATGGTGGTATGCTCTATTTCCCTTTTCTTTATCTTTAGTGCATCTGCTCTTAGTTTTGTTTTGTGGTTACCATGGAGCTTACATAAGATATCTCATAGATAAAACAGTCCATTTAAAGCTGATAGCAACTTAACTTTGATCATCATTTTACTCCCACCTGTCCATATTACTAATGTCTTTATTATCTTCTATTAATATTGTATATTCTTTAACACATTATAGTAGCTACAATTATTTTTAATACTCTTATCCTTTGGCCTTTGTACTATAGTTAAGTGGCTAACACATTATCCTATTGTATATGTAAAGTTTCCTAGGTCTGACTATATATTTACCTTTACCAGTGTGTCATATACTTTTTTATGTTTTTGTGTTGCTGATTAGCTTCTTTTGATTTTAGCCTGAAGAACTCCTTTTGGCATTTCTTGCAAGGCAAGTCTAGTGTGGTGAACTCACTCAGCTTTTGTTTGTCTAAGATATTCTTTATTTCTCCTTATATCTCCTGAAGGATAACTGCCAGACAGAGAATTCTTGGCTAGCAACGTTTTTCTTTCAACATTTTGATTATGCCATTCTACTCTCTCCTGGCCTGTAGGATTTCTGCTGAGAATCTGTTGATAGCCTAATGAGAGTTCCTTTGTAGGTTACAATCTTTTTTCTCTAGCTGCCTTTAGAATTCTTTCTTTATCCTTGATTTTGGGCAGTTTTATTGTAATATGTCTTGGAGAAGGGTGTTTTGCATTAAGATAATAAAGTGATCAGGGGCGCCTGGGTGGCGCAGTCGGTTAAGCCTCCGACTTCAGCCAGGTCACGATCTCGCGGTCCGTGAGTTCGAGCCCTGCGTCGGGCTCTGGGCTGATGGCTCAGAGCCTGGAGCCTGTTTCCGATTCTGTGTCTCCCTCTCTCTCTGCCCCTCCCCCGTTCATGCTCTGTCTCTCTCTGTCCCAAAAATAAATTAAAAACGTTGAAAAAAAAATAAAAAAAAATAAAGTGATCTATTAGCTTCACATATTTAGATGTTCAATTCTCTCCAGGTTTGAGAAGTTCTCAGTTATTATTTCTTTAAACCATTTTCTGATTTCTTCTTCTCCTGAAATCCCAATTTTCCTATTTTTTTTTATGGATCTCGTAGATCACACTAGGCTTTTCTCACTCTTTCTCATTCTTTTTTGTTGTAGTTCACTTCTAACGGGGTTATTTCAAAATTCCTACCTTCTAACTCATTTATGCTGCCTTCCACTTGTTCTACTCAGTGCAGATGATCTCTATTGCATTTTTCATCTCATTCATTGAGTTCTTCAGCTCCAGAATCTCTGTTTGGCTCTTTATTATTTTTTTTTTTTCCTCTTTGGAATAAATTTAATTTTGATCACTTTGTTGAGAATGTGTTAAATTGTCTGCATTTTCTGATGGCCTGTTGAGTTTGTTCAAAAAAGCTATTTTGAATTTTTTATCAGCTAGGTCACAAAATTCTGTGCCTTTGAGCTCAGTTATTAGAGAATTATTAGTTTCTTTTTGTGGATATATGTTTCTCTGATTTTTCATGTTTCTTGTAGTTCTGCATTACTCTTTTTGCATTAAAGTAGCAAATGCTTCCTTAAATCTCTGCCAGTTGCTTTCAGATGGAGTATGCTGTTGTTATTATCTGGGGTTTAATCCCTTTGTATTGGTACATCTGCTCAACTCTTCTTGCTCCCTCTTGTGGCAGGATTCTTAACATTTTATGTCTTCTCTGGTTCTTACAAGTCACCAGGCCGACTACTAGAAACCTCTTCATTTTCCAGAAGATGGCACTATAGCTCAAGCTTGAGGTTTCTTTGCTCACAGACAGTGGCTGGTTTTCTGATTGCTCACTGCCTACAGGGAGCTCTCCCTTGATGCCACATGTGGAAGTGAGTACAAGGAGCTGGCCACACAATGGGAAGAGGTGTGGGTTAGCACTTGGGGCATTGTGGGTGCCTGTGCATCTGATAGAGAGATTCCTGGATATGGTATTCCCAGAGGTTTATGAATGGATTTCCTGAAGACAGCAGTCAAGCAGGAATGCAGTCTCTTACCTGCCTCTTGCCCCAATCTTCTCTCTTCCCCCAATCATGGATGTCTCACATCAGATACACTGGGTGCTGTTGGGAAAAACAACAGGTTTCTCCAGTCACTTCTCGCACAGCTAGGGTAGTGGGCCCTCACTCAGTGTTATCTTTTTCCCCTAAGAGAGATTTAGCAGCTGCTGGATACATCAGCCTGGGTGCAGCATTTTCTGGGGAAGTGGGGCAAAGGGACACACTGGGAAAGTTTTTCTTACTACCATCTCCACCGTGACCAAACTCTTATTTTGTCTCTAGAATGGTGTGTTGGAATCTTCCCTTGGGAAGGCTGGACTTCTGCAAATTCTTTCCCATGCATGGGTATCTACTCAGGTCAGTACTCTCCAGGTTTCTTCCCAACCACGCTTTGAGGGATCTGAGCAGGCTGGCTGGCTTCCCTGGTTTTATGGCCCATACCAAGGTCTATTCAACTATTACTGGCTACACAGGTGTACATAATTCTTCCCAGATCCCTTGGCATAAGGTGCTAAATCCCACAACACCTACACAAGTACTTTTGTTCATGGATAGTTGTATGTTTCAGTGTTTAAAAGGGAGAGTAAAAAGAAGAAATGTCTACACTACCATGATGCTGACACCACTCCTAGGCAGCACATCTGATGGCCTTGCTTGGAGTCACATGAGCAGCTGCAGTTCAACAACAGTTTGGCTGGGAGCTGGCAGTTTTCTAAGGGCCTCATCCACAGATCTGGTGGTCAGTTTGGGTTATGCACTTTGATCCTCCTTCACATCATCCCACTAGCAGGATAGCACATAATTGTTTCCTTGGCAACAGGACTCAAGAGAGCAAGTACCAATGTACAAGTGCTTATCAAGCCTCTGCTTGCTTCAGATTTACTGACGCTCCATTGGTCAAAATAAACCCCATGTCCAAATCCAGAGTTGATATGGAAAGGACCACATGGGTGAATCCTGAGAGCCATGATTTGTTGGGAGGTGGGGGTGGGGAGTGGTGGCAGTAATGTAACATGCTACCATAGTTCTATAAGATTCAGTTTGAGAATTGGCCATTTAATTTAGCGACATAGACATTATTGATGTCCTTGACAAGTTCTGTTGTGGGGAGAAAACATGATTGGAAAGTGTTCAAGAGGACGATGGAAAGAGACATAGGAGATAATGGGAATCAACAACTCAAAGAGTTTTGTGGGAAGAGAGCAAAGAAAAGGTACGTGGAGGGAGACATGACAGAGTTTTTTTTTTTTTTAAGAGAAATCTTGAGACATGCTTTTATTCTGATAAAAATGACTCAATAGATGATTCATGGGACCATTATTTTTCTATAATCTTTGTAAGGCAACTGTTAACATCTGCTTTAAAGTTTTTCATGGCCAAAATTATTCCACCATGCTTGAGGTTTAGAACTTTAAGGGTTCCACCAAGCCTGTGCTGAAACTGATCTAAAACTGATCCAGAAAAGTCTGCCTTTGTGTACAGGTGTTCTTCTATTCAGGGTAGGGTTTGTTTTTTTTTTGTTGTTGTTGTTGTTTTGTGGGTTTTTTTGGTAATTTTATAATTGGATATCAACTCTCCTCCTGCTGATGTGAATTCCAAAGCATATGGAATCTTCCAGTTGTCAATATAAGACACTAGCATTTCCATCTCTCATTAGAAAATTGTGTCTTTTCTAGTCCCTAGCAAAAGCTAGGCTGGGGAAAATGATATTCAGAGAAAAGACCAACAAATAAGCTTCCATATACTCCTCCAAAATCTCTAAATTCACTCCTTAGAACAAGATTTGGACACCTAGGGGTGCCTGGCTGGCTCAGATAGTGGACCATGCGACTGTTGATCTCACGGTTGTAAGTTCAAGCCCCGTGTTGGGTGTACAGATTGCTTAAAAATAAAATCTTGAAAAAAAGATTTGGACACTTAATGGATAAATGGTAAACATGATTCCTTTATCACCTTACTGAATCATCTTCACACTGAGTTACATTTTGATGTGATTCCCACAACCTTCCATAAGAAACAACCACATTCAATAGTTACATGTGTGTGAGGAGGATTTCAAGTGATTTTTATTCTTTTCCATGAGCAAAGTGGGTTTTTTTTTTCCCAAATAAAATAAAAAAAGTAGTTTCTGTCCTGACATGTAAAGAGCTTGGAAAGGGTCATTCCCATTTTCCCAAGAAAAAAAACTGGATAAACTGACAATAGCAATTCTTAGATCCATCAGAAAATTTAGGTCACAAGGCAAGCAACCTTGTGACCTTGTCTTACCAAAAAAAAACTAGTAAACATGGCTTTCTGGAAACATGATATAAATTGTAATCAAATGCTTGTAAAACTCACAATGTTATTAAGAGAGCTGTATTGACAAAAAGTGTCCCACACATATCAAACCCGGACGATTAAAAAAACAAAACAAACAATCTGACTCTGTTCAAGATAAAAAAGGATCTTCTGGGCTTGTCTTTTAAAGGCAAGGAGCTGATTGAGAAGGCTGCTCTGCCCCCCAAGAAAGGCATATTATTCCCGTATGGCCTCTTCAGAAGAGGCTAAGGAAAATAATGGAAAATGAAAGACTTCCTAGAGTGTAGAGCCACAGTGGTGAAGAACAATGAACTTTGGAGCCACTCCTAGGAAGAGGCTCAGGGCCCCCTAGGGCAGGAGAACCTGACACTTGCCCAGTTGTCTTTCAGAATTGCTATGAAGATGGCTGCTCAGTCTCTCATTCTTCTCCCTTTTCAAATCTAAATGTTGATTTTGGTCATCCCACCTCTGTGCCATAACTCTATTTAAAGGATGCTGGGGTGGAGAGGAGATAATTTGCATTCTTTGTTCATAGGCCTCCTGACCAAGCAGACATGATGTTGTAATCACATAAAACTTCAGCGGGGGTGGGGGTGGGGCATTTGGAATGGGTGTGAGTGTATTCTGCAAGAAGGAGGGTTGTGAATAATTTTGTGGGCTGAATTATTGGTTCTAATTATTTGCTCCCTTGTCATAGCAGTATATGTTGACATTTACTATGGGCTGAATTGCGGCCCTTCAAAATTCATATGTTGAAGTTCTAACCAGCAATATGACTGTATTCGGAACAGGTTCTTTGGGAGGTAAAGTTAAATGAAGTCATAAAGGTGGGTCCCTAATCCAATAGGATTAGTGGCCTTATAATAAGAGGATGAGAGAGAGCGCTCTTTCCACGTGCAGCACTAACGAAAGTCCACGTGAGCACATGGCGAGATGCAGTCACCTACAAGCCAAGAGAAAAGGCCTCTAAATGAAATTTCTGTTTCCAGCACCTTTGTCTTGGATTTCCCAGCTCCCAGAAAAATGAGATGTGAGAAATAAATGTCTGCTGTTTAAGCCACCCAAACTATGGTAGCCTGAGCAGACTGAGACAACACTTTTACCATGATGCCAGGGTGGACAGAGTGTATTTCTCCAGCTGTAGATGTTGGGCATGGCCATTGGACTTATCTTGACTAACAGGATGTTAATAACGAATATAGTATGAGCAGAGGATTGACATGCGCTTGCAGGGTGGGGCTTACCACTTACGCTCCAGGGATCTGTCATGAAGCGCTTCCTCTGGGTAACTGATTCTTCAGCTTCATCCCAGCCCTAAAAATCCGGTGGTTTATAATACAAGTATTTGTTTTTGTGTTCATTTGTCTTTAGGTCAACTATGGATCAGGTGCTACAGGTTGGGCTAAGGTCTGCTGCACATGCTGTTGTCTGGAGACCCGGCTCAAGAAGCAGCTCCCCGGGGGAAACCCTTCATTTCCATTCAGAGCATCCAAGGCAAGTCCCACTGTGCAAGCACAGGTCAATTCTCTGCTCACATCCTGTCGTTGTGCAGCAAAAGCTGACTACGACAGCATTTGAATTTTGAGACTACATTTTCTCAAACAATGATGTTCTCTATCTATTATTCAGTGTTCCTTGTAAGACACATGAGAAATTTGATGTATTCTTCTCTGCTAAGAGAAAACTTTTTTCTGTCGAAGAACTAGTTTGTTTTTTCCTTTCCAATAAAGAGGTTTCTCTGTAAAAAGAAGACAGGAAAAATACATCCAAAAATAGATGTGGGAAAATTACTTCAAGAACTATGGTATTATTGGGGTGCCCGGGTGGCTTAGTCTGTTGAGCATCTGACTTCAGTTCAGGTCATGATCTCGCCATCTGTGGGTTCAAGCCCTGCATTGGGCTCTGTGCCGACAGCTCGGAGTCTGGAGCCTGCTTCAGATTCTGTGTCTCCCTCTCTCTGCCCCTCCCCTGTTTGCATTCTCTCTCTCTCCCTCTCTCTCTCTCAAAAATAAAAACATTACAAAATTTTTTTTTAATTAAAAAAAAGAATTATGATGTTATTGATCCAATAGTTTGTGGGTTCGAGCCCTGCATTGGGGTCTGTGCTGACCATGTGGTGAGCCTCCTTCAGATTCTCTCTCTCTCTCTCTCTCTCTCTCTACCCCTTGCCCACTCTCTCTCTCTCTTTCAAAATAAATAAATAAACTTAAAGGGGAGTGCTCCTGGGTGGTTCATTTGGTTAAGAGTCTGACTCTTGATTTCAGCTCAGGTCATGATCCCCTGGTTTGTGGGTTTGAGCCCCACATTGGGCTCTGTGTTGACAGTGGAGAACCTGCTTGAGATTCTCTCTCTCTGTCTCTCTCTGCCCCCCCACTCTCTCTCTCTCTCTCACTATTTCTCTCAATAAATAAATAAACAAACATTTAAAAAAAGAAATATGGTATTACAAAGATCTGAGAAAACTCTGAACTGAAATATATCATAAGTAACCTCAGTGGACAAGAAACCTGAAACCATGCCCTATAAGGAAGTCTTGAAGAAAACAGGAATATTTAGCGAAGACTTAAAGAGACAGAACAGGGGCACCCAGATGGCTGAGTCAGTTAAGTTTCCCACTTCGGCTCAGGTCATGATCTTGTGGTCTGTGAGTTCAAGCCCTGAGTCGAGCTCTGTGCTGACAGCTCAGAGCCTGGAGCCTGCTTTGGATTCTGTGTCTCCCTCCATCTCTGCCCCTCCCCTGCTCACACTCTGTCAATCTCTCTCAAAAAGTAAATAAACACTGAAATGTTTTGAAAAAAAATGAGACAGAAGTTTTTAAATATTGACAAGATTGTTATGTTAGATTTGGTTTTGAGTCATCTCAGGCTGAGACTAGGAGCAATCAATGAATATTATAGAAGAGAGTGGGTTGTAGGCATGACAATAAGCTGAGAGATTAGGAAGAACCACTATGAATGGGCTCTATTGAGCTATCCTCTCAACTCCCACCCAGTGTAAATGAAAATGAGCTCTTGACCTGGGCCAGCCCTGAGGAGGAAGGTAAAGTAAAAGAGTTGCTGGATCCTTATCCCCAACTCTGTTTAAAGTCTCTCTGCCTGGTCTGACATGTAAAGAGGTTGGAAGTAACCACTCCTATCCTCACAAAAAGAAAATAAAAAGCCAAACAAACTGAAAAATCAACCAGTCCCTCAATCAAGGAATTGAGGTTACAAGAAAAGTTGTCACCTCCCCCCCCACCAAAAAAACTAGAGAGCCAGGCAAATACAAAGAATCATAGTTTACCAGGAGCAAAAGCCACAGTTGGTGCCTGGTAGGAACACATAAAGGACAATTGACTACTGGAGACTGTGCCTAGTCTGGCTTGAGATGTAAACATTCCCCCCACCCAACTTTCCTGAGTTTTATGTCCAGAAACTCCACCAGGTTCTCAGGGTGAATATGGAAGAAAAATCCCCTTGTATTTCATACAGGGGAAGGGGGAAAGTAGCCATTTACAAATAAGCCCAGGGGCACCTGAGCAGCTCAGTCAGTTGAAGAACTGACTCTTGACTTCGGCTCAGGTCATGATCCCAGGGTTGCGGGTTCCAGCCCCGTCTCAGGCTCCACTCTGAGCACGAAGCCTGCTTAAGATTCTCTCTTTCACTCTGCCCCTCTCCCTGACTCATGCACTCTCTCTCTCTCTCTCTCTCTCTCTCTCAAAACAACAAAAAATTAAAAATAAGTCCAGAGTGCTCTGTTCTCCTTGACAAAGGCTTGCCTTCAAGGGAAACTGTTTTACCAAATTTTAAACAAATTGAGCTTCTCAGAGCAAATTGGGGGAGGGGAAATACCCAATTTCAGCCCCCTGTTCTAGTCTCATTTAAAGGGGAAGAAGGAGGAAGCTGAGAATCAGAGACACAGGTTTGCTAAAACACTAAGACCTAATCATAGATTATAGTATGTTGCTCCCCCCCCAATAGTTTACCAACATATAAATGGGGCTCCAGTATAATAACAGGGGCTTGGAGCTAAAAAGAACTATAAGCTAAAAGAACTATAAGAGTCTCTAAGAATATCCAAAGACAACAAGGGACACAAAAACAAAGACACTGGAAGAAATTTTAGCCTCACTTATAGCAAAGAGTAAACACAGCCTAACTCCTAGCCCCCCAAACAATCCTTTTACCCAAGAGCTTATGTATGGCTTCTAAGAAAAATTTTAAGGTATGCTAAAAGGCCAAAAAAAAAAAAAAATCACAGTTTGAAGAGACAAAATAAACATTAGAGCCAGACTAAGATATGGCAGAGATTTTGGAATTATCAAACTGGGAAGTTAAAATAACTACAAGTATTATGTTGAGGGCCTTAGTGTAAACGGTGTATAATACGCACAGATGGGTAATGTCAGTAGAGAGATGGAGATGCTAAGAAAGAATCAAAAAGAAATTCTAGAAATCAAAAACACTGCCACAGAAATGAAGAATGCTTTTGCTGGGCTCATCAGTAGACTAGACACAGCCAAGGAAAGAATCAATGAGCTTGAAGATATGTCAATAGAAACTTCCCAAACTAAAACACAAATACAAACAAAAAACAGGAAAACAAACACAGAACTATGAGAAAATTACAAATGGTGTAACATACCCATAATGGAAATACCAGAAGAGACAGAGAAAAGAAAAGAAGAAATATTGAAGTAATTATAGCTGAGAATTTCCCAAAGTTAATGACTGATACCAATCACAGATCTAGGAAGCTAAGAAAATACCACACAGGAAAATACCAAAAAATATACACCTAGGAATATAATATTCAAACAACATAAGATCAAAAACAAACAGAAAATCTTGAAAGAAGCCAGGGTAATAAAAATACCTTTCCTATATGGAAACAAGGCTAAGAATTACATTGGACTTCTTTTCAGAAATCTTGCCAACAGGAAGCGAGTGGAGCGAAAGAAAAAGCATCCCTGTGGTAGAGACAAAAATCCAGGCTCTCCTTTTCAGTGTGTGGAGATGTTACTGGAAAGTGACTGCTCAGACATGCTCTACATCTCCCTGCCCCTTTTCATATAAATGTCACCATGGAAGATGGACCCAGTCTGCCCCTGGACCCAGTCTGGTTTTGAAGGTGTGTCCAGCCTGATTTTTGATTCAGTACTGTTTTCTAAGTCAGACCCTTTCCAACCCCAGACCCAGTCTCACTCCGGCTCGTTTCTGGAACCAGTCAGGGGAGGAGGCCGGAGGTGGGGGCGGGTAGGGAGAAGCTCATATAAAGTCTGAAAATGCATAATGCCAAAGATTTGGAGCTAGGATCCAAAATCCAGGAATGGATTATCCACCACCTCCAGAGGCAGCAAGAAAGCAGCAGAATTTAAGCTCAACCCGCCAGATCATGCCCACCAGGCTCAGTGTAGTCTGAATGAAGGAAGATGGCGGTGTAGGAGGACGCTGGGCTCACTTCATCCTGCTGGTCGCTTAGATTCCACCCACATCTGCCTAAATAACCCAGAAAACCATCAGAAGACTAGCAGGATGGACTCTCCAGAGCCAAGCATAGACAAGAGGCCCATGGAAGAGGGTAGGAAGGGTGGAGAGGCGGTGCATGCTACACACACTGGCAAGAGGGAGCCAGGGCAGTGGAGGGGCAGCCCGCCTGGCAAGGCAGAGCCCCCAAAGTCTGGCTTGCAAAAGCAGAGGGGTCGGACTGCATGAGTTCTGACAGCCAGTGGGACTTGACATCTGGAATGTTAAAAGTCAACAGCTCTGCTCTCAGAGAGCTGGGAGGGTGAGAGGACACAGGGAGGGAGAATTGTTGAGCCCCGGAAGACAGAGCTCAGCTCGGTGGGGGAACAAAGGTGCTGGCTAGCGCCATTTCTCTCTCCCATCCCCCGGCCGAAATTCCAAAGGGAACCAGTTCCCATCACCGAACTTGCTTGCACTGCGCAAACGCCCAACGCTGTGCTTCTGTGGATCCATCCCTCCGACGGGCCTGCCTTCCTCCAGGTGCTGTAGGGCCCCTCCCAAAGGGGACCACCAATGGCAAAGTGAGCTAAGCCTGCCCCCTCTCGCCCCTGTGCACCTTGTGGATCCACCCCATCTAATACGCCCTTGGCCAGATCCCATCGAAGCAGCACCACAAGCCTGGCGGTGTGCAAGTAGCCCAGACAGGGGCCACACCATTCCACAGTGAGTCCTGACCCTGGGAGAGGGGAAGACAAGGTACACACCAGTTTGACTGTGGCCCCAGTGGTGGGCTGGGGCCAGACATCAGATCTGACTGTGACCTCACCCACCAACACAAGTCTCTCCAGACAGCACAGAGGATGTGCCCTGCAGTTTGGAGCTACCGTAGGGACTACCCAAAATGATGAAATGGAAGAATTCTCCTCAAAAGAAACTCCAGGAAGTAGTGACAGCTAATGAATTGCTCAAAACTGATTTAAACAATATAATGGAACAAGAATTTAGAATAATAGTCATAAAATTAATCACTGGGCTTGCAAAAAGCATAGAGCACAGCAGAGAATCTATTGCTACAGAGATCAAGGGACTAAAAAATAGTCATGAGCAATTAAAAAATGCTATAAATGAGGTACAAAATAAGATGGAGGTGGCCATAGCACCAATTGAAGAGGCAGAGGAGAGAATAAGTGAATTCGATGATAAAATAATGGAAAAAAGGAAGCTGAGAAAAAGATTTAAAAAATTCAGGAGTATGAGGGGAGAATTAGAGAACTAAGTGATGCAATCCAATGGAACAATATCTGTGACGAGAGAGAGAGAAAGGGGCTGGAGGTGTACTTGAACAAATCATAGCTGAGAACTTCCCCGATCTAGGGAAGGAAACAGACATTGAAATCCAAGAGGCACAGAGAACTCCCTTCAGACGTAACTTGAATCGATCTTCTGCACGACATATCATAGTGAAACTGGCAAAATACGAGGATAAAGAGAGAATTCTGAAAGCAGCTAGGGATAAACAGGCCCTAACTTACAAAGGTGGACACATAAGGATAGTAGCAGACCTATCTACTGACACTTGGCAGGTCAGAAAGGAGTGGCAGGAAACCTTCAATGTGATGAACAGAAAAAATATGCAGCCAAGAATCCTTTATCCAGCAAGTCTGTCATTCAGAATAGAAGGAGAGATAAAGGTGTTCCCAAACAAAAACTGAAGGAATTCATCACCACTAAATCAGCCCTACAAGAGATCCTAAGGGGGACCCTGTGAGTGAAATGTTGCAAGGACCGCAAAGTACCAGAGACATCACTACAAGCATGAAACCTACAGACATCACAATGACTCTAAACCCATATCTTTCGATAATAACACTGAATGTAAGTGGATTAAATGCTCCAACCAAAAGACATAGGGTATCAGAATGGAAAAAAAAACAAACCCAAGACCCATCTATTTGCTGTCCACAAGAGACTCATTTTAGACGTGAGGACACCTTCAGATTGAAGGTGAGGGGATGGAGAACCATCTACCATGCTACTAGAAATCAAAAGAAAGCTGAAGTAACCATACTTATATCAGACAAAATAGACTTTAAATTAAAGGCTATAACAAGAGATGAAGAAGGGCATTATAAAATAATTATAGAGTCTATCCATCAGGAAGAGCTATCAAGTATAAATGTGCACCGAATACAGGAGCCCCCAAATATATATAAAACAATCACAAACATAAGCAACCTTATTGATAAGAATGTGGTAATTGCAGGGGACTTTAATACCCCACTTATAACAATGGATAGATCATCTAGACACAGAATCAATAAAGAAACAAGGGCCCTGAATGATACATTGGATCAGATGGACTTGACAGATATATTTAGAACTCTGCATCCCAAAGCAACAGAATATACCTTCTTCTCAAGTGCACATGGAACATTCTCCAAGATAGATCACACACTGAGTCACAAAACAGCCCTTCATAAGTATAAAAGAATTGAGATCAGCCATGCACATTTTTAGACAACAATGCTATGAAACTTGAAATCAACCACAGAAAAAAGTCTGGAAAACCTCCAAAAGCACAGAGGTTAAAGAACACCCTATTAAAGAATGAATGGGTCAACCAGGCAATTAGAGAAGAAATTTAAAAATATATGGAAACAAATGAAAATGAAAATACAACAATCCAAGTGCTTTGGGATGCAGCAAAGGCAGTCCTGAGAGGAAAATACATTGCAATCCAGGCCTATCTCAAGAAACAAGAAAAATCCCAAATACAAAATCTAACAGCACACCTAAAGGAAATAGAAGCAGAACAGCAAAGACACCCCAAACCCAGCAGAAGAAGAGAAATAATAAAGATCAGAGCAGAAATAAACAATATAGAATCTAAAAAAGCCGTAGAGCAGATCAATGAAACCAAGAGTTGGTTGTTTGAAAAAATAAAATTGATAAGCCTCTAGCCAGGATTCTCAAAAAGAAAAGGGAGATGACCCAAATAGATAAAATCATGAATGAAAATGGAATTATTACAACCAATCCCTCAGAAATACAAGCAATTATCAGGGAATACTATGAAAAATTATATGCCAACAAAATGGACAACCTGGAAGAAATGGACAAATTCCTAACCACCCACACACTTCCAAAACTCAAACAGGAAGAAATAGAAAACTTGAACAGACCCATAACCAGCAAAGAAATTGAATCGGTTCTCAAAAATCTCCCAACAAATAAGAGTCCAGGACCAGATGGCTTCCCTGGGGAATTCTACCAGACATTTAAAGCAGAGAAAATACCTATCCTTCTCAAGCTGTTCCAAGAAATAAAAAAGGGAGGAAAACTTCCAGACTCATTCTATGAAGCCAGCTTTACTTTGATTCCCAAACCAGACAGAGACCCAGCAAAAAAAGAGAACTACAGGCCAATATCCCTGATGAATATGGATGCAAAAATTCTCAACAAGACGCTAGCAAATCGAATTCAACAGCATATAAAAAGAATTATTCACTATGATCAAGTGGGATTCATTCCTGGGCTGCAGGGCTGGTTCAACATTCGCAAATGTGTGTGATACAACACATTAATAAAAGAAAAGATAAGAACCATATGATCCTGTCAATCGATGCAGAAAAAGCATTTGACAAAATTCAGCATCCTTCCTTCCTTCCTTCCTTCCTTCCTTCCTTCCTTCCTTCCTTCCTTTCTCTTTCTTTTTTATTTTTTTTTTAATTTTTTTTTCAACGTTTATTTATTTTTGGGACAGAGAGAGACAGAGCATGAATGGGGGAGGGTCAGAGAGAGAGGGAGACACAGAATCGGAAACAGGCTCCAGGCTCTGAGCCATCAGCCCAGAGCCTGACGCGGGGCTCGAACTCACGGACCGCGAGATCGTGACCTGGCTGAAGTCGGACGCTTAACCGACTGCGCCACCCAGGCGCCCCTCTTTTTTATTTTTAATTTTTTAAAATTTACATCCAAATTAGTTAGCATGTAGTGCAACAATGATTTCAGGAGTAGGTTCCTTAGTGCCCCTTACCCATTTAGCCCCCCGCCCCAAAGCCCCTCCAGAAACCCTCAGTTTGTTCTCCATATTTATGAGTCTCTTCTGTTTTGTCCCCCTCCCTGTTTTTATATTATTTTTGTTTCCCTTACCTTATGTCCATCTGTTTTGTTTCTTCAAGTCCTCATATGAGTGAAGTCATATGATTTTTGTGATTTCACTTAACATAATACCCTCCAGTTCCACCCACGTAGTTGCAAATGGCAGGATTTCGTTCTTTCTGATTGCCAAGTAATACTCCTTTGTATATATATATATACAACATCTTCTTTATCCATTCATCCACTGATGGACATTTGGGCTCTTTCCATACTTTGGCTATTGTTGATAGTGCTGCTATAAACATGAGGGTGCACGTGTCCCTTTGAAATAGCACACCTGTATCCCTTGGATAAATACCTAGTAGTGTGACTGCTGGTCATAGGGTAGTTCTATTTCTAGTTTTAGTTTTTTGAGGAACCTCCATACTGTTTTCCAGAGTGGCTGCACCAGCTTGCATTGCCACAGTATCCTTTCTTAATAAAAACCCTTGAGAAAGTCGGGATAGAATGAACATACTTAAACATCATAAAAGCCATTTATGAAAAGCCCACAGCTAATATCATCCTCAATGGGGAAAAACTGAGAGCTTTCCCCCTGAGATCAGGAACATGACAGGGATGTCCACTCTCACCGCTGTTGTTTAACATAATATTGGAAGTTCTAGCATCAGCAATCAGACAACAAAAGGAAATCAAAAGCATCAAAATTGGCAAAGATGAAGTCAAGCTTTCGCTTTTTGCAGATGACATGATATTATACATAAAAAACCCAATAGACTCCACCAAAAGTCTGCTAAAACTGATACATGAATTCAGCAAAGTCTCAGGATACAAAATTAATGTACAGAAATCAGTTGCATTCTTATACACTAATAATGAAGCAACAGAAAGACAAATAAAGAAACTGATCCCATTCACAATTGCACCAAGAAGCATAAAATACCTAGGAATAAACCTAACCAAAGACGTAAAAGATCTGTATGCTGAAAACTATAGAAAGCTTATGAAGGAAATTGAAGAAGATACAAAGAAATGGAAAAACATTCCGTGCTCATGGATTGGAAGAATACTGTTAAAATGTCAATACTACCCAAACCAATCTACACATTCAATGCAATCCCAATCAAAATTGCACGAGCATTCTTCTCGAAGCTAGAACAAGCAATCCTAAAATTTGTGTGGAACCACAAAAGACCCCGAATAGCCAAAGTAATGTTGAAGAAGAAGACCAAAGCGGGAGGCATCACAATCCCAGACTTTAGCCTCTACTACAAAGCTGTAATCATCAAGACAGCATGGTATTGGCACAAAAGCAGACACATAGACCAATGGAGTAGAATAGAGACTCCAGAATTGGACCCACAAAAGTATGGCCAACTAATCTCTGACAAAGCAGGAAAGAATATCCAATGGAAAAAAGACAGTCTCTTTAACAAATGGTGCTGGGAGAACTGGACAGCAACGTGCAGAAGAATGAAACTAGACCACTTTCTTACACCATTCACAAAAATGAACTCAAAATGGATGAAGGACCTGAATGTGAGACAGGAAACCATCAAAACCCTAGAGGAGAAAGCAGGAAAAAAAACTCTCTGACCTCAGCCCCAGCAATTTCTTACTTGACACATCCCCAAAGGCAAGGGTATTAAAAGCAAAGATGAACTATTGGAAGTTCATGAAGATAAAAAGCTTCTGCACTGCAAAGGAAACAATCAACAAAACTAAAAGGCAACCAATGGAATGGGAAAAGATCTTTGCAAATGACATATCAGGCAAAGGGCTAGTATCCAAAATCTATAAAGAACTCACCAAACTCCACACCCGAAAAACAAATAATCCAGTGAAGAAATGGGCAGAAGACATGAATAGACACTTCTCTAAAGAAGACATCCAGATGGCCAACAGGCACATGAAAAGATGCTCAACATCACTCCTCATCAGGGAAATACAAATCAAAACCGCACTGAGATATCACCTCATCCCAGTCAGAGTGGCTACAATGAACAAATCAGGAGACTGTAGATGCTGGAGTGGATGTGGAGAAACGGGAACCCTCTTGCACTGTTGGTGGGAATGCAAACTGGTGCAGACGCTCTGGAAAACAGTGTGGAGATTCCTCAAAAAATTAAAAATAGACCTACCCTATGAGCCAGCAGTAGACTGCTAGGAATTTACCCAAGGGATACAGGAGTGCTGATGCATAGGGGCAACTTGTACCCCAATGTTTACAGCAGCACTCTCAACAATAGCCAAATTATGGAAAGAGCCTAAATGTCCATCAACTGATGAATGGATAAAGAAATTGTGGTTTATATGTACAATGGAATACTCCTTGGCAATGAGAAAGAATGAAATATGGTCTTTTGTAGCAACGTGGATGGAACTGGAGAGTGTGATGCTAAGTGAAATAAGTCATACAGAGAAAGACAGATATCATATGTTTTCATTCTTATGTGGATGCTGAGAAACTTAACAGAAGACCATGGGGGAGGGGAAGGTGAGGAAAAAAACACTTAGAGAGGGAGGGAGGCAAACCATAAGAGACTCTTAAAAACTGAGAATATGCTGAGGGTTGATGGGGGGTGGGAGGGAGGGGAGGGCGGGTGATGGGTATTGAGGAGGGCACCTGTTGGGATGAGCACCGGGCGTTGTAGGAAACCAATTTGACAATAAATTTCATATTAAAAAAATAATAAAAAAAATAACTGTCACCATGATCCTAACGAATGGAATATAAGCAAAAGACATATGTATTACTTTAAGGCCAAGAAAACGATGTGCCTTCTCCATTTTCTACTTTCCCTTCACTCTGGTGAATGAAGAAAACCACAAGGTCCCAAGGGTGTGGCTGAGCCACAAGATGAAAGGAGCCTGGGTCCCTAAATCACAGCATAGAAGAAAGTCACCTGTAAACTGGGAATACCCACAGAGAACTACTACATAAGTGAAAAATAAATTTCTATTGTTGAGACTCCTTTGGGAGTCTGTTATAGCAGCCGGTACTACAGTAGATATCACATTTCTCTTCTTCTTCTAGAGAAACCTTTAAGTGTTCCTTAACCCTCTGAGGTACTTGAACCACATTCTTCTTCTCCAGGAACCTTCTTTTTAAAAAAATTTTTTTTAATGTTTATTTATTTTTGAGAGAGACAGAGACAGAGCTTGAGCAGGAGAGGGCCAGAGAGAGAGGGAGACACAGAATCAGAAGCAGGCTCCAGGCTCTGAGCGGTCAGCACAAAGCCCGACGCGGGGCTCAAACCCACGGACCGTGAGATCATGACCTGAGCCGAAGCCGGACGTCCAACCGACTGACCCTCCCAGGCGCCCCTCTCCAGGAGCCTTCTAAGCCCTTCCAGAAACTGCCCAAATCAAGATTTCCCTTACCATTTTATCAAGGTCTCTCAGGAATATTTTAAGGCTTTACTGGGAAATATCCAATGTTGATATCATATCTTGATCTTCTGAGGTTCCAGAATCCTAGAAAAGAGATACAGTCAGCAGTGACACACCCTTTCCCCTCTGACCAATTTGTTTCTCTCCTCCCCATCTAGCATATCTAGGAGTTTCCACCATGACATGGCAATTCTTTCCCCTGCCTCAGAGCATACCTGTGAAGGCCAATATTGGGGGCCCTAAGTCCAAGGTTGCCCACTGATACTGTGTCTATTAGCCACAAAAGGCTAACTAATAAGCCACCCCAGGACTCAATAGCTTAGAACAAAACAATGATCCCTTCGCATTTTCACAGGATGGCTGTGTAGAACAGGGCTCATTCTGGAGCCCAGGCTGGAGGGGTGTTGACTGCCTAGGCATGGTTTTCTCCCGGCAAAGGACAAAAGCTCCCAGAGGTGCAAGTGGAAACATGTGAGACCTTTTTAGGATCT
Source organism: Herpailurus yagouaroundi (assembly GCF_014898765.1). Classification (NCBI taxonomy): domain Eukaryota; kingdom Metazoa; phylum Chordata; class Mammalia; order Carnivora; family Felidae; genus Herpailurus; species Herpailurus yagouaroundi. Next base: position 6,049,759 of record NW_024412436.1, on the reverse strand, counting down.
ATGCTCAGGACTACACATAGTCATATTCTACTGGCCAAAGCACGTCGTATGGCCAGGCCAAGTGATGGGGCATTGAAGTCCATTCTGCACACATGAGGTCTCAGCAGGCATGCCATTTACCAGCAGGGTGAACTACCACAAGGATGTATTAATTCCATTTACCACAGTCCCTGAGAAATGGAGGAAGGAAGGGCTGGTAGCTAGGCTTACCTGTAGTCTAGGGGTAACGGGTATTTTCTGGGACTTGGGCTCTTTAGAATCCCTATGGCTTGTGGACTGCAATAATTCAATAGGAAGAAGCATGAAGCCAGACCAGTAGCCTCATTAAAGAACTATTATGTTAATTTCATAGGTGTTCAGCTCATATTTATTAAGTACCTACTGACAGAAACCCATCCTACCAATTATCAAAGCCATGCACTGTCTCAAAAATGAGCTTCAGTCACTCCCCATGCAGACTCAAATGAAGTCTTTTTGGGAAATGGAATTGCTGAATTAGAGTTGAGGGGAAGCTCTGACAACATCTGGCTGGCACAATTCCCTCTTCCTTTCTTTTTTTGTTTTTAAGTTTATTTATTTATTTTGAGAGAAAGAGGGAGGGCCTGCCACTGAAGGAGGGGCAGAGAGAGGGAGAGAGAGAGAGAGAGAGAGAGAGAGAGAGAGAGAATCCCAGGCAGGCTCTGCACGGTCAGTACAGAGCCCGATGCAGGGCTCAAAATCACAAACATGAGATCATGACTCGAGCCAAAGTCGGACACTTAATGGACTGAGCCACGCAGGTGCCCGCAATTCCCTCTTTCTGAAGCTGAGGAAACCCGGGCAGAGACGAGCAGCATGACTTATAAGCGATTTCAACATGAATGTCTGGCAGAGCATTGTGCCTACCCCAGCACTTTGTTCCTGCGAGGAAGTCCTGTTAGCAATTACGGACTTGTACCAAGGTGGGCCCCATGGCAATAATTGAGATCTTAGGGCCGTGGGTCCAAAGTCAAGAATTCAGGTGATTGTCCTCTTCCCAGAAAAAAAAAAACCAAAAAACTAATCACAGCCGCAGGAGAACATTAGGACTCTCAGAGTCTAAAACCCTTTGGTTTCTTCTCGACACTCTCCTCACTTTTCCATTTGAAGTCGCCATTCCTCAGAAAAGTTAAGATGGGAAGGTGAATCAACTTGAGCTAAGAAGTCAGGCCTGTTCTAACAATGCTAATTTTACACACAAAAAGAACTGTTCGTGAGCACAAACAAGAAACGCTAACATCTTCCTGGCTCCCCGTATTTGAATAACGTTCTCTTTCAGTTAAACTTGCTCTGGTCTGGGGTCGTCCACCACAATTACACTTCAAAGATGTGCTTGTCATAGTACATTTTACCAATTGGGAGCTCCACAGCTCCCCATTAGCCTCTCCACGACAGAGAGAAGTAACATTCACAAATGTTTACTTATTCATAAACAACCAGGAATGGCCACAAACACTTGGAGAGAGACGCCTCCCCCAGGAGCTACTCAGATCTTAGGGACAGTCCGAGAAGTTTGACAAAAACTCTTGACTTGATCAAATGTTAGTCGGTCTCCTCTGAGCCCTCTTCTCCGGGAGGCCTCGGTCTTCGGATCCTCCTCCACTCCTCGGCCTGCGCAGCCCAGCTTCCTCAAGAATCCTGCAAACTCGGTTTAGAGAGAACCTGCCCCCATCGTGGAAATCTGACCGGGCTGGCCGGCCGGCAGCAAGATTCCTCTCTCTCCCTACTGTCTCCTCTAAACGAATTTCTGCCCACTGACTCCCTGACTTTGCCTGTGGGCTATCCTTCGCCAACTTTTAGAGTTGAGCGGATGTCTCTCCCTTCGTGTGATGGTATGGACCCCTACTTCCATATTTCTAAATAAAGTCCTCCTTCCTGTTTTAACAAGTGTCAGAATGATTTTATTTTTTCCTTAACGACTTCCCAACAAAAACCCAAACCCAGAATCTTTTTTTCTGGAATCAGAAGGGCTTCAGGGCTTGTCTGCTCTTTTTTGTGGAGCCTTTTGACGATCCTGCTACAGAGAGACAGTTACGTCCTCCACGAGATTACAAGCTTGGGCTTTAGCAGGTAACAAGTACTCCTATCAGGAAGTTTCTTCTTCGTATATACTACGAACGAAGTTCTGGACCTATGCTTGCCAGAATCCGAGCACGGTTCGGCAAAGATCCAGGACCCCTCTTCAGCCCCCTTGGTCTACTCTTCCTAACGCGTCCCTTGAAGCGTGGCGAGCCTGCCTTGAGTGCTCACCCCAGCAAACGCAAACCACCGGTGAATGCAAATCAGCACAGGGATAAATGCTCCCAGGTCACACACTCTGCTAAAGCAGAAATCCTTCATGCCCTTCCTGCCTCCGGCCCGCCGAGGGCGCCCACAGCGCACGGGAAGCCGACGACCGCGGGGGAAACGGGGAGGGCGGAGGGCACGGCGCCGCTGGCCGGCCAGAGGGAGCCGCGAGCAGGGTCGAGAACTCCGCCGGGAGGAGAGCGCCGCGCGGACCGGCCGGAAACCGCGCCGGGAGGAGGGTCCGGAGCTGGCGCGGGCGCCGTCTCCCGGCGCCGCCGAGGCCCGCTGACATCAGCCGCGCTCCTCCCCTCTCCTCCCAACACCCTCAGCTCGCGGTCGGACCCTCCTCCTCCCACCACGTGTCCTCCCCGCTCCCTCCCGAGGGGCCGCGCGCACGGGAAGCCGGAGAGGCGGCGGGGATGGCGCTGTGACAGCGGGGCCGGAGCCCTCGGCGTCTCCTCCC
>NW_024412436.1:6044608-6046592 GCF_014898765.1 Herpailurus yagouaroundi | reverse complement strand
GGCGGGTGGGCGGTGGCGGCGGCGGCCGCGGCCCTGGCGGCGGGCACCTCGCCGCGGGCACCTTTGCTGCGGGGCGGTGCCACCTCCGCCCCCACCTCCTGCCCGGGAGAGGGCGGGGGAGGCGGCGGCAAGTTTGGGCCCCAGCTCCGGGGATCTGAAGCCTTTTCCGCCCGCCCCTGACCTGGCCTTGCCGTGTTCGCCCGTCCCTTTTGGCAATACCGAAGAAGCACACTGAACTCTGGAAGGATCTTTTCTTCCGAAGCCCGGGAGGACGCGGCCCACAAGATGCACACTCACTCCACACCTAGGAGTTGCCCGCGCCCCTAGAGGGCAGGAGCGCGGCCCTTTGTATTGGCCTACAGCTGGACCCAAGAGAATATTCTTTTCGCCACGGAGGCATTTCCCGGTGGGGGTGGGCCCTAACAGATTTCTGCACCTTCTCGGGTATCCAGGCACACACCTCACTGTGTGTCACTGAATCTCGGGTTTGGAAAATCTCCTAAGGCAGAATGACTATTTTCTGAACCGGCTCATGGACAAAATCTTTAGCTTTGGAAAATCCAGGTGATGGGTATTCTGGGCCAGCCAACTTCCAGGTGCTTAACTGGCCTGTAGGGAGAACCCAGTTGAGCAAGTGTCCGGGCTGTGTTCGGACATCTTCATTGGTAAAGAAGCTAACACCCCTCTCCTGCCGCTTATTTCATGTTCAGGTGGCACTGGCTGTGAGAAAGTTCTGCCTTTCAAAGCACTGTTAAAACCTCTCCCAGGAATGTTTACCCACCAGCCCGTTCTGCCCCTGGGTCTCTACAGAACCAGTCTGGTCTCTTCCACAGGTAGCCTTTTTAATATATGAAGGCAGTCAGGTATACTGTCTGCCTGCAGCCCCTCTTAACATAATTAATATGCCACCTTCCAGTTTCCTGGTGCTTTTCCTAAAGCCCTTCCTCCCCAGGCCTGACTCTTCCTTCCCTTATTCCAGCCTGAACAGTGCTTGGGGATAAGAGGTTTGCACAGGCACCCCCATCCCAGGCTTCGGAGAGTTCACACTAGTGCCTGATTTTTCTCAACTGAATCTTGCTTGCAGAGATGGATTCCACAGCCTACACTCTCAACTTGACCCTGAAAGAAGAAGAAGAGGAAGAAGAGATTCAGAGTCGGGAGCTGGAGGATGGCCCCACAGATATGCAGAAAGTCCGGATCTGCTCAGAAGGTGGTTGGGTAAGTAGGACGATGGGTCCACACAGCTGTGAGGAGAGGTCTGGGAGCCAGGCTTGTTTTAAGTCTCCTCCTCAGTCAAGCATAGGAAGTAAAAATAGCCCAGCCCAGCCCGGTATGTTTGCATTCCTGAGAAAACAGTCCTGTGGCTTTAAAAGGCACTGTGAAGAATGGAGCTGGTTATGGGAACAGTCTCTTCAGCCATGTGGCTTATCATCGTTCGGACTGGAAATCTGAGAGGCTTGCCTCTCTCCTGTGCCCCTGAATCCCCTACGTTTTACTTAGTGCCAGGCACGTTGCAGACACCAGCTAAATGTTTGCTGACCTCTGTTAAAGAAAAAATTACTCTGACGCTTGTGAAGACGGTAAGGAAGGTTGGTCGGGACTGTTGAGATGGGTGTCAGGACTCTTGCAGTGGGAGAGAGCTGGGGCTCAACACTGAATACAGTGAGACAAGCAGGGATTTCCAGCCAGGGATCCAGAGTGGGTGAAAAGTTACTAAGAGGGGACATCAAGAATAGGGGGATTCTTGCTAAAGGCAGACTAGGGTGATCAGCTGTCAAAGGTGGGGGAATCTTTCTGAGGTAAAGTAAAAGCAGGTTTCTTGCTAAAACTGGGCCAGGCAAGCTGAGGACAGGAGGGGAGCCCCCATGGAGGCCTGGTAGGGAAGAGGGCCCAGAGGAAGGTCACTGAAGTTTGGGAAGGAGAGAGTCTTTTACACCCACTGCTGGCTGAAGGGAACCTTTTTTTTTTTTTTTTTTTTTAACGT
>NW_024412436.1:6016661-6044508 GCF_014898765.1 Herpailurus yagouaroundi | reverse complement strand
GCCCCAGAAGGGAACCTTTTTAAATAAGACTTGGGGCGTTGAGCTGACAGGAGGAGAGCTTCGGTCGGTTCTGTGTGAGGACGTCTTGTGATAGCACACCCAGGAGAGCGGCATTATCAGCCTGCCCAAATCGAGGGATTGGGGTGGTAGGCAGCAGAGAATATGGAACATATCCAAACAGAAGCGTGTGATAGAATTAGAGTAAATTCATAAAAATATAAATGCAGCGTGGCCCATCCTAATCCTAATCCCCGCCAGTCTGCCTGGGGCCTGCCAGGTTTTGCTCGTGCACCAGAGAGCTGTAGAAGCCTCCCCCAGAAAAGTGAACAGACAGCGCGCCTGTGCCCGGGGCACTTCTGGATACCCCGGGGGGGGGGGGGGGAGGAGTGATGTAAGTGCAAGAGATATTTATCCTTATAATCGTGTATAATTATTCACAGTACATCCCGGACATCATGACATTTAGGCATGAATGGTAAAAACTTTAAATATGCAACAAGTTGCATTCCTTTTCTCCGGCGAGTCCTGTGTATGAACATTATCAGTATCCATTCTATTCCTTTGTTTCCAGTAGGAGATTGGTATTCATAGAAACATGGCTCTCCCAAATGTCCGATCCAGCTCCCCTCCCGCACAAGAGGTCTGGGGAGCAGAGAGGTTATCTACTTTGCCCCAAAGTGACACATGTACGTTGACATGTGTTCTTGAAAAAATAAATGTCTCTCAAGCTGGACCCTTAAAAGCAGTGCATTTTATTGTATGTGTGTCATACCTCGGTGAAACACAATGCACCACCAGGCTCTGGGTTTTCAGTCGGGCTCTGTAGGCTGCACTGCCATTTTCTTTTTGTGTTCTCTGCTCACCCCCACCGCCTCTCTAGTTCTGATCCTCGCGGCTGGGGAGACCTTCGAGGGCAGGAGTCAGTCCCATTTAGCCTGCAACAAGACCTCAAGGCAGCAGAAACCCTGGGCTTTGAGGCTAAATTGGCCAACCCAGAACCTCTAGATAGCATGGAGAACCTTGGAAGATGGGTGCAGTAGAGGTGGACGTTTAAGTGTTGTCGGGACAGTGAGAAGGGAGCAAGGCGAAGGCCATTCTTAGCTGGGAAGGAAGGAGGTCGCTGGAAGAGGGGGGCTGGTTTTTGTGGCCTCCAGGCAGTCTGCCCCCTGTCCGCGGTCATTGAGCACAGTGGTGGTGTTAAGACAAGATCCCTAGTCTCCTGGAGTTGCCAGTCTCGCAAGGAAGGTGGGGAAGTGAACACAATTCATAGTACAATATTCAGAGTGCAGTGGGTGAAGTCAGCTCAAGAGCAGGGTCTCATTCAGCTGGAGAACTCAAGAGGCTTTGTTCAGGGGGCAAGCATGGACCTGGTCTTAAGCAGTGGGCAGGTTGGCTCCCAGGCCCATTTCCCTCCTGGGGACATTTGGCAATATCTGGAGACGTTTTTGGCTCTTGTGATTTGGGTGGGGGTTGGGGAGTGGGAGATCCTACTAAGCATCTCCTGGGGAGAGGCCACGGACACTGCTAAACATCTCCAATGCACGGGACAGCCCTCATGACAAAGAATTACCTGGCCCAAAATGTCCGTAGTGCTGATGTTGAAAAACCCTGTTCTAGGGCATTGAACTAGGGAAAGAAAAGAAATGAATCTGTTCCTTAAATATGTATTTTGGTTGTAGAGAATTGTGTTAGGGTGATCAATAAAAGCCTTTCCAACATAAGAACTATGCTATATATTAGGATAATATTCCACAGGAGAATTGGAATAGAAATAGAGTTTCAAGTAGAGAAAAAGAGGAATGTACCCTGAACTGAGTCTCGTTCATAAGTGGCACTGGCCAAGGGAGGAGAGAGAGCTTGCACTCCAGACACGGGGAAAGCAGGAACAGAGGCACCCGAGAGGAACGCTCCTGTGCAGAGTTGGAACAGCTCCCGGAGCTGGAAGCAGAGAAGGTGAGAGAAGTAGGGCAGGCCCCGGGGCCGGCCAGCCAGAGGGCGTGGTGAGCAGTGCTGAGGGGTGTAGTTCTCTCCCCAGGAGCTCTGCGGGACAGGTCCCTTGCCCGTCTCTCTTGCGAGGGCCAAGGCTCACTACAGTCTGCGTGCTAAGTGGCCTGCTGAAAAAGTCTGGGCTTTGGAGTCAGACTATTTATTTACTTATTATTTATTTCACGTTTCTTCATTTTCGAGAGACAGAGTATGAGTGGGGGAGGGACAGAGACAGAGGGAGATACAGGATCCGAAGCAGGCTCCAGGCTCTGAGCTGTCAGCACAGAGCCTGATGCGGGGGCTTGAACCCACGAACCGCGAGATCATGACCTGAGCCCAAGTTGGACGCTTAGCCAGCTGAGCCACCCAGGCGCCCCTGGAGTCAGACTTTCTGACTCTGCGACTGTGGGCAAGTCATTTAGCAGCTGTTTCCTCACCCATAAAAGTGGGGTAGTGATTCCCATTTCTTTATTATTACTTCAAGGATTCAAGAAGATAATTATTTCAACACGCGAGAGGGAGTGCCCCACGCAGATGCTCTCTCGTGCACTGGTGACGGCCGTCTGCTCTGAGACCTTCGTTACACAGCTTCGCCAGCGTGCGGCTGTGCGGGGTGTAGGTAACTTCCTGACAGTTCCCCTTGGAGATGGGCTCTGGAATGCCCACTTGCCGGCCGAGCAGGGCAGTACCTGCAAGCCGAAGGAAGAACACCTGTCTGATGCATCCTGGGTCTTCTGAGGGAAGGGAGGAGGACAGGGATGGAGGGTCCCTACCTGTGAGGCCAAGAAAGGGCCTCCCGACTTCGGAGTTTTGCCCGGGGCAGGCCCTGTTTACCTTCTGCTGTGCTCAGCCGGATAAAAAGCCTCTGTGGAGAGAGAGGAGGCCTGCGCCACGGGGCCTGGCTGAAGGCTCGCTCCCTTCTCACAGAGGGTTGCTGTGAGGAGAATTTCTAAGCCACTGGACTATGCGTCTTGGAGTATAATGTGGGCTTGTTTGAAGATCCTCTGTGGCTCAGCCATAAATATGAGGACGTGAATCTGGCGCCAGTCACCCTCCAGCCACCTTACAACTCTGGGGCTCCTGAGATTTTTACCAGGCCTAGGACGTTTTACTTCTGTGAGTGTCGGTAGCCCCTCTGAAATGACAGGCGTAGCCAGTCCTGTGTCCCGTTTTATCAGCAAAGGGAAAGGGACTATAAATAGGTATGGCCTGGATCTGGAATTTCCTAGGGAGAGAAAAGGCCAAAAGGAGAGTTGTTCAAAAGGCTGGGAAGTGAGAAGGGGTGGGGTGGAAAATTCCTGGCTGACAGGCTTTCCAGATTGATGAAGGTCTGAGGAAAGCCTGGAGATTCATCCCTTTTTACCTCCTAGCATTTCACACTTACTCCACAGAGGAAGCTTGGTTTCGTAAGAGACTACATTTAATGAGTATTTGAAACTATTCTAAGTGGAACAAGAGAAAGGAAATTTGGATATCGTTTGCTTAAATCTCTTATTCACATAGACATTTTGGGGGCACCTGGGTGGCTCACTCAGTCGGTTAAACTCTTGGTTTCGGCTCAGGTCATGGTCTTGTGGTTTGTGAGTTCGAGCCCTGCATCGGACTCTGTGCTGATGGCGAGGAGCCTGCTTGGGATTCTCTCTCTCTCCCTCTCTCTCTGCCCCTCCCCTGCTCACACTGTTTCTGGCTCTCTCTAAATAAACAAACTTAAAAAATACTTTCTTAAGTGATTACTATCTACAAGAAGTGTCCTAAGTTTAGGGAGTTTAGGGAGATGGAATAAACATAGGTTTTGCCCTCAATGAGCTTGAATTCTACTGTAAGAAGCAGACAAGTAAACCAAGAGAATACTGCGTTGTGATAAGTGCCACCGTAGTGTGGAGCCCAGGGTGCCACAGGGATGTGTAGTGGGCGCACAACCCACGTCAGGGTGAGCTTCCCAGGGAACGGCACATCTGGGCTAAGTCTTGGAAGGTGGTTGGGTGGGTGTCAGCCAAGCCAAGAATGGGGAGGACCTCTGAGGCAGTGGGAGAGCCGTGTGGGGGGACACGAAAGGTAAAAGAATGGTTTGCTCAGGAAACAGCAAGCGCTGAGAACCACTGAGCACGGAGGTAGGGGAGAGTGAAGGGCTGGTCGCCAGGGAGGCCACTTTGCTCTTTGCAGGAGCCAGAGCCTTGAACTCAGACAGTGCTAGGTCCACATCTCAACCCTGCCATTTGTTGGCTGTGTAGCAGCAAGGCCTCTCCGAGCCCGTTTCCTCCTTGGTGAAATGAGGTTGTTGGGGAAAACAGATGAAGCAGACACAGCCTTTCCTGGGAAGTACTCCCTACTTGTAGAGTGCTGTGAGTGGGAGGGGAGGACATGGACTTGGCGAATAAGGAGAAAGTCCAGTGTGTCCAAGTGACTGATGGCTGGACACCTGAAGAAGCTACACACTGTGCAGATGCTCATTTCCTAAGCTGGTGAAAAAACAGTCTCATGATCACCCAGGCTCTGGATTCAGCCTTGGGGAATAGCTTTGAAAGCAGTAACCCTGAAACCCCGGCCCAGCGATTTCTTACCACCGAATGTGATGAACTTTGGAGTGGGATTTTTCATGACTGAAAGAAACGACATGGCAAAAAGAAGAGCAGAGTCGAGTAAACAAGAGGAGGTTGGTTTGGGCGGCCCGGCCCCTCCCACAGGGGTGGGGGAGCGGGGTCAGTGGGGAGAGGGAAGGAGAGCTGCCTTTGTCCTTGGCCGAAGGTCTAGGCATCAAAGCAAACTAGTTTGCTCTGCTGTTTCATTACATAAATTGAAGCTCTAATTAGCTCTTCTCTCCTCCTACTCTTGCTCTTACAGATTGGAAAAGGCAGGATGAGGCCCCCTCTCTCACTGGCTCCTCCCTGGGCTTTGGGTTCTGAGTCCAATGCTAGAGCTGGTACCCCAGGAAATGGAGAACGGTGCCCAGGAGCTGCCCCCCACCCCCATGCCGGGCCAGGGATCTGTGACTTGGGGGAGGGCAGGGGGTGGCTGGGCGTGTGTATTTTGGTGGGGGAACTGCCTCAGGGTGTGTACTTGGGGGCAGTTGCTCCTGAATCTGGAGCCGGGGCTGAGCCCAGATCGGCTGGCCCTGCAGCGTGTGTCCCGATCTGGTGATCACTGCTGGGGGGTTTCCTTCTCAGGGTGCCGCTCTCCTCCTCTGTGAACCGAGGCGGTAAGCGACCCTGAGCAGGGCGTGCGGGACCTGTGCTGTGTCCTTGTTTTGCCTCCACTCGCCTAGTGAGTGTGGATGGACCGTGGCCCCCGGTCAGAGCCCCTCCCCTGTGAGATGAAGGGGTGTGAGTCTGTGTCTGCTTATGCCTATTAGTTGTTCCCTGTTCCAGGTGCCGGCCCTATTCGATGAGGTGGCCATATATTTTTCCGATGAGGAGTGGGAAGTTTTGACGGAGCAACAAAAGGCCCTCTACCGGGAAGTCATGAGGATGAATTATGAAACTGTCCTGTCCCTGGGTAAAGCTTTGTTTTTCCTTTGTCTCCTGGAAGCTCTGAGCCCAGAGAATTGTTTCCATGTCTCTTCTCTGGTGTACCCAACATCCCTTTCTCCTGAACTTGGACTCTGTCCCCTCAATGCCTGTGCCCATTTGATTTCCTGTTTTTGACTTCGGCAGGATATAAATATTGTGTCCTTCTACTCAGCAACTTGCGCCAGCTCTCAGAACCATCCTCACTCGACCTAGGCATTCGCATAAAAAAAAAAAAAAAAAAAAAAAAGACCTAACCTAAGAAATGTCACCACAGACCTGGGCCTGTGTTTCATATGTTCCTCAGGAGGGAAGGCGGACTTCATTGTGACCCCGTCAGCCTCAGACGCTTGAGAACTCAGCCCCAGAGAATCCTCGTTCCCCTCCTGGCATTGATGATCCGTATCATTAGAATGTAACCAGCTGGAGGGATTTCCTAGTTTCTCCTCTAGGTACCAGAAGGTTCAGTAGGTCAGGGACTGCATCCTGCTAAATGAAGTTGTTTTTGTTGTTGCTAGCACCAGCCCTTGTTAGCCGAGATCCGTAAATTCCCTTGGACAGACTTCTTTCCTATCGTGTTTTTTCTTTCGTTACCCCTCAGCCCTTTCCCCCTGACTTTTGTAAACCCCCACCTGGAGAGAGTGTGTGTTGTGTGTCGGGGTGGGGGAGGGATTCCTCAAGTAGCATAAAGGACTGATTTTGGCAGGGCTCCAAGGCAGGAGCACACAGCTATTACCTGTTTTATTTCCTACAAACAGAATTCCCATTCCCTAAGCCAGACATGATCACTCGGTTGGAAGGTGACGAGGAGTCTCAGAATTCTGATGAATGGCAGCTCCAAGGAGGAACCTTGGCAGGTACTACAATGAAATCACCCCAGCATCCATCCAGTGGGAGCATTGTGAACCTGGACTTTAAGTTTCCATGTACCTCGTGTGGGGTGTTTAAGAGTTGAGGCAAGGTTATGAGGCAGAAAGATGATGGGCTTTGGATGTTCAAAATCTTTCTAGTGCTGTGTGACTTTAGGCCACTTCATTCACCTCTCTGAGCCTCCATTTCTTCCTCCGGCAGCAGTGGGTAATAAGTCTCAATGTGCAACCTTGTACGCGCATGAAGTGAATTGACGTTTGTATGGCGTTTGGTCCTGTGCACGTGCTGGGTGAAGGAGGCCACCTCAGTAGTGCACCATATACGTTTGAAGACTGAGGAAAGTAATGCGGCACAGCACGTGGCCGGGGCGATTTACCCTGGTTTCTTGTCCATCTCTTCTTGGATAGAAAAAGCAAGAGCAGCTGTAGTACATGTGTGAGTAGGTACGTCTGAGAAGCACATGGCCCTTTATCAACAACATAGTTAGGATAACAGTTGGCCACATACAGCTTCTAAGCAGCCAGTGATTTTATTCACCTTCTCTCTATAGGGAAGAGTGTGAAATGCCATATTTCACTGATTCTAAGACATGTGTCCCCCCCGCCCACCACATTAACATCTCTGAAATTGAGAACCCCTCTTAAAATTGATGGCATTTTTTTTTTCTCTTCCCATGGTGTATCTTGCAACTGATGGCATCTTAGTTTGGGTGAGACACGCTATCTTCCCAAGTCCTGTTCGGTTTCTGCGACCACTTTGTAAATATAGAAGTTCTGACATTGGTGTGAGGGGACGAAGTATGCTTTTGCTATAGATTTTCTTGGCGTAAGGGACGTGAGTCAGGCCATCCCTTTAGCAGTGCATCTAAATTCTGTACCTACTGTATGGGTTACATTTGGCTTCTCGTGCCCACAAAAACCGTTTTGACCAAAGCGTGGCCCACAAAATGATCGTGTGATCCAAGTTTGGTACCCGTGTTCAAGTCCCAGCTCTGGCACTTTGTAGCTCAGCTCCCTTGATGTATTACTTCACTTCTGTAGCTCCACCTGCAAAGAAGGAGTAGCGATACACAGGTATTGTGGGAAGTAGGTGTGGCGATCCATAGGACTTAGGGGAACGTCATCTGTTACTAAAGGGCCTCCTTTGAGTGAACCTCAGATTAAGGTATCCTTAGTGTTTTCACCCAGGAAATCGGAATAGGCCAGAAGGCATTTTTCTTACTGTCGTTGTGTTCGCCCCTCCCTGTTTGTCTCCTAGAAAATGAAGAGGCTGACGTCAAGCCCCCGGACTGGGCGGGTCCGATGAACGCCACCCCCCACTTTCCTCAGCCACAGCACCTGGACGGCTTTGGCCTCCGCCTGCCCCGGGACCTCACGGAGCTGCCCGAGTGGAGTGAGGGGTACCCCTTCTACGTGGCCATGGGCCTCCCGGGGTACGACCTCTCGGCGGACGATATTGCCGGGAAGTTTCAGTTCAGCAGGGGCATGCGGCGCAGTTACGACGCGGGGTTCAAGCTCATGGTGGTGGAATATGCTGAGAGCACCAACAACTGCCAGGCTGCCAAGCAGTTTGGAGTGCTGGAAAAGAACGTTCGGGACTGGCGCAAAGTGAAGCCGCAGCTGCAGAATGCCCACGCCATGCGGCGGGCGTTCCGCGGCCCCAAGAACGGGCGCTTTGCCCTGGTGGACCAGCGCGTGGCCGAGTACGTCAGGTACATGCAGGCCAAAGGGGACCCTATCACCAGGGAGGCCATGCAGCTGAAAGCCCTCGAGATCGCCCAGGAGATGAACATTCCGGAGAAGGGGTTCAAAGCCAGCTTGGGTTGGTGTCGAAGAATGATGCGGAGGTATGACTTGTCCCTGCGGCATAAGGTGCCGGTGCCCCAGCAGCTGCCCGAAGACCTGACGGAGAAGCTCGTCACCTACCAGCGGAGCGTGCTGGCCCTGCGCAGGGCGCACGACTACCAGGTGGCGCAGATGGGGAACGCCGACGAGACGCCCATCTGTCTAGAGGTGCCCTCGCGGGTGACCGTGGACAACCAGGGCGAGAAGCCCGTCTTGGTCAAGACGCCGGGCAGGGAGAAGCTGAAAATCACGGCGATGCTGGGTGTCTTGGCAGACGGGAGGAAGCTGCCCCCGTACATCATCTTGAGGGGCACGTACATCCCCCCCCGGGAAGTTCCCCAGCGGGATGGAGATCCGCTGCCACCGGTACGGGTGGATGACGGAGGACTTGATGCAGGACTGGTTGGAAGTGGTGTGGCGTCGGAGGACCGGCGCGGCGCCCAAGCAGCGAGGGATGCTGATCCTGAACGGCTTCCGCGGCCACGCCACGGATTCCGTGAAGAGCTCCATGGAGAGCATGAACACCGACATGGTCATCATCCCCGGAGGCCTGACCTCGCAGCTGCAGGTGCTGGACGTGGTGGTCTACAAGCCGCTCAATGACAGCGTCCGGGCCCAGTACTCTAACTGGCTCCTGGCCGGGAACCTGGCGCTGAGCCCCACCGGGAACGCCAAGAAGCCGCCCCTGGGCCTCTTCCTGGAGTGGGTCATGGTCGCGTGGAACAGCATCTCCAGCGAATCCATCGTCCAGGGCTTCAAGAAGTGCCACATCTCCAGCAATCTGGAAGACGAAGACGACGTCCTGTGGGAGATCGAGAGCGAGCTGCCGGGAGGAGGGGAGGGACCCAGAGAATGCGATACCGAGAGCGCGCCAGAGGGCAACTGACCGCCGAGGGGAGAGCCCAGGTAACCCGCGGGCACACGCACACGCCCCGCACCTTCACGGACAGGCCTGTTCGTGTTCCGCGGACGCCTTCCCCCTTGCCGTGATTTTCTGTGCCTTCGAGAACTCTCAAGCCCGGGCTGCCGTACCACGGATCGGAGGCCTTCAGCTCTCCTTTAGGTCCAAGCGCCGTTGCCTGGCTTACTTTGTGGGTGTTCTGCTCTGAGGCCTGGCCCTCCCCACAAGGAGTGAGCTGCCAGAACACTGAATCTGAGGGCTGTCGTGTTCAAATTATTTGGGCCTGAAGGATCGTGGTCTATCTGACGTTGCTCAGTCCGCAAAGAATTTGGTCTGAAGAGCCAGCTTTTTCCTTCCCCTTATAAATCCCGGGGAACGTCAGGGCCGGGGTGTGTATCTGACACGCTTGGAGCGGCTGTGCTCCCTTCCGCTGGCCTCTGGGGCCGGCCGGCGGTACGGGGAGAGCACCGGGCGCTGGGGCCTCCGCGCCCAGACTTCGCGTGGTCTGCTCGGGAGCCCACTTGGCACAGAAAAACGATAGTGTAGGTCTGCTTCTCCCTAGGAGTTCAAAAGAGTTTTAAAACATTATCTTATTCTCATAATGACCTTCACATGGGTGGTGGGAGCAATTGCAGTAATTGCTTGTCCACTGATGTCCGGAAGGATAGATTTCTAAATTGAATCTCGGCACCAAAAAAAAAAAAAAAAAAAAAAGAGAGAGAGAAAGAAAGAAAGAAAAGAAAACAGGGCACATAGCTAAGACTACCATGAATAAAGTCTGAGGACCGAGAGCAAGAGGTCTGGAATTTTCAGAGTTGACTATAGAAGGGCAGCTTCGAGAGGAAGTGGGGGACGGGGACTAACAGCTCTAGTGGATGTGAACTTAACACGTACCACCCCCACCCCCCGCACACACACACCTTGGGAGAGAACAGCCAGCCAGGCACAGCAGGAAACTTTCCTACAGAAGGAGCAAGCGATTCATTTTACCCTCGTGCTCTCATTTCCCTAATTGTCAATTAATTTTTTTCCCTGGACACGTTTAGTATGAAGAAGGTCGTTCCTTCCTTTACCGAGGCCCTAAAACCGTCTTGCCGTGTCGTCTTCCTTTTACAGCGTAACTAAGGGGTCCCATCCTAGTTGCTTTTTCCTCCAGAGGAAATGCTAACCGAAATCTTTCACCTCACTCCTCGCCGTACAAGTGCAAGAGGGACGTAGGTCTCCTTCCCTGCCCTCAAATCAAATTGTACTCACACTGCCGCAGCCCGCCGTGATTCTGGGACCCCTCGTGTAACGGTGGAGCCAAGGAGGAGTTCTCAGTGTCAAGTTCAAATCACCAAAATTGCTTTTTCTGTCCCTCTCATGTCCCCTACCCTTCCCCTCCATGAATTCAGCCTTTTTCTGCTAACCATGGTCAAACTCTGAATTCTAGTGAGTTGTTAATCCTTGTCTTATTTTACTTGTTGTTTTTTTCCTCTCCTTGTTAAACAACGTTTCTGTGCATTTTTTTTTTTTTTTTTTAATTTTCTAAGCTCTTTGCTACCAGAAGAGGAAAGGGAAAAGACAGGGCGAGGCTGCAGCTGTGAAGATAGGCATTTATGTCCGATATCAACCATGACCTTCTGACCGTCATGACCACCGGTTCTCTGTTCAGCTGCCCTTTTGTGAACTGAGGAAGTGGTAGAAGCAGTTAGGGATTCTCAGCAAACGGGAGATTTAATGGTGGACAGATGGGCATAAAACTGGTTCTCCTCATCTATTTGGAAATCTGACTAATGGAATAATCATGTTTGCTAAAATGTATACGATTTCTAAAATCCAAGGGTTAATTCACACTTAGGTTCTCTCTGTTTTCCAGCAATTGGAACTGTTTGAAACAGGTGAGAGGAAAATCCTCAAGAAGATTCCTCAAAGTGTGGACGCACAGGGAGCAGCAGAAGGCCGGGGGGGGGCTGGAACAACCCCATGTCTGGACTGTGCACCCTGTCCTGTGACATAGCCCACCCCCGCCCCACATCCACGTGTCAGAAAAGTCTAGGACCCTTGATTTCAGCAGAGACATGATTAGGGAAGAAACTGCTTCTGCCCCATTTTTTGTTTTAGAGATGAATCCATGTGTCCATCAAAAGAAACCTGTAAATATGAATGAACAAAGGTATTTGCTCCTGGAGAAGAGACCGTTTGTTCAACACCAACAGGAGACTCCTATGGGCCCAATTCCACTGATGTCCTCTCTGTGGAGAAAACCTCAAGTAAATGTTTGCTTTTGCCTTTAAAAATGCTTCCAAGAGTAGAACCTGTCCCCACACAGGTCGAGACTGCAAAGAAGGCTTTGTAGAAACGAGTCCCATACGTACACCTGCTACTTACACATTTCCTCTTTTGGAAAAATGAGATACTAATGATAAAATTCAGGCATACTGGCCTGGTGCCAGCAGATGGCTTTTCCACAGACGAACTAGGTTAGAGTGGAAGATGCAGGTCAGGAAACTATGCTGTTGTATTTCTCTTCCCAATCTCGTTGGCAGCTAGAATTTTTTAGGGTCTTTGGTGGCCCTCTGTGTCATATTTAATGATGGGGCAGCATTTAGCATACAAGCTCTTCTGTTTCTCAGGCTGCCTGCAGAAGAAGTCGCTATAAATTATCTGCTATCTACATGGTACAAGGCTCATTGACTCATCGGATACTTGTTGGTTTCTTTAATATTTTGATCACAAGGGTATGAGAGGACGTGGGCCTTTAGCCACAGCTGTTTCAAGACTTCTAATCTCCTTCTGCCCTGCGGGAATAGATGGGAGGTCTTTGAATTTTTACATTCTAGTAATTTGCATTCCCACCTAAGTTGAGTGTCACGAAAACATTCCGAGCCATCTATGCTACAAAAAAATATGCCGGGACCTTCTGGACAAAGCCATTGCCAGAAATGTCATTCCAATGTCTGATCTGAATAACAGGCTACCATAACCACTTTTCCTTCTGGTAGACTCTGCTCATTTATATGCTATACTGTTCTTGGCATCCTGAAACACCTATTTCTACTCAGGTACTCATTTTCCTGTTAGTGACTCACCTTTGTCATTTGTTTAAAACCAGTTTTCCTCCAAGGTAGGAAACTTCACTTAGTTTCTGGTATATCTGAATAACTTTGAATATGGGAATTGCTCCCCATTTGCTTTCACCTGTACTGTATTATTGTCTCAAATGGCATCTAAATACAGCTATTTTCCATTCCAGAAGTTTCCATTCCCTCCACTTCCACTTAATTTATCCTCCACTACCCTGGTCCCTGGCCCTTTCCTCTTTATGTCCTGTTTTACTTGCTTTGGGAGCCTAAGTGATTTTATAAGATCTAATTTTGGGTTCTTGCATTGGAGCCATAGTTTTCTTGCAGAGAAGAGTAGAAAATGGGTTCAACTCCTATTTCATTCCACCAACATCTTCTTGAGTCTCATCATCAGCTGATAGATGATGCCTTACAGGTTGCATAGCACTGGAACTTTCCTAGAGTAATGGCTCTACTGTCAGGGTTTTTCTGGGCTCATTCTTCCACTGACTTAATTATGATCTATGCTTAACAGAGTCCCAGTACAACTATTTTGCAGAAAGGCTATTACCCTAGAATTACTATAGCACATATTGAGACATAGGTGTACTCCCCGGTAGATAGAAAATTGACCCCAACAATAAACTTTGATAATAAAGACAATAGGCTATGGTGCTTTTATTACTTACCTCTAGCATTGTGAAAGGTCACATTTCAAACTATCTTTTATGCTATATTCTCAGGTCTGGGGTGTATGTGTGGAATATCCTTGAATCAAAAAAGTGTTCATGGGATGGCAATATAAATGTTGGTGTCCGAAGACAGGGAAGAAAAATGGTAACATGTTTTAAACTCAAAAGTCCAGGGGTGGGCAGTTGGGGGGAGGCCTGGCATAAATAGCTTTTTTCCTCATTCAGTCATGTTTCAGATGTTCTCGGGGATGGTACACTACCAAATCCCGTGAAGGAAATCCATAAAGGGATATTAATCTTAAATGGGTGAAGACCTGCTAGCAAGTTGAGGAGCAGATCAGAAAACTTAGTTTTCACAAATTTCTTTAAAAATGAAAGCATGAAGAACCTACCTGCCCTTTCCTGGTGTGCTTTTAGTTAAATTACTTTTGACAATCTACCACGCCCATAGATTCAAATAAGTAGTGGTCTACTCTCTAACAAGTCTCCAGACTTTTTTCCTTTTTTAAGCCATCAGAATCAAGTGCTGACCCAATCTGTTGGCCACAGCATTTAAGTCTGACCCCTAAAACCAAGCTTCCTTACCCTTACTCTACATCCTGGAGGCATTTTGGCAGGAGCCAAAAAATGTGAGGGAACACAGGCATTTATCTAATGGTCAAAGAGTAATCCTTTAGAAGTTTGTGAGGTCCAACTGGGAACCTCAGGCAATGGTGGGCTGTTGGGGGGTGAGTGCCGAGGAACGTGTGCTTGGTTGATCACAGCAGAGGGTGTTCAAGGTTATAAGAATGTGTGCTAAGCCAGCACTCTGGGTAGAAAGTAAGGTGGGCATTATCAAACCTGGTTTTGCAGTGATAACACCTATATATGAAAGATAACTACTGAAACTCCTGCAGGAAAAAGAAGCTTTATTCTAAGTCTGAAATTATCTGGTTTCTTTTTTAAAAAATTTTTTTTCAACATTTATTTATTACTGAGAGACAGACACAGAGCGTGAGCAGGAGGGGGGCAGAGAGAGAGGGAGACACAGAATCCTAAGCAGGCTCCAGGCTCCGAGCTGTCAGCCCAGAGCCCGACGCGGGGCTCAAACTCACAAACTGCAAGATCATGACCTGAGCTGAAGTCGGTCGCTTAACCACCTGAGCCACCCAGGGGCCCCTGAAATTATCTGGTTTCTAACAGCGTTTTCCTCATTGACAGTTATTTTTCTAAATGCTTGGGAATAAGCAGTCACAATTTCACTCAGGATCCCACAGCTGGCAACACTGCTGGAGTGGAAGCTAGCCTTTGGCGGGACAGAGGTGTTCAAATCTTTCAAATCCCGAGTATCCCTCTACCTTCAACCCCATCCTTCCACTTTACAAAGTGATTCTTAAGGAAAACTGGCACAGAAAGCAGATTTTCACGTAGGCCGGAAACACGAGGCAAAGGGAGTCCTCTGGCATCCTGTGGTCCCACCAGAGTAGGTGACTGTAGAGGTGAAAGCCAGGGCCGCCCATGGACGCCGCCATTGCGATGGGCGGCAGGACGGGGCTGAGCCTCCCAGCTGCCTCTCCACGTAAGGACTCCATGAAATTTAACACATACTTCGCATTAAGTTCCCGGCATATGGATGGCTCAAAACAAAACCGCTACATTCAGCCAGGTATCAGGCCAAATTCTTCTAAACCTGAAAATTATCTAAAAAAGGACTTTTCAGACTTGTGCCAAGAACTGAAACTAAGCTGTTTATTTATTTTTTTTCTTTTTGTCTACACATTCCAAAAGGAAAGAAATGACATGATCTCAAGGTTTGTGGGTTCAAGCCCCGTGTCGGGCTCCGTGCTGCCAGTACAGAGCCTGCTTAGGATTCTCTCTCTGCCCCTCCCCTGCTCCTGCTCTCTCTCAAACCTTAAAAAAGAAAGAAAGAAAGAAAGAAAGAAAGAAGGAAAGAAAGAAAGAAAGAAAGAAAAGAAAGAAAAGCAAGCAATGACATACCTAAGTGGGAACCTGTTTTTTAATCTTTCTCATCTAGTACATCCCTCTAAAAGTCTGCTAAGATCTCCTAAAGCAGGGCTTTTCATACCTCAATGGAAGGCAGTATTCCTTATACGTTTACTTTAGTAAACACAGGAGAGGGAAGTTTTCTCCCAAAAGGTTTATTTGTCACATTTAAAGTACAAAACCAAATAGATCCAAATATTGAACCATGTATACATATCTGTACATATATTACTTAGGCCTACAGAACCCATCTGTACATTCTAATATAGTCACCAACACCTTCTCTTTAGTAAAAAGCATCACCTCTAAAAAAACAAACTTTATTATTAGTAACACTGCCAGATGTAAATTATGTTCACTTTATCATCTGAAAGGAGAGGAACAGATACTTCATAGGAATTAGGGAGTTTCTAAGTATAAATCCAGTATGTTTACGCGGGCTTCTTAAAATATATTCTATAGGAGTAATCAACAGGTGAAACTACCAATAAAAGTCTTTGGGCGTATTAACTGTAAAAGAAACTTAAGTTCTGAGAAGAAACTTTATAAGGTCAATTACATTCCAGAGTTTTTATTTTGGCTTTCAATGCAAAGAAAGGACTTTATCTTGTCTAACAGCACAGCATTTCTAAGTCCTATTTTCTACGGCGTTGTAATGAATTTTTAGGGAGCTACCCAAATCTGTTACAAAATTAAACCGGTCACTAAAGGAGGTATAGGATTTTTAACACTGTGTAGGTTATTCCAACCAAAATGCGAGAGCACAGTTCTTCAGGAGAAAGGCAGAAATTTTAGGCTTGCCAGATACAGAGTATATGCTGTCACTGAACGCACAGATGTCCTGCTGATCACGGGGACTAAATTATAACGGCTTCTTTGTTCTAGGATGTCGTCTACCTCACATGCAGACCCAAGGATACTAAGCCTCAGATGCCTAAAAACATCATTCCCGGCACAGACTTTTTCTCCGTGCTCACTCCCATAACTGGGAACACATACAGACATACAGAGATATGGGTCATTATCAAAGTCAGATTTGTATGAACGGCTTCACAGTAGCAACGCAAAAGGTACCCGGTGCCACGTTTCCACAGGAAAGGCTATATTTACACCACACACTTCAGTCTTGAAATGTGGACCCCCCAAAACATTCAATTCTCGATACCCAATGAATTTGCTGAGGCCCCCCTGCCCTCAAGTCACCCGAGTTCAGCGGAGCGAAAGCCCCTCCTTGGCTGCGAGGCGCTGGCGGTGGACTTTGTCTTGCTGCAGCTCTTCGTGATTTGGATGCCAGACTTTCGTGACGATCCTTTCGATGTTGAGAGCGTACACGGTGTGTGTAGGAATGACTTCCCTGTGTACCTGCGATTAAAACAGTAGCGTGCCTCCCGTTACGCTTCGGTATATCCCTCTTCCCGACACGCACAATTAAAAAGTAAGGTTTACATCAACGAAACACTCACACGCCAACCCCTAAGCTGCAAGCCAGAGCCTAATGAAGCTCCAACTAGAAACAAGAAGACAAAGAAATGACAAGCTTCTGAAATAGGAGCGGGAACAAGAGGATTTCTTTTTTCCCCTTTTCTTTTTCACTGGGCAAGTGGGGGCTGGGAGAGAGGTAAGTTAGGAAGGAGGTGTGGGCCCCGGATTTGAAAAATGAGGGTAGTACTAATGGCTTGAATAACAAACAACAGGGGCACTTGGGTGGCTCAGTGGGTTAAGCGTCCGGCTCGCGATTTCGGCTCAGGTCACGATCTCACAGTTCTGCGGGTCTGAGCCCCACGTTGGGGCTTGGGCATCTCTCTCTCCCCCAACTCCCACACTTGCTCTCATGTACAATGTCTGTCTCTCTCTCTCTCTCTCTCTCTCTCTCTCAAAATAAGTAAAGTGACTTAAAAAAGATAAATAACAAACAATAAAAACTGAAAACCAAAAAGCCAAGAAGAGGAAAAGCTACTGAATATCTTTGTATCTTTGCAAACTGAAAGAAACTCTGAACCTATCCATAAATCTAGGTAAACCTTAAGGAGCCAAGAGTTTTACCTGCAAAGCTTCAAAAAGGTCATACATGTTGACTGGAGGCAAAGCGGCAGGCAGAGTGTCCCCAGAGCATGCCAGCAGGAGGGCGGCCTGCTGCTCGGCGTCATCAGGGGGCGGGTGAGAGGCCGGGTTATGACCCGCACAAGGAGCAGAAAAGGCTGGAGGACTGAAAACAAGGTATTTTCAAAACATTCCCAATAACTATGAACGAGACAAGCGGACAACGAAAATAGGACTGGGCTTTTAATACATCTCGCAAAAATACCTTAAAAATAATTAAAAACCCAATTAGAAATTACTTTTTAGCTAGTATATTACGTGAGTGGCCTGTACTTTTAATTTTTACAGGCAGCCCATCTGGCAGGCTGGAAACAAAATGTAGAGCAACTAAATTTACACTCCTCTCCCCACAATGTTGAAATATTTATTAAGCTCAGGATGCTGGGCCAAAATTGTTTCCTGCCCTTCAAATGCTTCTAGTCGGGAGCGGGGGAGAAAAAAGACCTTAACTAAAGGAGAATGAAATCGAAAAACTGACTTGGGAGAGGAAGATACATGTAACTGGAGAGACAACAGGATTGAAAAATTACGCGCAAGAAGACACAGCGCAGAATAAGCAACAGGCAAAAACGGAGGATGAAGAAAATCCGAATCTTGCCAGTTTCCCAAAACAGGACCCAGATACAGGATCAGCGGGGAAGTCGGGCATAATTGGTGTGTCCCGATACAGTAGGAGATGACCTATACAGTTTCGAAGAACACCCAGAAGGTAAAACAGCAGTGAGGAGGCAGCTCAGACGAACGCACAGGCGGGTAGAAGCGTGGGGGTGAGCACCGGACAAAGGCGGCCCTGTTGGGCAAACAAGCAGCGACAGGGAGCCAGTCGCCCTCCAGGGGCAGGCCAGCGGCGAGGGGGCAAGCTCGGGAGGCCTGGCAGGGTCACAGACGCTGCTCTCAGCATTCACCCACTTTGTCGGTTGGGGTTTTCTTCTAGAAAAGGAGGACTTACAAATGAGAACAAATACTCCCACACAGACATGCCTGAATGAGATTGAGAATAGAAATCTTCACATTTGACGATCTAAATATAAATAGTGAACCTAATTTAAGATGACGCTCTTCGGGACGCCTGGGTGGCTCAGTCGGTTAAGCATCCGACTCTTGGTTTCGGCTCAGGTCACGATCTCATGGTTTGGGAGTTCGAGCCCCCGTGCCAAGGCTCTGCGCTGTCAGTGTGGAGCCTGCTTGGGATTCTGTCTCTCTCCCTCTTGCTCCCTCTCTCTGCCCACTTCCCTGCTCACGCTCTCCCTCGCCCTCTCTCAAGATAAATAAATAAACTTAAAAAAAAAAAAAAAGAGGATGCTCTTCAAAATGAGCCTTGTGAGCCACCTCAAGGTTTTCAGCCATGAAGTAGGCACTGGTACAACCCCTTTCCATGTGGTGTCAACACTCTTGGCCGTGTCCAACTCTCTTCTTGGTTTTCCCACCCTACACTCTTTCCTACCACACCTCCTCCCTTCCTTTCTTGTTAGTTCTTCACTATCATCACTCCCACCAGGTTCCGGGCCACACTTTTCTCTCTGAACTTGTACCTCCCTGTCATCTCCCTCACCAACCAGCTAACGAGCGCTCAAAGAAACCCAGTCACTTCAGTTACCACAAAGAACATTACATCACTGCTTTTTCTTTCCCAAAGGCTTAAAATTTGGACTACATTATTTGCAGGGAAGGCAGAAAGGAAGCAGAGGGCTGAAAACAGACAACACACGGATGAAAAGGAAGGTAATCCAGGTCATCTCGTAAAGCGAAGACTGAGGACATTAGAAGTCCTGGGAGACCCTCCGTGGAACGTGGACGGAGGAAGCCCAGAGACGGGGGCAGGGACCAGGCTGCACACCAGCATGCCAAGAACAACCTGATGACACCCAACACAGGCCACTCTCTCAAGGTAGAGCTACAGAACCTGGAGGAACACCTCCCACCCCTCCTCCCGCCATCAAGATACCCAACCCTGACCCAACAATCATAGGCCGTGCTTCTGACTGAAAGCCCGCCTCCACGACCAAGCAGGTGCTGCCCCTCACGAGCCCTCAGAACTCCTCACCTCGGGGAACCGCTCCAATCCACCTGAGAAAGTGGGCCCGGGGCGCTTGCATAACCACATGCGGCAGCCAAACTCTGCGCCCTCACTTGTGACAAGCGATACCAAACTAATTCACTAGTTATCGTGCAAGGATGCAACTTAAAATAAAACTGCACTGCTCTCAAAGGTACCTTAGACTGACAGAAACACAATTATTTAACAGTGGTCTAACACATAATAGTAGTGTACCAGCTAGAAAGGATGGATGCAAAACCACAAGAAACTTCATATACCTTTCTATTAAGCTGTTGTAAGCTACTACGCTATTCTTCAGGTATGGCTGTGGGGTTACGTTACTACCAAAGGCATATTTAAAATGACCATCACGTAACCGATAAGCTTTCCTTCTCGACACAACTGATGTCAATATATCTTTAAGGTGATTCTGTAAAAACAAAGAAAAGAAAAAGAACATGAACGCCTGTGTAAGAGCAAATCATAAAACTTCCATTGACCAAAAAACGTTTCCTAGCATTTAGCGGATGGAGACATGAGACAGGCTAGCCTGTGGTGGAACCAAAGTTCACCAAAAGGCCACAGAACCACATCAGAGCAGGAAGGTACGGGAAAGAGAGAGATGCGTTGTTTTTATTTGGTTCTATTTAATAGGTGCTTGCTCTACATGAAATGTATTAAAGTTATTTATGGCTTCTAAACTGACTCCTCTCTCAAAAGAGATTTTCAGACGGTTTTAAATAAAAGTACAAAAATAAATACATAAAATTTCTAAAAGGAGGCAAACTACCCTGAAACCTGGTTTAAAATAGGACAAAAAGTTCCAAGATGTCAGATTTATTGGCTACAATGCCCAATCTACTAGAATCCTGCCATAAAAGAACCATGGCTCTCTCAAAAGTCACATACACAATAGATATATAGGAAATAAACCAAAAATTAGGTATTTGATACTTCTTTACGAGAGCCGAGTACATAAGGGATAGAAAGTGCCTGTGAAAATAAAAAGAGCTGATCCCAGCCTGCCATTAATAACAGGTGAGGCAGGATCACCTGTTTCAACTATACCAGTAAGATAATCTCATATCCAGGCCTTCATGATACAATTTGTAATTTCCACACACTGAATTTATTAAATGTGTGTAACTTCATGAGATAGCGATTATAATCTTTGAGGTACATGTGAGGAAACGGGAGGCCCCAAGTACTGAAAGAATTACCCAGTATTACCTGACATATCCGTGCACTATAGAACCCAATGCGTATTTTGGCAAATAACTAAATGAATAAAGTGAATGGATAAATGAGTGGGCTGAGAGAAGGATCCTACTGTTTAGACACCAAGTCTAATGCTCCTTAAATGCTGGGACACAACAAAAAACAGTGATTTTCATCGTTAGGATTCTCAATCTCAATTTTTTTCCTTAAAAACTGTGCCGGTGTTAACAAATTAAACACCAAAACACGCCAAAGCGGTAGGCCATAAGTAGCCTCTCTGAAAAGCTTAGTCTGCTAACTGAAGGCAACTGCATGGACTATGAGGTGTTTCTCCCCTCAAAAGAACACCATTCCGGGGTGCCTGGGTGATTCAGTCGGTTAAGGGTCCGACTCTTGATCTCAGCTCAGGTCTTGATCTCAGGATCATGAGTTCAAGCCCCGCATTGGGCTCCACGTGGGCATGAAGCCTACTTGAAAAAAAAAAAAAAAAAAAAAGAGAGAAAAAAAGAAAAAGAGGGAAAAAAAAGAAAACAATTTCAATGACGACAATTCTGACATCGGTAATATTTTGATTCTTTTCTTGCAGTACCAACTTTCAACAACACACACAAGCTCGTTACATTCAACCTGTAAAACTGTTTCTGCCACCAGCAAACCAACCTCCACCGCGTAGACAACAGCTGAGACGGCCTCCTCCGTGACGTTGTCCAACCCGTGCTCGTAAGCTGTCACTATCATTCTCCCTTCAAGCTGACCCCGGGTGGGAAGCATCATTGTGTGGGAACAAAGTTTCAACTCATCATCATCTTGGGGATCCTTTGCCACAAACTGCTGGGCTCCCGAGAGGGGATTTTGAGGCTGGAATCTATGCTATGGGCAAGAAAACTTTTCAAAATGATTCATCACAGTGGCAAGTAAGAAGACACGATATATTGGACTTGGGCTCCCACAAATTAATGCCACCAAAACAATACTACAGGATTTAAAAAAAAAAGAAGTCACTCATGCACAAATAATCACAGATTCACACCCATTACATAGCAATAATGAAGACATGAATCAAGGGGAATAATGGTGGCATGCCCAGCAGTTTATTCTATTCAACTGATACCTTGGTGATCACAGAATATATGGCTCTGTGCTAAAAATAACAATTAGGGGAAAGGAGAAGATATAAAACTATTTTCAAACAACTCAGAGCATTCTCAGTATACTTGTAAGTAAGCGGGTTCTGAAGGTAGAAATATATAGGAATACTTAGTTTAAGCTCTAAAAATAAGCGTAGCTAACCAACATAACAGACCTAATAACAGATATTCCAAGAGAATGCCAGATAGTATAAACTATCTTGCTATCATCTTCTACTTACAATTCTCAACACAGAATCTTGCTAAGACATAGTCATTCGAATTATTTAAAATAGTTTTTCTCAAACTTTTTCCACTCCTAAAACCTCTGCCTCCTCTGGTCTACCAGAGCCCATCTGGTCTGACAGCCCATCTGTATTCTCCATCATCAGTGGTAGCTCCTGCTTAAGCTCAACATATAAGATTTAATAGCGAAAATGGCTTGTCCCTGTTTGAAGTTTGTATTATAAAAGAAACATTGGTTGTTTTCTCCACTGTCCAAGTATAAAACTGTATTTTTTATCAAACATCCCTTTCTAAACTAAGGTATGCCTCTCTAGAGGTACCGATGCCCTCCATATTGAATAGTATCAATAGAAAACACAGAGCAAAGGTACAAATGAATGTTTGTTGATGTTAATCAATAAAGCTATCAACACCCAGTCAAACCTATAAAAGGAAGACTTTTGGGAAATTATTCCCCAAATACAAAAGGAAAAAACAATTTATCCTAAAATGCTTGCAAATTTTATAGCCAAATGCCTTCATGACTTCTCTGCTGATTCCGAAAGGCTCAGGGCCTAGCTGGGCATCGCCAGGATCCTGCCAAAGACCTACAGGCCTCCTGGAGCTGTGGAACAGAAGTCTTCAATGTAAGAAACATTCCCGAAAAAGATTTAAGAGGAGAGATAATACAGGCATACTTTTTGAGTCATTAAAAAATCGTTAGGTTCTAATGAAAACATATTAATATTTATGCAGTAACAAACTAGAATTATAAAAATTCAGACACCTGGGACTCACACTCTTTGAAACTCTTGTCAACCTCAAATATAATAACACCTTTCTTCCCCAAATCATGCCCTCCTTTTTTTCAACTCTACTACCAGTATTTTAAGATTTATTTAAAAACTAAAGCCTGTTCCATCACACCAGCACTTAAATCAGTTGTTACCAAGATCTACTGGAGAACAACCTACGTCAAATTTCTGACGAACAGAAGAAAGCTTTTTCTTTCCCTTCGGTTTTCCAGGTTTAGCTGCAGAACCCCCCGTCCAGGGTAAAGATCCAGCACCCTCTGTAAGACAGAAAAATAACCATAAGAGAAAACAGAGACAGTTGTCAACTGTTGTGTCTGGTTTCATTATAGGCTAAAAAAGTATGGAATGCTCAAGTAATGAAAATAATCAATGCTTAAATTCAGATCTTCTCTATTTCTCCAAGCAAAATTATGAATTCTCTCAAATCACATTTTTTTCTAGCTGTAACCAAAATTATTCCTTTAGGAGGGCAAATTTGTTTTTCATATTTTAAATTAATGTTTATTGGGTGTTTTGTTTGCTTTATTAGTAGCATTATAAGTAGTATTACCAAAGTAGGACAAAATTTTCTAGTTCAAGATGGTGAACTGAGCACATGAATGTATCTCACCTCTCTTTCTAGACCCTACTAAAAAAAGGTAATAGCAGAAAGTAAACAGCACACATCCGCAACTGAGATAGAAAGGAAATTGAAACAAGATGAGATGTCAACAAATTTCAACAATGGGCTAAAAAGGTGTTCATCACATGGAGACACACAGAAGCCATAACCTAGGCTAGGCAAGGTTTGGAAATGAGGTGGAAACAAGTTAACCTGCAGAGCAGAAATCCACAAAGAATCTGGATTTGGAGAAGGTGAGTACAGTGGAAACCAGGGAGGGGTCAGTGAAGCCAAAAACAAGATCAATGGGAGGTCTACATTCGAAAGTCGTCTACACAAACCCCTTCCCCCTCACCACTAGCAGTGGGCTCAGTACAAAACAAAAATGCAGGGTCCCTTATTCAAACATTTAGAATTTCAAGGCAACCACAGTTGAGCACTAAGCCAAGCGTGGGGCCCTTCTGAGTTCACAGGCAGTTCACAGGCCCGGGAGCCAGCCCTGCTCTCTCCCATACATAGCACAGTATTTACAATGGCAGGGGGATGCTGTTGGGGGGTACGGAGGACAAGAGAGTGGAGAACTCTCCTCTAGTTAAACTGGACCAAATTTCTGGGATTTACTAAGGTGGTTGATATGGGTGTTGACACCCTAGAGCACAGCTCTCTGCATGCTGGCATGAGGAGCCCCAGTTTAGCTGGCCTCCTGTCAGCTCACTCTACAGCAAAACCCCCACACAACTGTATACTTCATTCTTAAATGTGAATCACCCGACATTTGATGACAATCTATAACAGAATAAGAAAGACCCAGATAAACAAACAGAAAATAGAAGTCCTAGATTAAATAATTCAGGGGCACCTAGGTGGCTCAGTCGGTTGAGCGTCCGACTTCGGCTCAGGTCATGATCTCACAGCTTGTGAGTTCGAGCCCTGCATCGCACTCTGTGCTGACAGCTCGGAGCCTGGAGCCTGCTTCGGATTCTGTGTCTCCCCTCTCTCTGCCCCTCACCTACTCGCGTTCTGTCTCTGTCTCTCTCAAAAATAAATAAACATTAAAAAAAATTTTTTTTTTTAAATAATTCAAGCAACACAGACTTCAAAAATACTTTCTAACTGGTATATTCAGAGAAGTCTGAAAAGACGTGTGTCCATAAAACAAAAAGAAGGTATTATAAAAATTGCTGAATTAAAGAATGCATTGGGCAGAAAGGCTAAAAGAACTGAGGAAATCTCATAAAGCATAAGCCAGATGTCTAAAATCAGTAAACCCAGAAAGAGATTTAAGCTCCAATGAGGAGCTATCAAAGTCCTACCAGAAGAACAAAAAACAAAGTAGTTGTCTTTGAGAAAAGTCTAGAAGTGGGAAGAAGCTTTTCATTATAAGACCTTCTGTATTATTTCTAACCATGAGCACATTTATATACAGTATTAAAGAAAAACAATCAAAGCAATTCAAGCTCATTACAGTACACTTGAAAAAACTACACCCCAAAATTTTTATATGAAAAAAAAAAAAACATCATCTTAGCAAAAACATTATTTCCGTTTTGATGTTTTTTTGAAGAATGAGTTTTTAAAGCTTTGAAAAAAAAAATACTCCAAGTTCATCAGTTAAAAAAGGGCTGTTTGGACACTTACCATGATGAGCACTGAGTCATGTAGAGAATTGCTGAATCGCTATATTGTACCCCTGAAACTAAACTCTGTATGTTAACTACACTGGAATTACAAAAAAACAAAAAAAAAAAAAAAAAAAAAAAAAAAAACAACCTGTTAGGGAAGTCAAGCTCTTCTCTCCACCGCTTTAAATGTCTCTGGTACATCCAGGTCTCACTGATGAGGTCAGCCAATCTTAGAAGATTCCCAAAGAAACCCACCGCTGCTGGATGGCCCGGATGCTAGGTGATGCCACCGATGTGTGGCCAACACACTCCAGGCAAGGAAGCAAAGCTTGGTGAGTCAGGCCTGACTGACAACCAGGACAGCTTTCCAGCGGCGGGCAGGTTTAGGGGTGGATCCAACACTTCCATCCACTGGCTGGGTTATTTCTCTATCAAACCCCCAAAATGTATTTCCTCAAAATGAAATTAACAGTTGCTGGCAACAAAGAGATGATTTGTATTAAAAGTAAAATATAGAAATGTAGTTCTTCGTACTTGCGGGTGGGTTTTCTGTTTTCCTAAGCTACGTGGGAAAGATGATTTTTAATAATATTATTGATCGAGTGACCGCTGTGTAACAGACACTTTGCATTCTTTTTAATCCTCACAGCAACTCTTCAGGGTAGGTATTAGCCTCTTTATAGATTAGCAAACCAACTTCAGAGAAAACAAAATGAAAGAAAAAGCAAAACAGAGAGGGAGGCAAACCATAAATACAGAGAAAATATATTTTAAATACAGAGAACAAACTGAGGTTTGCTGGAGGGGAGGTGGGTGGGGGGATGGGTTAGGTGGGGGGATGGGCATTAAGGAGGGCACTTTTTGGGATGAGCACTGGGTGTCATATGTTAAGAGATTAATCACTGGGTTCTACTCCTGAAGCCAAGACTACACTGTATGCTAACTAACTTGAATTAGAAAGAAAGAAAGAAAGAAAGAAAGAAAGAAAGAAAGAAAGAAAACAAAGAAAGGTTTTTAATCAATGATCAACACAATCACCACAGGCCCTTTAAAAACAACAATAAAAAATTCAACTTAATCTACAGTAGGCGGTACCTACAAATCTAAGTTTTTAACAACAGTTCAGGATAAGTTTTATTGTGAGGCAAATTGTTTAATGTATTTAATCATTTATTTTTGACTACTTGATTAAAATAAGATGGATGAAAGAAGTACCTTGTACCACTTAAACTCCAAACAATTTGGGATAAAGGGGGTCATTGTTTCTACCTATACCTAATTAGGTTGAAGTGACAGATTTAGCTTCTACCTACCTCCCCAACATGCTGAAGCTCTAACCTTCCAGGTGCCGGTATCTTACTTGAGAATACAACTGAAAGCCCAGGTTCTCACCACATGTTGTGGTTTCCCCTCCACCTAACCCTAACTCACCTTCCCTGCATCTATGGAAACCCTCGTCTAATACCAGCTGCCCTCAAGTTTCTTCACCCTGACTGCCCACCCGCTTCCTCACTTGTCTGTCATTTAAGTAATCTAAAATCCAGCTGAGTGGACAGTAAAGACCAAAAGTCAACGTAAGCACAGGGAAATCACCTGCTTTACCCAGGTTCTACAAAACAATCTGCACCTACATAATAAATTTTTTCTTGTGAGCACTTCAAAGAACATGTCGTTTGCACACAACAGACGTGTCTGTTAACGGCAGCTAAAGCCAAGGGCTCTGATGGCTCTGTTGACTGACATCCCTGGAAGTACTTCCGCTCCCTTACCTGGGGTAGACACCAAAATCTGACAACGCGTAAGAATGGCCAGGAGGAAATCGTTGTGAGAATGGACTGAAAAAGGGAAGATTGTCACAAGTCAAATACAAAATATTTACAACATAAGGAAACCATTATTTGACTCTGGATATCCCCTACCCTGCCATTCTTTACACTTTATTTGAAATATCCATATTATTAAAATAATCTTACACACCATTAAAAACCCCATTTTATTTTTTTAAGTGAAAAGACTTACTGCAAAATTTACTGCAATTTATTATTGCAGTTATTTATTTGCAATTTATTGCAAATCTGGGAAAACTTCAAAATAGTAAAATAACTCCCCAGATAATTATTTTACCATTATCCTGCGTGAGAAGTCTATGAGCTTCAAGGTCAAACTCTTCTTTGCTGATCTTCTGCTTGAACCACAACTTTAAGTTAGCCCAGTATCTGCAGAGACAGAAGCAGTATTAAGAACCAAGGATTTTGCTTCTTTCCCAAGTTTACCTTACCTGCTCCAAAACCCAGGGAAGGAAATTTTGCATTCCCCACCATATGGGCAGAGTTGTGCATCTCCCCCCAAATTTATATGTTGAAGCCCTTGACCCCCAGCACCCAGGACGTTAACGAGTTGATTAAATTAAAATGACCTCTTTAGGGTGGGCCCTAAACCAATGTGATGGGTGTCCTTAGTAAGAAGACATTAGGACTGTGACACACACACACAGACCAGACAGTAGCTATCTATAAGCCAAAGGCAGAGGCCTCAGAAAAAACAACCCTGCTGAAGGGTGTTGTCAGACTTCCTTGATGTCAGACTTCCAGCATCCAGAACTATGAGAAAACAAATTTCTATTGTTTAATCCACCCCATCTGTCGTATTTTGTTACCATGGCCCTTGAAAACTAATACACCTAGGAATCAGAATACTGACAGAAGGGGGCGCCTGCCTGGCTCAGTTCGTAGAGCCTGTGACTCTTGATCTCACAGGGCCGCGCGTTCAAGGCCCATGTTGGGTGTGGAACCTACTTAATAAGAAAAAAGAAAAAAAAAAAAAAGAGTATCAACAGAAGAAAAAGGAAGAAAAGTTTTTCCCCAAAAGGGACTGACAGGTTGTCACATAATTGGATTCACAAGTCCTTTAGCCAAAACCACAGCTGTACCCTTCCTTCCTCACTGCTGCCTTTCTAAAAGACCTATCCTCCAGAATCTTACATTTAATATTTATATTTTAAAAGTATTATTATTGGGGCGCCTGGGTGGCTCAGTCGGTTAAGCGGCTGACTTCGGCTCAGGTCATGATCTCACGGTCCGTGAGTTCGAGCCCCGCATCGGGCTCTGTGCTGACAGCTCAGAGCCTGGAGCCTGCTTCGGATTCTGTGTCTCCCTCTCTCTCTGACCCTCCCCCATTCATGCTCTGTCTCTCTGTCTCAAAGATAAATAAACGTTAAAAAAAAAAAAAATTTAGGGGCGCCTGGGTGGCACAGTCGGTTAAGCGTCCGACTTCAGCCA
>NW_024412436.1:6006322-6016261 GCF_014898765.1 Herpailurus yagouaroundi | reverse complement strand
AAAAATAAATAAAAAACGTTGAAAAAAAAAAATTTAAAAAAAAAAATTTTTTTAAAAAAATAAAAGCATTATTATTAAAAGTATTAACTTTTAAATATTAATTTCAAATACACTAATTTTCCAATTATTAACTACAGTTAATAATACTGTATTGTATATTTGAAAGTTGCTAAGAGTAGATCTTAAAAGTTCTCATAAATAAAAAAGTTCTCACAAGAATTTTTATATATCGTGACAGATGTTAACTAGACTTACTGTGGTGATCATTTTGCAATATATACATGTATTGAATAACTGTTGTATACCTGAAACCAATATAATGTTATATGTCAATCATACCCCAATAAAAAAAAAAGATTTATATTTTAAAAAGTATATGTGTTTTATGGGTTGGGAAGTGGTCATTAAGACTGATCCTGGTAACCTCTTTCCTTTCAGATGATCTCAAGTTTTAATCTAACTGGCTGAAGTAATGAGTTTCTAAAACACCTCACCACAATGAAAATACCGTGGATATGAGAAACTTAGTGGTTTGTAAAGTGAAAACCAACCACTAATCATAAAAATCACTAGTTACCTGGCAGGAAAAAACACAATGATTTGATCCCTTTATACCTTAACAACAGTATTAGAGATAGGAGTAAAATATGACTTTTCACATCCACAGCCCTTGATTCAGTGCTGAAAGAAGCTGCTCTTTGTTCATGAAACAATTAAAAATTACTCAGGACACGTCTTACAATCAGTTTCAATTCACACTTAGCTACTTTCTAATGCTAATTTGAGTTCCTAACAGAGGAAAAAAAAGAAAAAAGATTTCTAAAGAAGACGGTCTGATGCTCTCACTGCCTTATATCCTCGCAGGTCCTCTCCTGTACACAGATTAGCTTCAATTCACCTTAGTATGTAACTCTGTACGTAACTGGCTATGTGTGCACATCACTGCAAGCAAAGCTTTGGGTTCACACGCATTTTTTTTTCCCCCAGGAGAAAACCTATAGCTTTAACGGGGTCAACGTTGCTCAAGACCCATTTCACTCAATAGCAAAATATGTTTAGTTTTAGAGCTTGGCATGACTTTTCACCTGATATTCACACACTCGTTAGTCAATAATAACTTCCCAACAATGGACACTTAAATGTTTTGGGTTTTTTTTGTTGTTGTTGTTGTTGTTGTTGTTGTTGTTTTTTAAGGACGCAGGAACCATTATGAAATGAAATAAAGCTCCACAGGAAAAAAAAAGTATTTTCCCGTCCCATTCTATCCAACAAAAGAGGGCAGTGACATGAGACAGCTTCATTATTTAAAAGCCCTGGGCCACTATTTTATAAGAAAGGTGCAAATATATCCATATTTTGAGGGTGAACTTATTCCAGAAGTAAAACAAGACTCTACCAGGAAGTTCTACCAACACGATGCTACCTATCTCCTCTAATGGCAAACTTTCCAGCCGTACCCCTTCCAAGATTCAGAAGACCTGCTCCCCAATCCTGGTGCCTATGTTAACTTGCCATATAACCATGGACAAATGACTGCTTCCCTCAACAGAACTGAAAACAAAGTTAGTTAACCTCTATGAAGGTGAGGATGGTGGGTGACAAGTTTAAGTGGGTCAGACTAGCAAGCACTGGGGACACCTGCAGTAAACTAAAGAACATATGATCAAGTCACCAAAAAATTCAACACCTATTTAAACCGGACACTCTCTTGGGTACTATACAAAGGAAATTAGCTAGCAAAGGCCATGTCTTTTCTAGAAGCTGGTGTGGGCATGCAACCTAACACAAGAGACATTCGGTCCCTAGATAAATTGAACACAACGCTTATCTGGGGTCCTTATACACTTTCTCTGTTTTACCTACCACCAAGGACCATGTTTAAATGGTCAGGTTATATATAAACCAAAGCATACTACTCATGAAGAAATATGAGAAATTACTGGATGGCAACATTACAGAGTATTAAACCAAGAGGCACTTTTTAAGGAGCAGGAGAAAAAGACAATGAAAGAATGGAAAAACAAATGCAAAACAACACGGTACCACTGACTACTCATGGCACAAAAGCATATTTTGATTACATTGTTAGTGGAGATTTACGCTACAGATACGTCAAATTTAGCTTTACCATCTGTATTTGACCGACATCTGAGAGCCAGCATTGGCCTTTATAGGACAAATAGGGAATACTAACTTCAAATTTCTGGCAAACCTGTGTGGTAAGTGTGGGATCATAGAAGTCACCATCACATCTAATCAGTAAATTATATACACAAGCCAGGTCTTTCAGATTTATTATAGTACGGAAACACTCACTTTCAGATATTCGTGAGCATCCTAGACGTAACAGAGTAAACGTCAACTGTGTTTAAAAATGTAAATTTTAGGGGCGCCTGGGTGGCGCAGTCGGTTAAGCGTCCGACTTCAGCCAGGTCACGATCTCGCGCTCCGTGAGTTCGAGCCCCGCGTCGGGCTCTGGGCTGATGGCTCAGAGCCTGGAGCCTGTTTCCGATTCTGTGTCTCCCTCTCTCTCTGCCCCTCCCCCGTTCATGCTCTGTCTCTCTCTCTGTCCCAAAAATAAACGTTGAAAAAAAAAATTAAAAAAAAAAAATGTAAATTTTAGCCGTATTACAAAAGTAACAAACTGTGGTAATTAATGGTGAAAACTGTTAATTTTGCCTATTAAAATAACTAATAATTTCCAATTAATTAAATAAGCAAAGAAATAGACTGACAGCAAACATGACTATTAAAACATAATTTTAGGTAGGGGCGCCTGGGTGGCTCAGTCAGTCAAGTGTCCGACTTCAGCTCAGGTCATGATCTCATGGTTCGAGAGTTTGAGCCCCGCATTGGGCTCTGTGCTGACAGCTCAGAGCCTGGAGCCTGCCTGTTTCAGATTCTGTGTCTACCTCTCTCTCTCTCTGCCCCTCTCCTGCCCCCTCGCTCGCTCGCTCTCTCACAAAAATAAATTAAAATTAAAAAAAAATTTTTTTAAACATATTTTTAGGTAGAACATTTTATCTCTGGGAGTCAATCAATGTTCACAAAAAATTAAATAATTATGCCAAAACAATAATTTTAATTCTAGCATTTGGAGAAATTTGATTTATCGACGTTCATAAAACCAACTTTAAGAATTATATTTTGTTTTTTGTTATTCCGTTTAGGCCATGAGTGTTTCAAGAAGTCTTACATGGGAATCCTGCATATCTTGCTAGGATAAAAAGCAGAATGTGAACTCCACTACCCCAAAATTTCACAAGAAGGAAAAACTCCACAAAAATCACGTATGACATCCAAGCAACTTCAACCTAGTCATACCAAAGAATATAAAGAAAAAGATGAGAAGAAACCTTGCCCCGCCAGCAACATGATATTTAAGTGAGCATCTACCGAGTAAGCAAATGTGTGGAGTATCACAGAAGTCATCTAGCAGCAACCACATAGGCATTAGAATTCTAAACATTTAAAATTTGCTACGTATATCTTTGGAAAATAAAATTATAATAATGATTAATGTTCTGAAATGTTCCGACTCGTTCTTGTGTGTCAGAAATATATTATCTGGCTTCAGCCTTGGCTGAATTATTGATTGTACATCCCGCCATTCAGCATCTGACCTCTGATTGTTTACTCGGTCCCCTGCTATAACCTAGGTCTGGCTGGGCGCTTGTTCCTTTGGAACCCCTTGTAGGGAATCAGAGCCAGGAATCAAGACACTAGGGGTCTAGTGACTTTTGAAGAGTTACGTAACCTCTCTAGATCTCAGTCGTCTCATCTATCAAATGGGAATAATAATTGTATCTACCTCACATCTCTGTTGTGAGGCTTAGACGAAATGGTACCTTGAGAGTGCTTAAAAGGTGTTCAATTAATGTCCACCACCGCGATCGTCACTGTAACTGCAGCGATGTTCGGTGACTTATCTTAAACGTAGGGTCTATCCACCTTCCGAAACTACTCTCAATGCTCTTTCTTAAACGCAGTGTCTACGCATCACCCGACCTCAATAAACTTCCGCCTCCAGGAAGCCCTCCAGGGTCCGGCCGCCGCGCGCGCGGTGCCCACTCCAGCCGGGGCGCGTCGGGCTCCGGGTCACTCGGCCCGGGGCAGGCCTCACGCGAACCGAACTGAGAGGGACCTGCAACCGTTCGGTAGGCCCTTGGGCGTGGAACGCGCCTCTCCCGCCCCACCCAGAGCAGAGAGCCCCGGGCGAATGCGCCCGCCCGAGTCCCGAGGGAGCCAGGGAGGCCGGCCCGTCCAGCTGAGCGAGTCCGGGTTCCGCACCCGGAGCCGGCCGAGAAACCCAGAGGCCCCGCCACCCGCGACGCGAGGCGACACAGGCCTCGGAGCGGCGGGAGGCGTCTCCAGGGTGGGTCGGCAGCCCGAAGCCTGAGGAGGAGCGGCGCGGAGACCCGGAGGCTGCGCCAGGACAGCTCTTACTGTTTCACGTTGTCCCCTAGGGCCTCGCTCAAGTTCTTCTTGGCCGCCTCCAGCTCGCTCACAAAGGTCGCCATTGCTCCCCACGTCTCAGCCCGACCGCAGACCGCTCTGCCACAGTGACCAACAACCGAAAAACCAATTCGGTGAGAGCCTCGGCGCAGGAAGCTCAGTCCGCCCCCGTCTGTCCCGCCCCTAATCGCACAGCAGAAGTTTGTTTGGTTTTCGGCTCCGCCCGCCTTCCTGAAGAGAAAGTGAGGAGGCAAATTCGCTGTTTTCTCAGTCCTCCTCCTCCCGCCCCCTCGAGTCACGTGATCCATTTGGTCCGGCCTTTCCGCACCCGACTTCGACACTTGGCCACAGGAGCCAGCTGCGGCACCTGCCGGGGTGTTGTATCACAGTACCTTCAGTTTGTTACCGGCTGGGCAAGATTTTCAATTCTTTTTAAACGTTTATTCATTTCTGAGAGACAGAGAAAGAGAGCAAGCAGGGGTGGGGCAGAGAGAGAGGGAGACACAGAACCTGAAACAGGCTCTAGGCTCCGGAGCTGTCAGCACAGAGATGATGACCTGAGCCTAAGTCGGATGCTTAACCCACTGAGCCACCCAGGCACCGGTGGGCAATTTCTGAATTCCGCTCTTTGTCCTTCCACCTGGATGAGTTTCTTCCTCCGCAGGTCAAAAAGTAAATGCAGTATCAGTTTTGTTCTCTTTCTTCGCCTTATTTTTCGCCAAGCACTCACCATTTAATATGCCACTTAATAGGTTGTTCTTGTTAATTCTCTGCCTCGTCCAGCTAAAATGTAAATTCCATGTGGAAAGGATTTGTGTTTTATTCGGTGCTGTTTTCCCCAGTTCCTAGAGCAGTGCCTGGCTCTCAATAAATATTTGCTGAATAAATGAAGTAATCGTGAGAAATAAGGAAAATAAACACAGAAGGATAGAGAAAAAAGAAAGAAAAAGTGTTTACCACCTCCAGACAAACGTAACTGATAGACCTTTCTCCCCCACCTGCCACACTTCCCATAATTTATAATCTTGGTCTATCTTCAACTGTGCATCTTGGTGGGGGGGTTTTAAACTTAACATAATTATATAAATATTATCCTCTGGCATTATAGTGTCTTTATAATCATAATTTTAATGACAGCTTGTTAAACACCCCCCACAAAAAGAATGTACACAATAACTTGTTTCCTAACTGTTAGCCTGATTGTTTCCATTTTTTCCTCTATTAAAAGCCTTACTGTAATACACAATGCATAAAGCTTGTCTTCATTTAGGATTATTACTTTAGAATAGAGCCCCACGAATAGACTTATTGGTTTAAACGGTAGGGATATTTATAAGAGTCTTGGTGTGTATCGTCAAATTGCCTCACAAAGATTGAAAATAATCCTAATTGCTTTTAAATCTTGTGTGATTACCCGACAGAGGCCCCTTCAAGCTTATTCGTTTGTTCAGCAAATACTATTATGTATCTGGAACTCTGTTGTGGGCTGGATTTACGAAGATGAACGTGGCAGGTAAAGTCTTACTATCTGTGTTAGAAAACTCCAGAGAAATTTTGACTTTTAAAAAGTAGCTGTCCACTTCCACTTTTTCTTGGCTACCCCCTGTAGACTGAGTAGAAAGCCAACCTCAAATTAGGTTAGCAAATGCTTTATTCATGGTGTTACTGAGGACTGGAGCCCAGGAAACATTCTTCCCAATTGCTCTGAAGACCTGCTTGGAAGCTTGTTATATATTATGTATGCAAATTATATACAGAAAATTATTATATGTTCAAAAGGGGCAACAGGTATATGTGCTTGCAAGCAGTTCCAATACTTATGTGTCACAAGGTATAATTTGTTGTAATTATAAAAAGGAAGGTTTACTGATTTCCACACAGACGTGAGGAAGACCCTTAAGTCACCTTAATATATGTTTCTATCGTATCTGATTATTTAAAAATATTGCTTGCATGCCTCTGCTTAGCCTGATTTTCGGCTCTTCCTATTCTTGATTTTTCCCTGAGAAGGTCACAGAGGCTGACCTCAGTCACCTATTGCAGTTTGAGTGCATACCACTGAGTATTGAACAAATTTCAGGCTCTTTAAACTGGCATTCGCATTTTCTTACGAGCTGGACTCTGCCTATCTGTCCAACCCGCGTACATTCGGGCCTGTCCCCACTACCCCTTAGAACGCTCTTGCATTCCGGTTACTTGACTTTCTATAACAAACCATATCACTCAGTCCCTTTACACATATCTCTCCCTCTGCTGGGTTTGACACCCGTGGGTGGCTACCTACATTTCTTGCAAACAGGTCCAAACGTAGGTAAGTACCTGTCAAAGGGCCAATTCAGCAGCACTAGACATGGGCACAAGGAAATGTTTAGGTATATCTTCCAGGAACAGTCCCTGTTTCTCACCTCTATCGCTACTTATCCCCTAAGAAAAATATGACATTCATCTCTTTACATCTATCCTTGTTAACACCCTAAGTGGATGCATCTAGTTCAATGAAATACTCCTTTCTCTCTCATCACTTTATACACCTATTAGCACCAATTTCAGTATAATTATTCCGTTAAATGTCCATTGAAACTGTAGTGCTAGACGATATAACATACACAGAA
The DNA here is from genome assembly GCF_014898765.1 of Herpailurus yagouaroundi. NCBI lineage: Eukaryota > Metazoa > Chordata > Mammalia > Carnivora > Felidae > Herpailurus > Herpailurus yagouaroundi. The sequence continues at coordinate 6,009,194 of NW_024412436.1, read as the reverse complement.
ATCTGACCAAACAATGTGCTTAATAGAAGTAAATATGCAAACCACTTGTAATTTGGTGATTTAAAGAACCTAATTCTAAATCTTCTTTTAGTGATAGCAATAGTTACACAATGCATGCTACAGGCAGACAACTATTAAATAGCTTCAGAGAGGGGCGCCTGGGTGGCTTGGTCAGTTAAGCGTCCAACTTTGGCTCAAGTCATGATCTCATGGTCTGTGAGTCCGAGCCCCGCGTCGGGCTCTGTGCTGACAGCTCAGCGCCTGGAGCCTGCTTTACATTCTGATTCTCCCTCTCTCTCTCTGCCCCTCCTCTGCTCACGCTCTGTCTGTCTGTCTGTCTCTCTCTCTCAAAGGTTGATAGTATTATTTATATATCGCCTCTTTTTATGCGACTTCTTTCAACATGTAATTATATAAATCATAAATATATGAGTATATAAATATAATTGTGTACAAACATAATACAAAGGAAAGCCCTGAAAAAAATTTATTTTCATACCAATTTTTTTTAGGTGTCTATGAAAGTCTGGCCCCTGCTTGCTGAATTCTTCCAAAAGCACTGGATTTTTGTCACTAGGATTGGATGTTGCTGGAGTTGTGAGATGTCTCAGCTCTGGAGATTATGTTATTACTGTCATTCTCCCTCCCAGGTACCATATTTAGGATTTTTAGACCTATTTATAAACCACGGACTCCTTGTTTACACCGGCTGGTGCCTACCGCAGAAGAAATACTTGTTGACTGACTCTCTTAGTCCATTCATTAAAATTGGCTTATTAACCTTCTTCCCAGAGCACTGCCAGCAAATGTGTGAGCTCTTCCATTTCAGGCATCAGCAGCTCTGCTTTACTGGAAGGACTCTTACAGTTCAGCTTTAAAATAGTATTGATAGTATTTTAGTTGCCCTGTTGAATTTACCATTATAACATTCACTATAATTTGTAATACTTACTATGTGGGCTATGCATTTATATACAGTTATACACAATGGTACATAGGGGCTCACACTCAATATATGTGTCTGTCAGAACAAAATACTTTAGAAAATTCTATATAGTATTCTTCCTAATCCATATCTATATTGATGTACAGAGTTGAATATAGTTAAAGGTTATAGACTAGTGGGGCACCTGGGTGGCTCAGTCGGTTAAGTGTCCAGCTCTCGATTTCAGTTCAGGTCTTGATCTCAGGGTTGTAAGTTCAAGCCCTGCATTGGGCTCCATACTGGGCATGAAGCCTACTTAAGTAAAAAAAAAAAGCTTATAGACAAGATTATATTAGGCCTGAGTTAAATTTATGGCTAAAAACAATTAGAGAGGCAGGTCACTGTGACACCACATGTATTTATTTTTTGTCTGCCAAAAGGAGGTGAAGAGGTTCTTAATCTTTTTTTATGCCATGGACTTCATTAGCAGTCTGGTGAAGGCTTTGCAGCCCTTCTCAGAGTAATCTTTCTAAATGCATGAACTACATAGAGGGTTACATTTTAAACAGTTTCATTGGAACACAATTCTATCCTTGGGTCCCAGCTTCAAACCCTCTGAAGTTCTATGGGTACTTAGTTTCCTCAGGCTGCTACAACAAAATATCATAGACTAGGTGGTTTAAACAACAGAAATTTATTTTCTCACAGTTCTGGAAGCCAGCAAATTTGGTTTCTTGTGAGGGTTCTGTTCCTGGCTTGTAGATGACCATCATCTTTTTGTATCTTCACGTGGCCTTTCGTGTGTGTGTGTGTGTGTGTGTGTGTGTGTGTGTGTGCGTGCACACACTCGTGCGTGGGTAGGGAGGGAGAGAGCACATCTCTGGTGTCTCTGTCTCTGCTTGTAAGGACACTAATCCTATTGGATTAGGGTCCTACCCTTATATCCTCACTTAACCTTAATTACTTCCTTAGAGGCCCCATCCCCAAACACAACCACACTGGGAGTTAGGGCTTCAACATATGAATCTGGGGGCAGGGGGCGGGGTAACAAACGTTCTGTTCAAAATAGTACTACAGGAAGTTAACAATAGTTCCCATGTCCATTCTCAGAAGCTCTCGGAGATTAAAGTTTGAGGACTCTGAGAAATGGAAGAATTTAGAATCTAGGGATTCTAGTAGATGAAAGCTACCTAAGCAACCCCAAGAATACTGAAAAGTAAATGCTGTTTTTACATGTGTTTTGATACTATCATGGTTGTAACTTAACTTGATCAAAGCATTTTTGCTGGAGTTAGTCTCAGAATAGTCTCAGAATTTAGGGGACAGAATAAAGAAGTATGATCTATAATATAGATGGACAATGATTAAGAACCAGTCTGGGGCACCTGGGTGGCTCAGTCGGTTAAGCGTCTGACTTCGGCTCAGGTCATGATCTCACGGTTCGTGGGTTCAAGCCCCGCTTTGGGCTCTGCGCTGACAGCTTGGAGCCTGGGGCCGGCTTCAGACTCTATGTCCCCCCCTTTTCTCTGCCCCACCCTGCTTGTGCTCTCTGTCTTTCAAAAATGAATAAACATTAAAAAAATTTTTTTAATAGATAAAAATTAAGAACCAGTCAACTGTACAATACTTATACATTATAAAAGTCACCTGGGTGACTCAGTTGGTTAAGCGTCCGACTCTTGATTTTGTGGCTCAGGTCATGATCTCAAGGTTCGTGAGATCAAGTCCCACCTCTGCACTGATGATACAGAGCCTGCTTGGGATTCTCTCTCTCCCTCTCTCTCTCTCTGCCCCTCCCACTCATTCTCTCTCTCTCTCTCAAAATAAATAAATAAACTTTAAAAACCCTTTGAAATGTAAATAATTCTACAAACATTACCTAGTCTAGTTTTGAAAATCTATTTTTTTTTTTCAACGTTTATTTATTTTTGGGACAGAGAGAGACAG
>NW_024412436.1:5983145-6006222 GCF_014898765.1 Herpailurus yagouaroundi | reverse complement strand
TGGCTGAAGTCGGACGCTCAACCGACTGCGCCACCCAGGCGCCCCGAAAATCTATTTTTAAAAGTACCCTATAGGGGCGCCTGGGTGGCGCAGTCGGTTGAGCGTCCGACTTCAGCCAGGTCACGATCTCGCGGTCCGTGGGTTCGAGCCCCGCGTCGGGCTCTGGGCTGATGGCTCGGAGCCTGGAGCCTGTTTCCGATTCTGTGTCTCCCTCTCTCTCTGCCCCTCCCCCGTTCATGCTCTGTCTCTCTCTGTCCCCAAAATAAATAAACGTTGAAAAAAAAAATTAAAAAAAAATAAATAAATAAAATAAAAAAATAAAAGTACCCTATAACAATTTCTCCAGTTAGGGAAGTATGAGTAAAAATACAAGTATTGTAAAACACTAAAAGAAGATTTAGAATTAGGACAATCAGAGAGCCCTTCTGTGGCTCAGTAGGTAGAGCAGAGGACTGTAGGTGTGATGGCTAGAGGTAGGACAATCAGAAGAGAATAGAGACCCAGTAGAGCTTACTATTCAGCTAAAAGGGCAGAATAGGGGCCAGAGCTGGACCATAGACTAGCTTCTGAGGACACAGAGGGGCGGTCAACCTTGGGCATAGCCCCTAAGATCTCCCTGGGATATTTCTATGCCCTGAAGGGAATCTCACAAGCAGCTCTTCATTCGTTTGCTGTTTCTCACTCTGAGAGCCTGACAGTAAGACCCCTTTGGTTCTGTGATGATAGTAAAAACACTACAGACTGTAATGAGACAGCAGATAGCTCTGAGAGCTCCCATTAGGGATGAAGGATATCAGAGGTATTTGTGGGGCCATCCTGTAAACTGTCTCAAGCACAAATTCTTAACCTGCATATGTTGGAAAACAACCCCTTCAAACCTCTGTAAGCAGCTAGCCAAACTGAAATTTGGAAAACTTGGCCGAAACCTTTGGCCACTACTCAGAATGTGAGTAAGACCTTCTCCAGGGTGCTAAAAAATATTTTTGTGTAGTGATGGAGGTCAAGCATTGGAGGGATCTTTGGCACTTGGGGCAGGTGGAGATTCCAAACGGACATACTGGCCCTGGAGTTGCACATGACATCCAGACTGTGCTGCGTGGAGACTAGACTCCACACCTCACCGTCTGGAAAGAGGGAAAGCCCCAAGTGCTGATCCAGAAAAACACACTGCTGTCTGCAGTTGTCCCGAAAAGCCTGGCCTCAGGAAAGAACTTGATAAGTAAATTTTTAGATCTGGCCAGTGCTTATTGTTTGAAATCCAGGAGGTGCTTTGCTGCTACAGCTGCAGTCCGATCCACCTGCTGAAGTCCCAAGTTCACTATCGTCGTCAGAAGCATTAAGCCTGCTGGGAGGAAACCAGCATCTCCTCCAAAGTAAGGAGCTCGGTCTTGTATACCTTTTGTTAGCTTTATGCCTCATTTCTTTAAAATTTTGTGTTGCTTTTGTAAAGACATCTTTTTCATCTGTTCCCCTATTATATTATCTAATTTGTTTTGTTCATGTAACGGAACGCAAGGAAGGCAACATTGCATAGGGTTCAAAGTGCAAGCCTTAGAGCCAGGCCGCCTGAGGTTTGAATCCTGGCTGTTCCTATTCTAGCTCTAGGAGCCTAGGAATTGCCTAATCACTCTGCCTCCGTTTCCACACCTAAAGGTGTGCACAGTATTCGTACTTACCTCAGGGTCGTTGTAAGAATTAAACTGTACTATGTAAAAATACGTGAAAGCCCTTGACACAGTAGCAGACACGTAATAAAAGCATGTGATAGCTGTTATTATGCTGATCGTGTATAGAGCAACGTTGCTACACTTAGTAATTCCAATAGTTTATGTAAGTTTATCCAATAGTTTATGTTAGATGCTCGATGTAGGCAACCATATTGTCTGAAGGTAGGGGAACGTTGTTTTCCTTCTTTTTTTTTTAATTTTTTTTTTATAATTAATTCTATTTTTTTTTAACGTTTATTTATTTATTTATTTATTTTGAGACAGAGAGAGACAGAGCATGAACAGGGGAGGGGCAGACACAGAATCTGAAACAGGCTCCAGGCTCTGAGCCATCAGCACAGAGCCCGACGCGGGGCTCGAACTCACGGGCCGTGAGATCATGACCTGAGCCGAAGTCAGACGCTTAACTGACCGAGCCACCCAGGCGCCCCTTTTTAAAATTTTTTTAATGTTTATTTGTTGTTGAAGGACAGAGAGACAGAGCATGAGCAGGGGACGGGAGAGAGAGAGGGAGACACAGAATCCGAAGCAGGCTCCAGGCTCTGAGCTGTCAGCACACAGCCGGATATGGGGCTCGAACCCACAGGCTATGAGATCATGACCTGAGCTGAAGTCCAAAGCTCAGCAGACTGAGCCATCCAGGCACCCCTAGATTTCTTTTTTTAATTTCCAATTCCATTCCCTGATTATTTGGGTTTCCTATGTTTTCTTATATTATTTTTTGTTAATTGATGTGTTTTTCTGTATACTTGTCCATTTCCTCTAAGTTTTCAAAGGAGCTCTGTGTTGATAGGTACTTATTTGTGGGGTCAGGATGGGCTGCTGAAGGTAGATGGCTGCTTTGCATATGGGTGGACGGGAGATAACACTGTTACAATTTTTCTGACACCTCAAAGAATGACCCCCCACCTCTTGCCTAATTCACGGAAGCCTTATTCCAAAGAAAACTCAGGAGGGTCACGTGATAAAGGAAAGCCCGAGTTGTAGGTTCTTTAATATTGGGTCCCAGCTTTTCCACCACTTCTTTCTAAAGAGGCAGTTTGGGTTCTTGGATTTGCAAACCCAGTTTGGGTTGCCCGGTCTCCCTTCGGGCAATTGGAGCTATCGCCGACCTGGGATGTCTACGTTCAGCCCCACCCAAGGGTACCCAGCCAAGGCTGCTCTAGGGCAGCCCCCAATAATTTCTGCGTGGAGAAAAAGGAACCCCCTCCCGGCCCGGGCGGGTCCTGCCCCTCCCCGAGGAGGTGGTGGTCCAGTGGTGACCAGCCGGCTGTTGGACTGGAAGTGACATTGCGCAGGTTTCGGTAGCCTCGAGCGCAGAACGGCCTTTCGGCCCGGGGCCAGCCCACACGCTGGCCTCGGTCCCGTCCCCTTGGCCTAGGTTGAGTGTCGCGAGCAGCGGCGCACGTGCGTGCTGGGCTCTAACAAGTCCCAAGAACCCACCTGCTCTGGCGGCGAGGTCGGTGGACCTGGTCCCGCGGGAAGGACATTCTGTGCGGTCGCCCAAGTCCTGGGGGCGACTCAGCGAACTCCGGGTCCTAGCGCCGCGCACACGCCCCTCGGATTTCAAGTCCCGCCTCCCGCAGGCGTGGATGGAACCGGTAGGTGGCTTTGGGCAGAGGAATCTTTCTGCGGAGCCGGGCAGTGCTGGGTTCGGCACCAGAGCACCTGTCTCCGAGAAGCAAGGCAAAGATTCAGAGCTGGTCCCCGCCGCGGCCAAGGTGTCCCGCAGCAGCTCCGCCCGTCTTTCCTACCTGCGGGAGGGACCGCGCGGGCGCGCACCGACTGGCCGGTGGCTGCTGGCCGGCCACAAGGGGGTGATGTGCGCTAATCCCTCCTCCGGGACGCCGGGGCTGCCGGCGAGGATTTCGGGTCTTAGGCATCCGAGTCCGGAGCACCGCACCCCTCTCCCCGTCCCTCTGGAAGCTACGATTGGCCACTGGCGGGGCTCGGGTGGCCCCTTGGTAGGTGGCCGCTTTCCTCCAACGGATTTGAAGCCTTCCGACCCCCACACCTCGGACGTCCAAAGGTGGGTGTTCTCAGACCCTCCAAGAATTTTGAAGGACGCTGCCCACTGGACTGTTCAGGTTTAACTGGTCGACAGTGACCGCACATTAGGCCACCATAAAGCTTCTGCCAGCGATGGACTCAAAAGCATTGCCAAACTCCCGACAAGGTTGTTACCTACAGGAAGAAATTGAATTGCCATATTTGGGAACAGTCTGGGAGCTGAGGACCAAAGGGGCCTTAGAGCAGTGGGGGTGGCGAAGGCCTGCAAAGCTCACCCAACCCTGAGAGCTTGGGCTTGGAAGGAGAAAGAGAGCAGAAAGTCCCCTGTGAGCTGCCTTTCTCATCAGACCCTAATCAGTAAAGATAGCTGGCTCCTGCTAGGAGCCAGGCAAAGCTACAGACGTTCCCTCCTTTAGTCCAGACCGTAACCCACTGGAGGTACCAACGGCTGCTATCTGCATGCCACAGGGGAGGAAACTGAGGCCCAGGAAAAGTAAGTTGTCCTAGGTTATAAAATGAGTGGTAAAGACTGGAACCCAGGTCTGACTGATCCCAGCCCACGGGCTTATCTCCTTTGCCGTGAGAACCATAATAATAAACGTTAACTCCCCTGAGGACTTAATGTCTGCCAAAGCATCGAGCTTTCGTAATGCTTTGTTTAATCTCCACAACAACCCTATGAGGAAGGTACCGTTATTATCACACTACCTTACATTTACATCACGTAGGAGCCACTTTTAGGCAACAGACTTGAGCAATGGAAACTTGAACAAGGCAGGGCCCACAGCCACCACCTGAGCTGAATTAAGCCACCCACCTGCAGACCTCCGTAGGCCCTAACTGACCAATAGGCCACTTACAACCAGGCACAGTTACCAAAAAAGGGACGCTTGCGAACTTTCCCATAACTCCTCACTCTGCCCTTTAACTACAGCCCCCACCCACCGCTGCTTCCCGGCAGACAGTCTCTCCTTTGCTATCCTGCCCGCTGCTCCCTCGCGGTGTATTCGATAAACTTCTATCTCCTTTGCTCTTCCGTGGGTGAATTCTTTCACCACGCGTGCCCCAGGCCTCCACCCAATCAGGTCGCCCCAGGTACAGTACCTTGTTAATACCATAGTACTCTGTTTCATCCTCCCCACAACTCTCTGAGGTGGGTACCATTCTTACCACTCTTATTTGACGGGGAGATAAATGGTCTTAGAGGGGTGAGAAACTTGCCTACAGTTAGTTACACAGCTAATCCTTGGCATAGTTGGAGTTGAGCCCAGCCAGTCCCACTTCCGAGCAGATACGTTAGCTACCGTGTTCTAGTGCTCACTCTATTACAGGTTGTGGGAAGTAAGGGAGATGATTCATTTTCAGAAATGGCAAATAAAAGCTGTGCTGTCTAATTAACAATAGGTTTACAACCTATTGGAAATATGTACGAACCCACACCCCCACCCCACCCCCGCCTTACAATGGGGTCCCAAACCTTAGACATTTCGCTGCCTGGTTCTCCCACCCGCCCCCCCCCCCAATCTGTTTGGTTTCAATGGCTAATTTCCCCGGTCTCCCTGGTTCTTTCCCCCCCCCCCCCCCTTTGTTTCACAGGCTTTGCAACGAGCAGAGGGAGGAGGAACTGAAAGTCCCTGCGTCACCTCAGGGAATGTACATTTGTTCCAAACAGACTACTTTTTGCCTTACATGGGCATAGGCGACACCCAGGTAAGGCTGTAACCTCTGTAGTCTCGGCCAATGAGGAACCAGGGGAGGGAACCTGCGTGCTGGGAGATAAATTGTCTGCTGTGACTGCCCCAGTGTGCCTGTCCATCAGACACCCGCTCTTGCAAGAACATTGATTAAAGCCTTGCTTTGCTGTGCTCCGAGTCTCCACATCCCTCCTTTGACTGGGTCGGCAGGGTGATTTCTCACAGGCGTTTCAGACCACCTCTTCCCAAGGATTTCATCTGAGACAAGCTGAAGAACAGTGAAAATTCCTGATGCCCTCCAACCACTACAGCCGACGCCATCCTATCAACCGTCTGCCTTATACATTATACTACAGCTCCCTGCAATCCCATGATTCCTGCACACTGTGGGGACAGAGCTCGTGCACGTCCTGTATCCGTGTTACAAGAGACTCCTCTACGCGCTGCCCCGGCCTCAGCCTGTGCACATCAGCCAGGTTAGGAGATTTAGGCAGAATATTCTTTTCTTTCTTTCTATTTTTATTTTTATTTTTAGTGAAAAAAATGTCTGGTGCCTGGGTTTATTGCCTCCCCCAGTTACCACGTGTCCTGAAGAGTCCAAACCTAGAAAATAATGTCTGAACGGTTGACTCCAGTCCAGGAACACGAGGCAAGTTCCATCCAGGTTTCTCCCACATGGAAGTAGGGCTATTGCCTGTTCTATGTGTTATTTGAAACAAACTCTGTGACATTGTATCTGTTGGCTTTACTCTTAGGTTCCCCGGTAGGGTTCTCCAGGCTTGGGACTTCAAAACAAAACGAAAACAAGCAAATAAAACATGCTACTCCTCCATCATTATGATCTGTTGGGACCCTCTGTTTAAATTTGTGTGTGGAGAAGGTTACGGCCCATGTAAACCAGATTCATGAAATTTGGCTGCTTCTATGACAAGTGACTTTGAGGAACGTCTGTCTAATACCAAATGGACAGTAATGGGAGGTCACTTCATTACTAGCTATGAGGCACTGCTAAGCAGCCTCATACCCCACAGTACCTACAGAATTGCTGGGAGGCTGGGACGACGGGATTTTGTAGGATGCCAGTAACAGGGGCCTCGGCCTTTTCTTTATGTGCCAGTTGGAAGGAGGGCACCGTCTACCTAAGGCCCATCACAGCCAGCTTCTGATCAGATGATAATGTTAATAACCAGTTACCAAGCACTTAATATATCCACACAAAATACTCTCATATCCATTCCAGTCGGGTGGTTTCCATGTCATGAGGGGACCCCTAGGAACCAAACAGCCCAGGGCAATAGAATTGATTCTAGTTGCTTACTCTGGGGAGCGCCAAGGGACCTACGGGAGACATGAAAGGTATCCACCCTCCATTTCTGAAATCTGGAAAGGCCCAAGATGACTGGAGTTTGCTTTCTCTAACAGAATTATTTGTGTTTAATTTGCCCCGGTAGAACTTTGATGAAAGTAGTTTCTCAGCTTTGGTGTTAGAATCACCTGAGGAAATTTCCAGTAACTCCATGCCCAAGCCACACTCCAGACTGATTAAATTAGAACGTCTGCAAAATGAAACCGAGGTATCGGTATGTTTCGAAGCGCCCCTCCCCCAACCAGGTGATTTCAGTGTGCAACCGTTCCTCACAGTTTTCCTCCTAAGCCCCCCCCCCCCCCGAGTGGTTTACGGTTCAGAGCGCCTGTGGCACCTGTTAGAGCAGAGGTCTGTGGGCCGGGAACCTCAAACATTCCTGGAGGGAGTGAATGCTGCTGTGACCGAATTAAAAGAGGCAAGTTCCAAGGTGTTTGCTACGGCTCAAATCAGAGACCAATTTTACAGGATCACTTTATGCAAAGGAATATAGATGTGTTGAGGGCATTCGAGGTTGGAGGTAAATTGGCTTCTGTCACGCGGTGGAGACTGAGCCTGGGCCTGGCTCCTCTGATGAAAGTAGTCTCCTCTGATAACCAGCTATGCGCTGCCCTTTGGTTGTCCTTGAACTTTAAGAAAATACCCACCCAAAGTGAAAATCTGGTTGGGGCTAAGCTATGGGGATCAGGGAAGAGTGTAGGGTGAACTGGCAAAACGGGAGCAGTGACCTACCTTGTTTAGGCTGACAGGGTGGCTGGGCATCGCGGGACACAGCGGTGACATGAGCAGGGGTCACAGGCAGGGCAAGGAGTGTGGCAGAAATACAGTGGCGTCAAAGGCTGACTAGCACTTGTATGAATCCCCCTGCCCTGGGGACTGCCCAAGTCCCTCTCATCCCTGAACGTGGGGCTGGAGGTTCTGTGTGAATGGATGGGAGAGAGGGGCTGGGAGGCGTTATTATCTGGACGTTGATAACAACCTGTACTGATGAGCCGGTGAAGCTGACCGCATATTGGTATAATCAAATGGCACAGGAGTATACCTCAAGCCCAACTCAGATTTCCCATTAAAACAAAGCCCCCCTCCCAACCATGCGTAAGTTTCTCTTGGGGCCGTAAGTGTCGGATAGGCATCTTTATGATTGCTGCAGGGAAGAAAGTGTGTGAGTAGCACTCTCTCCCCACAAAAAAAAAAAAAAAAAAAAAAAAAAAAAAAGGTATCCTGGCAAGCAGATCTCCAAACCATCAGGACACTTTATATGTAATACATGTTATATTAGATAGTAAGTTCTTTGACTAAAAGGCTGTTCCCTGGCTGGTGCATTCATGACTAGCAATGACTGAGTCAAGCTCGTGCTTGTCTGAATCCATATTGTCTTTGAACTATTTTGTCTCTGGCCTCCCTGAAATGAAAACACTGGGAAAAAAGAGCCAATAACCTCCACCGAGAGAAACAGTGTCATTTTGAAACATCTGTAACAACCTGTTTACCTGTTTCAAAATCCTCACCAACAGAGTCACACTATCCCTCTAGTCATAATTTCAAGTACTTTGTCTCCATAGTGATGATTCAGGCTCCCGTTGCCATGGTGATCATTCTATGAGCTAAACACTTTCATCAATTCTTCCCTTCCTTCCCATTACCATCGTCAATGCCGCAGTCCAGGCGCTTATTATGTCTTCAGTACCTAGCACCGAACCTGACAAATAATAGGTGGTCACTGTATTAAAATAGCTCTTACCTGATGTTTCCACCTCCAGGCTTTGTCCTGGGGGTTTTTACCCTTTATCTTCTTCTTCTTTTTTTTTTTTTTTCTTTTGCTGGAATTTTCAAACTGCCAAAGCAAACGTATGCTCATGTTAGACAACTCAAACAATACAGATGTCTACAAAGTTAAAGTAAACATTCCTCTCCTCTCCAAAATAAATTCTGGCTGGATCAATGATGTAAACATAAAAAACGAAAGAAGTTAGAAGGATTTATGATCTGTGATAAGCAAGATCATTTTCAGTAAGAATGAACTCCAGAAGCCATCAAGAAACAAAATATATTTGACCATATAAACATTGCTAAAGCTGCACGGGAAAGGGGCAATACTCCAGAAAGCAAACGACAGGATGCACAACCTCACTCATAATTAAACAAATGCAAATAAACTACCGTGAATAAAGATATGAGATTGTTGTTTCACTGATCTGATTGGCAAACACCAATTTTTAGCGGTGCCTGTTTCTGCAAGACTGAGGAGAAAGGCAGCCTTTTCATAAACTGTTGGTGAAAATGTACATTGGTGCATTCTTTCCGGAGGATACTTGGACAATATTTATCAGAACCGCAAATGCCCATCTCCTTTTACCATTAATCCCTCTGCCTTAAATTTACCCCATATAGAGTTGCAAATGTTGAGCAAGATGTACGTACCTGTTTACCTATTTAATGCTACATTGTTTGGAAGCAGCAAAAGATTGGAAACATTCAGTGTTCAAAAGTAGGGGTCAAGTTAACTGAATTACAGTAAACCTATAGAATGGACTAAGGATGACCCTGAGAAAAGAATAAAGTAGTTCTATATCCTCAAGAGTCAAAAGAACAAGTACATTTTTACAAGAATAAATGTATATATGATGTAAATATAGGCATTAAAATATTTTTTGGCAATAAGGGTGCTTGGGTAGCTCAGTTAAGTATTTGAATTCACTCAGGTCATGATCTCACCGTTCATGAGTTCAAGCCCCACGTCGGGCTCTGTGCTGACGGCTCAGAGCCTGGAGCCTGCTTCAGATTCCGTGTCTCTCTCTCTCTCTCTCTCTCTCTCTCTCTCTCTCTCTGCCCCTCCCCCACTCGTGCTCTGTCTTGCTCTGTCTCTCGAAAAATAAATGTTAAACAAATTTTAAATGCTTTTTGGCAATAAATTACAGGAAACAGTTATCAGTGGGATGTGAGCTGGTGTGAAGAAAGGAAAAAAATGTTCACTTTTATGTATATGTTCACTTGGTAAATTTTCCATCTTATACATGTTTCGTGTACGACCTTTCAAAAACTGACCACAGGAGTTTCCCTTTCTCCACTTATCCAACAGCAATGCCCAGAGATACTTTTTACATTTAGTTTTTTTTCTGTATGTAGATAAGAAAGATACAAATATGCATTTTTGCACATGCACAATTACAGTGTTTTGTTGTTATAAAAATGGGATTTATATAGTTCTGCAATTTGCTTTTCCTAATTTATATATCATTCACATCTTTCCATGTAAAGACATAGTGCATAAAATTTCGTAGCTAATTAGCTGCCTACACTCTCTGATTCACTGATTGAGCACATGTGCATTAAGCACCAAACAGATGCCAGGCCTTGTGCCAGGCAAATGGGGACGAAACGTTGAATCAAACAGTCCCTGTCCTCAGGAGGCTCACACCCTAGCAGAGGAGAGGAACGAGTAAATGGATGTGGTCGGGGTGGTCCTTGCAGTGAGTACCTACCTCACCCAACTTGGGATTCAGGGGACTTCTGAACCTGCCTTTTCCTCAAGCACCCACAGGAGTGCATGGACAGAATTTTCCTCATTCTAGGGTGTTTTCTAATAGGCTTTATTTTTTATAGCAGTTTGAGGTTCACAGAAAAACTGAGAAGAATACGCAGAGTTTCCAAATACCCCTTGCCTTGCCCGTACGTACATAATGTCCCCCCACTATCAACATCCCGCATTAGAGTGGTACATTTGTTACCATCGTTGTAATTGTCCTTATCAGCCAAAGTCCGTTGTTTATATCAGGTTTCTCTCTTGGTGTTGTACGTTCTATGGTTTTTGACAAATGCATCATGACATTATGGCATCATTGTAGAACCATACAGAATAATTTCATTGCCTTAAAAGCCCTCTGTGGTCTGTCTATTCATCCCCTCCCCTGATCTTTTCACTGTCTCCAAAGTTTTGCCTTTTCCAGAATGTTACGTAATCGGCATATACAACATGCAGCCTTTTTAGATTGGCTTCTTTAACTTAGATGCATTTAAGTTCCCTCAATGTCTTGTCAAGGCTTGATAGCTCATTTCTTTTTAGCACTGAATAATATTCCATTGTATGGATATGCCACGGCTGATTTACCCATTCCCCTGAAGTACATCTTGGTTGCTTCCAAGTTTTGGCAAGTATGAATAAAGCTGCTACAAACATGCACGTGCAGATTTTTGTGTGAACATCACTTTTCAGCTCCCGTGGGTAAATACCAAGGAGTGCAGTTGCTGGATTGTATGGTGAGATTATATTTAGTTTTGTAAGAAACCACCAAACTTCAAAAGTGGTATAGCACAGTGTATTTTTGAAATGACTTAGTCTTGTCCCCACAGTACCTATAAGAGGTTATGCTTTCAGAGACTCCAGAAACTTCCCTGCTCAGGCAATGTTTTCCCTCTCACTGAAGATGGCTCTCCCTCTGCCCTTATGTTCCGTATTCTTAGTTTGAGTCTTTGAACTCTGTCAAAATGCAAACCCCTATACAATCGGTAACAATTTTCATTGTTATCAATTAGGCATATTGTGAACAGGAATAAACACACTGAGAGTGTTTTGATAAAGCTTGAAGTGAAGGTTAAGGGGAAGAAGTACAGTATATACAACTGGTCTATCTTCTTCTTCTCCCAGGAGTGTTTGCTGTATCGAGAGAGACAGATAGGTCCCGTTTAATCTAATAAACGGAGAAGGAGCTAACAGTCACCAGGCCCTGGACTGGAACGGGGGATACAGAGGTGAAGAGCTCAGTTTGTGTCCTTGTGGAACTCACCACCCAGGTATGTACAAACACACTTTTGATATAACGTAAGTACTATAATTGCAAAAACCATTTATCGTTGATGTTTAAATAGTCTGCCTGGTTGTCAGTTGATGTGTCAAATCATGTATTGCAATGTTTGATGCAGAAAATATGGTTGGCACTAACAGAGGAATTAACCACAGAAGTTTAGCAATGAGCATGACTGACTCAGCCTGGAGGGTCTGAGATGTCTTCACAGAGCAGGCAAAATACTCAACCGTATATTGACCATTCCTAGCACGGGGAGAGACAGGTTTTAAGGCAGACAGGTCAGTATAGGCAAAGATGTGGAAGTGAGAAAGAGCATGCTCTGTTGGGAGAAAGAACAAGGTTGGGAGTGGCCACAAGAAAAGGTGTCTGTGTTGGGAGGGGCCGGAGGGATGGGTTGGTACAAGAAAGGATTAAAGGACTTTTACATCATGGGCAAGAAGTTGACCTTGTACAGTAGACCTGTGCTGTCCAGCAGGATAGCCACTAACCATACATGTCTCTTGGGTGTAGGAAATGTGGCGAGTGCAGCTGAGGGGCAGAATCTTTTTAATTTAAAAATGGAAGTATTCTAGGGCACCTGGGTGGCTCAGTGGGATAAGCATCTGACTCTTGATTCGGCTGGGGTCATGATATCGTGGTTCCTGAGATCGAGCTTCACAGCCAGCTCTGTGCTGACAGCGAGGAGCCTGCTTGGAATTCTCCCTCTCTCCCTCTCTCTCTGCCCCTCCCCCGCTTGAGGGCACACAGGCTTTCTCTTAAAATAAATAAACTTTAAAAAATGGAAGTAGTCTAAACTAAGTAGAGGTAGATTGCATGTTGATAATATTTTAGATACGTTGGGTTAAATAAAATACATTATTGAAATTAATTTCAACTATTTCTTTTCACCTTTTAAGGATGAGGCTACTAGAACCTTTAAAATTACATGTTTAGGGGTCCCTGGGTGGCTCAGTCAGTTAAGCATCCAACTTTAGCTCAGGTCATGATCTCAGGATTTGTGGGTTCGAGGCCCGTGTCGGGCTCTGTGCTGACAGCTCAGAGCCTGGAACCTGCTTTGGATTCTGTGTCTTCCTGTATCTCTGCCCCTCCCCTGCTCGTGCTTTGTCTCTGTCTCTGTCTCTGAGAAATAAATAAACATTAAAAAATTTTTAAATTACATGTTTAGCTCATGTATATTTCTTTTGGACAGTGCTGCCATAGGCAGTTGGGAATCATTGAGAGTTTTTGTGCAGAGAAAAGAATGTGATCAAGTTGGGATTTTATAATTGCAAATCTGAGAGTGGAGTGAAGGACGGCTTGGTGGGAGAGTGCACCTAGGAGTAAGGTGACCAACCAGTTAGAAGGCTATCGCTATGGTTCACTTGAGAGTCAATAAGGACATACATGAGGCAGCGGGAATAGAGTGGAGGAGTTATATTGAAAATATATTTAGGAAGGGAAGTTGAGAGGGCTTAGTAATGGATTGGCTCTGGGGATGTGTTGTACAATAAAAGAATTTAGCTTTAGTTCCTGCTTCCTGGGAGATAATCTCAAAACCCTTGGAATCTCCCAAGTGATAGGAGTGTCTTTGTTATTCATGGTGGACCCCTTGGACCACACTTGAGTTATGCTAATGAAGTTACTCATGGTGGGCTTCTAGATAGTTTCAGGATGGGGGGCTAACCATGCCAGAAAGACCCACCATATGATTGGGGGTTGGGGCTTTGAGCTAAGTGATATCGGCTGGACCTCCCAACCTTGGGGAAGGAAGGAGGGTTTCACATTTGGGACCTTCCCAGACTTTTTACTATGGTTTCTTTGGGGGGCTAGTCTTGATTTGAATCCTGTATTATAAACTATAATCAGAAGTATAACACTTTCCTGAGTTCTGTGAGTCATTCTAGTGAATTATCAAACCTGAAGGGGTTATGGAAAACCCTTCCATTTTTAGCCTATTGTGGTTGGCATCTGAAGTGAGAGCAGTCTAATGGGGGGATGTGCCCTTAACCTATGAAATCTAATCTAATTCTGTAGAGCTAGTGTCGGAGTTGCTCTGCAGGGTAAGAGAGAACAGGTTGAAGATGATTCCACAGATTCTAAATTAAAAATGTAGGGAATTCAGTAGGAGATGCAGATCTGAGTCAGAGCAAGGGAGGATGGATTGAGTGCTATTCCTGTCAACTTTGAGGAGGCTATTGTCTTCAGGAGACTTGTTGAGATGTCTAGGAAGCTACACAGTTGGAGTTCAGGAGAGAATCTGGGCTGCAGAAGATTTTGGAGTGCCCCACGTACAGGATGTGGAAATAGGGATTTTTCTGCCTTTGTGTCCTCTAAAGCCCCCTTGCTCCTCCCGTCCACAGTCCCCCTGCCAGACAGATCTTCCTGCGCCTTTGCCTTTTCTACCAAAACTGCATCGAAGTTATTCCTTCCTCTTCGTGCTCTTCCCACTCTGGCCTAAAGCGATCCCTAGAACTGCCTTCCTGCCCAAGTGTTGAGCCAATGATCTGGATAGGGTAGATAATCAGGTGGCTGGAAGCACACCCTCCCCACCCTGTGTGCAGTCCATCTGCTCGTACCAATTTTCATCTGATAATCTGCCTACGCGACTCTTTCCCTTTTCACCTCTTCTTCTGGATGGTGAGGACACATCCTTGAACCTTTGCAAGGTTAAGCTTGTCTTATCACTCGTACATTACATACATAACATGATGAGGTAGTTCATTGTTTTGAATGCCAAAGGCATTCATATTTCTTTTTCCAAACAAATATTTGAGCACCTAGTGTGTGCTTACTGTTAAAGACATAAAGATGAAAAGACACGGTTGCTACCTCCAAGGAGTTCACAGTCTGAGGGAATTCAAACACTTATATGCTCACCAAATTCTTTTGATCTTTCGATTATGTATAGATTTTATTTGAGGAGGTTATCTAATATAAATCCATTTTATAAGCTGACAGGGGTTAGTATATTCAAGATGAAACCGTTTTGCTGACTTCTCAAGAATTGCCCACGGAAGAAACTGGATTTCAGAAAATTCAATGTTTCTTAATTTTTGGTTTTTTAATTGACACCAAATGTTTATTTCTTTTGTTTGTTTGTTTAGCATTTTTTCATATCCTATCTATCTATCTAATCTAGCATCTATCTATACAAGCTTCTCCCTACCCAACCCCCTTTCCACTGCTCTAGCACTACTGTGAATATGGACAAGTGGTCTAGGGAAAAAGAAAGTTATTTTGGGACAAGCTCTATGAAAGCATAATGCAAATAGATCTATAGGAGTTCCAAAGATCGCCATCTAGGTCAAAGGATGATGCGAGAATCGTCTCTATTCTCTTGCTGCTTTGGACTGTTCAAAACCTGGCAGCATCCACATCACCTGGGAGCTTTGTTAGAAATGCAGAATCTCAGGGGTGCCTGGGTGGCTCAGTCAGTTAAACATCAAACTCTTGAGTTTGGCTCAGGTCATGATCTCATGGTTCATGGGTTCGAGGCCCACATCCCTCTCTGCACTGACATTGAGGAGCCTGCTTGGGATTCTCTCTTTCTCTCCCTCTCTCTGTCCCTCCTCCACTCATTCTCTCTCTCTGTCTCTCTCTCTCTCTCCAAATAAAGTAAACTTTTAAAAAATGCAGAATCTCAGGCCCTACCAAGACCTACTAAATCGGAATCTGGATTTTGTTTTTTAAGATTTTATTTTTAAATAATCTCCATACCCCAAATGGAGCTCAGACTCATAACCCTAAGATCAAGAATCACAGGCTCCACTGACTGAGCTAGCCAGGCACCCCCAGAATCTGAATTTTTAACACGATCACCAGCGATTTAGAATTTGAGAAGCACATAAAATTTGCACATGAAATTTGAGAAGCACTGCTCAGAGAATTTCATGTGGAGTTTTGTGAAATGCTATTACTATGCAAGGGAAATTAAATTTCAGTCCCACTGTAAACACTGACTGCTTGGTAAAGGCTCTTGATGTAGTGGTGATCATTTTTAATGAGCTGGTGGAGAAAAGAGCTACCTCTTGCTTAAACACATTCTCCCACCTTAAATGTGGAGAAGAATCTTGAAAGAAGGAACTTTATTTGCTCAGCACAATTGTACAGATGGGCTGTGTATTCAAGGTGGCCCTGAGCAAAGTGAACTCAGTTTCTCCATTTCTTGGGATGGAGTTGGGGGACGAAGTTGGTCTCACGAGCGGCAAGACTCCACTTGTCACTACCTGAATGTCAGGACTGTTTTAGAGCACAATGTATCCCCTCTTTTGGTGACTTAAGAATTCAGATTTCAGAATTCAGAATTCAGAGTTTCTTTCCTTGGGTTTCAGCTCTTAAAGGTTTTGCTTGGGATTCAGATGTGTACCTTCTTTTGAGTTAGATACCTTCAGACTCGAGGGCTAATGGTTTGGTTTGTCTCTTGGAACTTGATTATATTATAATTATTCAGTCACTCTGGGAACCAGGAGCTCATGGAAACTCCACTGATTAAGATATATGGGTTGTAGTTCCCTGCTGTGCCCCTGTATTAATTTCCTGTGGCTGCATTAATACATCACCACAAATTTGAGGGTTTTAAACAACAGAAATGTGTTTTCTCACAGTTCTGGAGGACAGAAGTTAGAAACCAATCTGTCTGCAAGGTGTGCTCATTCTGAAGGTTCTAGGAAAGAACGTTTCCTTGACTCTTCCATTTCTGGTGGCTCTTGGTGTTCCTTGATTTAGGCTACGTAACTCCATTCTCTGTCTCTGTCTTCAGGTGGCTTTCTCTATCTCTGTCTTTTCTCTTCTGTCTCTTATAAGGACATTTGTCCTTGAATTCAGGGCCTACCCAGATAGTCCTGGATGATCTCATCTTGAGATCCTTAACTCCATTACACCTTCAAAGATTTTTTTTTCCCCCAAATGAGGTTACATTCACAGATTCTTATGGTTAGAACATAGACATATTTTGGGGGGAGCTACCATTCAATACACTACAGACCCCAGCAAGCTGTGTGGCTCCGGACAGGACCCCTAAGCCTCAGGGTTCTCATCTATGAGATCTCTTGAACTATAGCACCAACATTTTGTGACTCTAAGAGTCTTTTACTTGAGAGTTCTATCCCTAGGCAAAATAGGACAAATAAAGAAAACACTCTCAAGTATTTACTTTTGTAAAGTAATCTTTTAAAATCTTTTAATCTCTATGGCTTGCTGTTTTTACATGAATTAATTAATTAAGCAAGTATTGGACCAGGACACAATTCTCAGCAAGGTGTTGGAATACAGTGACAAAGAAAATAATAAGATTCCTGTTGCCCTCTTGGAACTTACATTCCATGTAAGCTCACATTTTATGCCACTGGAAAAGAGAGGCAATAAAGAAGTAACAAATAAATACTCAAGCTAGCATTACACACCATGTAAGAAAATAGAGCGATGGAGAGAGGCACCGGAGAGGTTGACCAGGAAGGCTTCTCCAAGGAAGGGACCTTTAAGCTAAGGTATTAAAATGGAGGAGGAGCGAAGAATAGGGTAGTTCAAGAAACTGACAGGAGGCCACTGAGACTGGAGTAGGTTTCTTGAAGCTTCCACGTGATCAATGAATTACGGAGAACGAAAAGTAGCAGCATATGTGAAAAAGCTTGCAGGATTTTAGCTGACAGTATGTCAGTACTGTGATGTGACAGTCACAGACGTCTGTGTGGTCTTACACTGTGCCGGCAGAAATCTGGTCTCTGGCTCAGGAAAGACGATGGTCCTCCACTGTCCTGTGCTATGTCCTGTCACTATGGAGAACACCCCCATAGTGCTGTGTTCCATTCTGGGCACTGCAGGTGCCCCAAGTAAAAGTAGATCAATTAAAGACCATCTTGGACGGTGCCATGTTTAAAAGAAATCCAAATATCACTCCAAATGACTTTAAAAATAGTGTAGATCTTCACTCTGGGTTTTCTTGAAGTCACAATACAGATGTTTATATGAGCATCACAAAGAAAATATCGTAAACATTTTCTTTTAGGCATCTCTTGCAACAAATTCCACACACCTGCCAGTCTCAGCTTCTCTTCTCTCTGTTGCTGTCCATTCTTTAAATTCTTTTAATGTTTATTTATTTCTGAGAGAGAGAGAGACAGAGTGTGAGCAGGGGAGGGGGCAGAGAGAGGAGGGAGACACAGAATTTGAAGCAGGCTCCAGGCTGAGCTGTATGCACAGAGCCCAAGGTGGGGCTTGAACTCACAAACTGTGAGATCGTGACCTGGGCTGAAGTCAGACGCTTAACCGACTGAGCCACTCAGGCACTCCTATTGCTGTCCTTTCATACCTTCCACCCCACTGCTGCCTCACAAGGACCCCCTTCAAAAAGTCTGAGCTGTCCATGTCTGCCCCTTGCCCGCTGATGAGTATAGTTCCCTCTGATTTCTCCTCTCACAACAAGCAGCGTGCCTGACACAAATAGAGCCTTTCGTCTCCATGCACCTACTTTAAGATGTCCATGGAGGATAAATGCATGAGATGTTTCAAAGGTAAAATCAACAGGACTCAGTAATTGGTTGGTCAGTCGTAACATTCTCTAACATTTATTTTATTCTTACAACCTGTCACGGCCGGTGCTACTCTGTGAAGTAATGTTCTTATTCTCGTTCAAAAATGGGGGAACCAAGCTTCAGAAAGGCCCTACATGTTGTCTAAATCAACAGAGCTATAAAATGGCAGCTCTGGGATTTGAACCAAAGAAGTCTGACTGTGGGCTCAGGGTAACTAACTGGGACTGGTGAGGTCATCAACACAGCCAGGAAGAATAAGTGAAAGGACAGGCCTTTGGTTTCAGGAGGGGTATGGGCCATGCTAAGTCCCTGTTACGCCATGTTAAAACTCCCACTTAATTTCTAAGGTTAAATCTAAAGACTGCTTGTTTTCTATTTTCCTACCTCCTTTGTTCAATCTTCGTAGTAACGGTTAACTCTGATTTTTAAAATTCAACACCCCCAAATCTTCCTGAAGAAATATAAAATATAAAATATAAAATATAAAATATAAATATAGATGGGGCACTCCAAAGAAGAGTCAAAATCAGAAATGAAGCGCTGATAGCTTCATAGATTTGCCTGGTTTCTTTGGCTACCCTTCCATCCTTAGCATTGAAGCTGATGGCTTGGGGTACAGTCTGGGACGAAAGTGGGTTCAGACTCTGGGTGTCTGATGCAAGCTAATTGCGTATTGCCCAAATGCTTCATGCCCCCTGGGTTTGTTAGGTTCTTGGTAGCGACACCTACGATAGGGAATAAACCCTGTTCTCTTCTTGGGGGAAAAGAGATGACCCCAACCCACATCAATATTACAATCATTGGTGCTTCAGGGTTATCACAAAGGTTGACTAAGACCTTCTCCTAACAGCACCTTTCCATGGTAAACTCTGAACAGCTTTCAGACAAATTTTTTTTAATATGAAATTTATTGTCAAATTGGTTTCCATACAACACCCAGTGCTCATCCCAACAGGTGACCTCCTCGATGCCCATCGCCCCTCTTCCCTTCCTCCCAGCCCCCATCAACCCTTAGTTTATTCTCAGGTTTTAAGAGTCTCTTATGGTTTGCCTCCCTCCCTCTCTAACTTTTTTTTCCCCTTCCCCTCCCCCATGGTCTTCTGTTTAGTTTCTCAGGATCTGAATGCAAACTGGTGCAGCCACCCTGGAAAACAGTGTGGAGGTTCCTCAAAAAATTAAAAATAGATCTACCCTATGACCCAGCAATAGCACTGCTAGGAATTTACCCAAAGGATACGGGAGTGCGATGCATAGGGGCACTTGTGCCCCAATGTTTATAGCAGCACTCTCAACAATAGCCAAATTATGGAAAGAGCCTAAATGTCCATCAACTGACGAATGGATAAAGAAATTGTGGTTTATATACACAATGGAGTACTATGTGGCAATGAGAAAGAATGAAATATGGCCTTTTGTAGCAACGTGGATGGAACTGGAGAGTATTATGCTAAGTGAAATAAGTCGTACAGAAAAAGACAGATACCATATGTTTTCACTCTTATGTGGATCCTGAGAAACAAATTTCCTATTCATAGAATGGTAACCAAGAAAGCAACTCACCCAGGTTGGGCCTCCCTGGAGATCGAGTATGGCTTATAATACTGTATTATTCTTATCAGTCCTCTCTTCACACTCCCCTCATTCTGGACGGAGGCTCCTTTTGACCTCTATGGCACAATCCCACTTTATTTTTTGTATTCAAGACCTGGTTTCCAAAAATGTCACAGGCCTGACTTAAAAAAAGAGACACAGTTTTAGAATCCTTTGTGATCATCCTCCAAGCCAAAAGACTGGGTTTCTAAGACCCGGAAACCAGGACGAGAAAGGGTTTTATTTTGCTGCCTCCTGCCCAGATCCCCTACAGGGCTACATGGACCCATCAGTCTCAGACAGCGCATTTGTGTCACCAAAACAAAGTCACTGGTATTCACATGCCATCATTCGTGCCGCAGTTTTGCCCTGTGGGTCCCTTTGATATTAGAAAGAACCTTTCCTGTTGGTGCCAGACAGGCTTCAGCTCTAGTTTTCTTTCTTCTGACGGGTGCAAAAATCTCTCCCCCTCTGTCTGCTAAGGCTTCCACAAGTCTTTCCCCCACTTCTCTAATTGGAAGAAAGGAACAAAGAGCTGAAATGCAAGGGCGCACACCCTTAATCAATCCTTCCTCTTGTCATTCCCAAGAGAACCCGATCCCCCAGTCTGCCACTCCTCCCCACCTATGTCATCTACTACCCTCCGCGAAGCATTCCAGACTCAGAGGACAGTGACTCCAATTCTAGCGCTTATTCATCTAAGCTAATCAGGACACGGCGGACCTGAGACAACACACTCAGGCTAGCAGAAAGGACTTGCATTACATGCTGAAAGGAATGACTTCTCCTTCTTTCCTGCTGGGTGTGAGCAAAACAAAACAAAACAAAAAACGAAAACCGTTGCCCTAGTTGCCGACCGCGAAGGGAATCACCTTGAGGATGAAGCTTCAACTTGGATGGCAAAGAGCAGAGTTGGAAAGAGACCACTAATAAGACAAATTTAAGCCATTGAAGCAACCAACCACTGTGGCCCGTTCTACCTTTTTTGGCTAATCACCTTGCTTGTTGTTTTTAACAAGTGTGTGTCAAGATTTCTGGTTTTGCTGTTACTGTTGTTTTGTCATTTTGGTTTTTGAGGGTTTTTTTTTTTTTTTCCTCGTCAAAAGACCCCACCCCGCCTTGTACTTCGGTCTCCTCCTCTTCAGGACATCCTATCACTGTCTCATCAGTTATTCACGTCAGAGACACAGGAATCAGATTGGTTTTTCCTCTTCCTGCATCATCTCCAGAACTTAATCAATCAGAAAGCCTATTTGCTCTAACCTCCAAAATATCTTCGTAATCCATCCATCATCTTATTCCATTGTATCTCACGTAAAGTCTGCAATAGTCTTCTGTCTTCCCTTCTCACTA
Organism: Herpailurus yagouaroundi; assembly: GCF_014898765.1. Lineage (NCBI taxonomy): Eukaryota > Metazoa > Chordata > Mammalia > Carnivora > Felidae > Herpailurus > Herpailurus yagouaroundi. Next base: position 5,985,171 of record NW_024412436.1, on the reverse strand, counting down.
GCCGGTCTTCCTATAATCTGTTATCCATGCAGATCTCAGAATGATCTTTTTAAAAATTTTTTTTTAATGTTTCTTTATTTTTGAGAGCAAGAGGGGGAGAGAGAGAGAGAGAGACAGAGTGTGAGCAGGGGAGGGACAGAGAGAGAGGGAGACACAGAATCGGAAGCAGGCTCCAAGCTCCGAGCGGTCAGCACAGAGCCCGACGCAGGGCTTGAACCCATGACCGTGAGCCATGACCTGAGCCGGAGTCGGACGCTCGACTGACTGAACCACCCCGGTGCCCCATTAGAATGATCTTTTTTAAACACAGGTCATGCTATTCGTGTGTTTAAAAACTTTCTAATGACTTCTCACTTAGAAAAAATCCAACTATCTCATAATTATAGTAAAGACTATATCACTATAATTAAAGATCTCAAATAGAAGTTTATTTCTCTTTCATATAACAGTCCAGGCTGGCAGGACAATTCTTCTCCATGAGGGTACTCAAGAGACCCAGCTTCCTTCCATCTTCTCACTCTGCCCTCCCGTAGGCTGGCATATTGTCTTCATTTGCAAGGCTGGTCACTCAAGGGAAAGGAAAAGGGAGGAAGTTAAAGACGAGCATCTTCCCTTCAACCAAGTGAGGTGGGTGTTACACACGCCTCCTTTGTCCATCTTCCATTGGCAATAACTTTGGTGGTACGGCCATACCTCACAACAAAGAAGACCAGGAAGCTTAGCGTCTGGCAAACAAAGAAGAAAAGGAAAATAGATTTTGGAAGGTTGGCTACCAATGTGTGCTTATTGTGGCCTTCAAGGCTTGTATGACTGGTCCCTGCAGCTCCTCCAATATCATCTTCTATGTCACCCCTAGCGTACTAATTCTGCGCCATGGTGGCTTCCTTTTTACTCCTTCAACATTCTAAAATCATTCCTACCTTAAACCCTTTGCACTCACTCTCCCTTTGCGTGGAGCACTGCCCAATGAGCCTCACATCTGGGCACCTTCTTAATCTCCAGGTGGCAGCACGAACATTCTCTTCCTTCGAGAGGACTTCTCTGACCACCCTTCCCAAACTTGCCTACCTCTTAGCTGTCAATGGCTATAACTCTGCTTCATTTTCTTCATAATGCTGATAGTTTCATGAAATCATCTATTTGTTTGTCTGTTGGCCGCCTACCTCACTGGAATTTGAACCTTCCCACGAAGGGAGAGGCTTTATTTGCCTTGTTCTTGTTTACCGAGGTTACAAGCTCAGTGCCAAGAACATCGTATAGTCATGGTAGACGCCTAAACAATCCTTTTAAAAATCAACTAGAATAAAAAGATCCTAAGCAATATATCCCTACCTCATCCCTTTGCAATTGCCTTCCAGATCAACATTTGAGACTTTGCATTTATCCCTTCTAATTTTATTTTCTTAGATTTGGCCCATTGCCCTGGTCTACGGATCTCTCTTGGGATTCGATCCTGGACCCGTCCACCACCTGGCCCAGGATCAGCACCCGCAGATCCTCCCAGCGTCCCAGGCAAGTTGGCAGTCAGCGTCTCGCACTGTGTCAGTGGGCACTCACCATTCCCAGGGTCTCTAATTTATGTTTCCTTTTCATTTCATCTCCCTTTTGAATATGAGCTCCTACAATCTCTACACTGCTTCCAGGCAGGAATTATGTGTCTTGAGGAATAATGAACCAAGATTCGGGAGATGTGGGTGCTAGCTTCAGCGCCGCCGCACTGTTGTCCTTTTTTTTTTTTTTTTTTTTTTTTTTCCAAAAAAAAATCACTTCATGAACGTCATTCCCCCTCTTTGTGGTCTTGATTTTCCCATACGTAAAAGAGAGGGGGACAATGCCTGCTCTGCTTTCCTCACAGAGTTGTTACAAGAATCAGATAATGATGTATCTAAACATGCCATGGGACAATCTAAAACCCTTTTGAAATGGAAGGTAGTACTCCAGAACAGCCAGAGCCAGATGACAGGAGTCAGGGAGAGTCTGTGCCATGTGGAAGACTGCTAGGGAGTCTCCAAAACCATCATTCCCC
>NW_024412436.1:5963846-5982745 GCF_014898765.1 Herpailurus yagouaroundi | reverse complement strand
TTGACGAGTGCTCATAACAGTGATATTTTCTACCTATGTTGCCGATTTGTTGCCTTTCAGACTAAAAGAATTTGCGGCTCAGATCGGGTGGGGAGGAAGGGCGCAGACACAGGGACCATGGCAGACACAGAGACTGAGCAGATTGCTGAGTAGCTCCTGAGTCATCCTCCCCATGACCCAAATAGAACGTCTTCCAAGCCCCTCAAGTTGTCCGATCCTAATGTCTTTACCTCGTATACATAGCTTATATTCTCGTTGGTTCTCTTGAGCATGGGGATGGGCATTGGTGAAAACGCATGCAAACAGCTGTTGGCCTGTGGAGTGGTTGCCTCCTTCAATAACCTCTTCAGCAACCTCTGTGGATATGATATGGATATGAATCCTCAGATGGAGCGAGCACCTGAGGTTAGCAGCCAGTGCAGTGCACCTCGGGTATTTCCACCTCCAAAATCTTTGGCCTCTTACCCATGGCTTACAAGTGAAAACAAGCCCCATCCCCTGCCCTCCAAACCCCACTAGGCTTGTATGTCATCGTGAAAGGGAGCAGTTTCTTGACAAGTCCCTTTTAAAGGTTTTCAAAGCTCTGCTCTAGCATACAGCCAAGGAGAGAGCCCTCAAGTGACGGAGATCGTTTGTATTGGCTGAGATGTGACCTGGATGTAAAAGTGTTTGGGCACATTCAACCACATGGCCAGCCTTCCCGAGGTCAGAGCTTTCAGCCTGTCATACATGATCCTGCTTTGGGTTAGCGAAGCTAACACTGAAGAACCAATGCTGTGCCATGCACCATAGTGATTTAAAGGAAAGAAAGAAAAGAAAAGAAAAGAAAAGAAAGAAAGAAAGAAAGAAAGAAAGAAAGGAGGAAGGGAAGGAAGGAAGAAAGAAAAGAAAAGAAAAGAAAAGAAAAGAAAAGAAAAGAAATACTTTCAAAGAACTTGCATTGCAGTGGGTGGACAGACACAAAAAGAGACCAGTCTGAAATAACGGGTTGAATGCGGCAACAGGACGAACAGTGCTGGGGAGCACGAACCTGGGGCTCTTAGCTCAGCCTGATGAGACCAGGGCTTCCTGGAGGATGTGACACCCAACATGAGTCCTAAAGCGTGCCTAAGAAAAGGCACAAAGACAGAAGAGGGCATCCTGCAGTAAGGGCAGAGGTGCAAAACAATACGCCCATCCGGTTGCCACAAATGGGTCTACACCTGAGAGCACAGCAAAGACATAGAAAAGAAGCAGAAGGAAGAAACTGGCAACGAAGCTGCAATGGCAGGAAGGGTCAGAGCACAGAGAACCTCTCGTGTGTCCTCGGGGACCTGATTTTGTGTCCCAAAGACTGTGGAGAGCCAGAAAAGTTTTAAGAAGGGGGCGACGAAGTCATTACTTTGGTCTTTAACTGTTTGTCATTTGAGTTTTCTGCTCAGGACATATTTGCACATGTGGAGTTTCCTAACTGGGGGTGATTATCAAGGTGTTATGTGGCTTGGGTGTGAATGTTCAGGCTCTGCCCTGGGTGAACTGTGCGCTGCTAATTTTGTTTGTTTGGGGGAGACGGGCTGGATCCAGGGGCCCAGGAGCCCATCGGCTCGTGGCACACGGCCCAGGGCCCCCCTTTGTGTGGGCCAACACTGCCTCATGGCAGGCACCTTCAACGGCAAGGCAGAATCAGAGAGCTCCCTTTTATGCCTCAATTCTTACAGTGAGAGTCTTGAGGTAATTGTTTTCTTCTTTCTCAAACTGTGAGGAGCATTTGGCAGCTTTATAAAAAAAAAAAAAAAAGCTGGTTTCCTAAAGTCAAGAATTTAAAATATTTTATTTAGTTTTGAATTTCCTTGAGAGATAAAAATGTGTCGATAAATTTCTTGGAATGAGAGATATGTTTGCTGTGAGGCAGAGCTGTTTGCCAAATCTTGAAGATGTTTCCCTCTGAAGCATTGAAAGTGGACGCGACAGCCCTCAAGTGCCTGGAGAACTTTACTTATTTATTCATTCTGAGAGAGGCAGCACTAGCAGGGGGAGGGGCAGAGAGAGACGGAGAGAGAGAATCCCAAGCGGGCTCCACGCCGTCAGCGCAGAGCCCTGTGTGGGGCTCGATCCCCCAAACGATGGAATCATGATGCGAGCCAAAATCGAAAGCCAGACACTTAATCGACTGAGCCACCCCGAAGAGTCTCCATGGGAAAGTGAGCACTCCCCAAGGTCTTATCGTGAGGAGCACCTTGGACATGGTGCTTGCTTCTCTTGAGAGAAGAACTCTTAATAAACAGATCTTTCCCCCTCAAGAATCGGCTGCTCTAGACACATGAAGAGATGCCCCACGTCACTAATTATCAGGTAAATTCAAATTAAAACCAAAATGAGGTATCACCTCACACCTGTCAGAATGGCTGGTATCGAAAACACAAGAAATAACAACAGGGTGCGGAGAAAAAAAGAACGCTTTCACGCTGCTGGGGGGGAATGCAAACTGGTGCAGCCACTGTGGAAACAGTATAGAGGTTCCTCAAAAAATGAAAAATGGCATTACCAGATGATCCCGTAATTCTCCTGGGTATTTAAGAAAACAAAAGAAAACAAAGAAACAAAACACTAATTCAAAAAGGACATATACATGCCTGTGTTTGTTGAAACATTATTTACAATAGCCAAGATACGGGAGGAACTCAAGTGTCCATTGATTGATGAATGGATAAAGACGATGTGGTTACATAGGTACTATGGAATATTACTCAGCCATAAAAAAGAACAAATCTCGCCATTTGCCACAACATGGATGGACCTAGAGGGTATCATGCTAAGTGAAATAAGTCAGTCAGAGAAAGACAAATACCATATTTCACTCATATGTGAAATTCAAGGAACAAAACCAACAAGGAAAAGAAGGGACAAAAGACACACTCTTAAATACAGACAACAAGTTGGTGGTTGCCAGGGTGGAGGTCGTTGGGGGGTGGGCGAAACAGGTGAAGGAGGTTAAGAGTATACGTATCATGATGAGCACTGAGAGATGTATAAAATTGTTAAATCATTGTATTGTACACCTGAAACCAATATAACACCGTATGCTGATTATACTCGAATAAAAATAATATTCTAACATCAGAAAAATCTGCTGCTCCGAATTTGTTAAAAACGTGTTCAATACTTTGAATTCCTGAGCCAAATGCTGGACTAGAAAGGAAGTGTAATGTCATGTGTAATTTATAGTCCGATGAGTGTGAGATATCGGTTGCTTGGAAATAATTAATGAATTTTTTGAAAATACAGATTTTAAAGGTGACATAATTTAATGTAAAAATTACATATAAATACCCATCAAGAAACTTTCCGTACCAAGTGCCAAAATTTTCTGGTCACAAAATGTCCCGTCAAGGCTTAGGGGTTTGAGGTGGCACAGTTCTATTGTTTCATGACCAATGCCACGTACACATACATATATATAAAGATTACAAGTCCAATGAGGGTTTCAAGGGACAGATAAGTCCCCAAATGCAGGGGACCCGTATTAGAGAATGCCGCCTTGGTCTGAAACCAAGGTGCCTAGAGATAACTCTACCCAAGTGTGCCCTCCGGTGAGAGAAGGAAACACAGAGATGCCAGCCATCCCTGAGAACAAGAAATGAAAGGGGACGTGGGACCAGGAAGGAGAAGGGGCTGTACGCTGTGAAATATGGCATGGTGAAACTTCAGACTCTCGGGAATCTAGTCAGTCTCCCTTTCCTGCTTGTACAGAAAAGAATGAAAATGTGGACAGGGAAGCAAAAAAGTCTCCAGGTCTACGGAACTATGAGAGGAAAAGGGAAGCCCGTGCCCAACATCAAGTGTTTGTCTTGAAATGGTCTAGAACCTCTGGCAACAAGTAAGGGTGAATTATCAGGGGACAGCGCTGGAGGTAGGAGAGAAGAAAGGAGAATAACCCTAGAAAGAGAGGAAAAGCCTTAACACGGTGACACAGAGTTGGATTTCTGAATTCGGAATGAGCTGAGTGTAACCAAGGAGACGTGCTGGTATGTGGCAGGGGCCGGTGGGATCTTTTAATGAATTGCAGTGAAAACAGCCTCCCCAATGCCCTGGGTAGGCATGTGATGTCTGAGGGCTGTTCGGGCCTCTACGACTCTAGGTGAAGAATCTTTTTGGATGTAGTAGTGCATACCTGTTGTTGCTCTTGTCTTTGGTCTGCCCGGCATCCCATTTCCCATTCCCACTCATACCTTCCTCTCTCCTGTGGAGAAATGTTCTCATCCCAGCCCCCAGCACTTGACAGAATCTCATCTTCCTGGTCGTCAGTGGGCTTGCCATCTTTCTGGCCACAACGATTGGGTCAAAGATGGGCACATGACTCACTAGGGGCCAATCACAGCCTTTCTTCATTGTCCTCGTGAGTAAGGCCCTTCGCCTGTCTTGTCACGGAAGCTGGAACGCTGTGACTCTTGGACTGCTGGTGGCTTGATTCCTGCCTTGTAGAGAACGCCTGTCCTCACTGGGGAAAAATATAGGTGTAAAAAGACCAGTAGAGGGGCGCCCGGGTGGCTCAGTCAGTTAAGCATCTGACTCTTGATATCAGCTGAGGTTATGATCTCTCGATCGCGAGATCGAGCCCCACATCGGGCTCCATGCTGACTGGGCGTGGAGTCTGCTTGGGATTCTTTCTCTCTCTGCCTCTTCCTCTCTCTCTTTCTCTTTCTCTCTCTCAAAATAAATAAATAAACATAAAAAAAGACCAGTAGATGTGAGTGATGGATACAGGAGAATCTGACTACATTAAGACCCAGATTTTCCCTCAGTTCCTCTAAGCTACCCCCGGGATCTTTCTAATAAACTCCCTCCCCGCCCTCCTTTTTTTTTTTTTTTTTTTTTTATATATAAACATTGTTTTATTTTTTTTTTCAACGTTTATTTATTTTTGGGACAGAGAGAGACAGGGCATGAACAGGGGAGGGGCAGAGAGAGAGGGAGACACAGAATCTGAAACAGGCTCCAGGCTCTGAGCCATCAGCCCAGAGCCTGACGCGGGGCTCGAACTCACGGAGTGCGAGATCGTGACCTGGCTGAAGTTGGACGCTTAACCGACTGCGCCACCCAGGCGCCCATATATATATATATATATATATATATATATATATATATAGCTAGTCTGAGTTGGCTTTTTGTCATTTGCGACCAAAAGATTTTTGACTAATATCTCTGCCAAAGGAAAAACTTCAGCTGGAACTTCACGTCTCCCTGTCATGAAGGAATGAGAAAAGCCAATTTCCAAGACCACAGCAGCAACACCAAGAGGCTATGGGGGAGGAGGGATGCTAGCATGTCTATTACAAATGAATTCCATTCAGTTGAACAAGGATCTTTTACAAGAACAGGGCTAAACAGCGGTTGGCATTTATATCTTTTTGGCTTTGCTCTGCTGGACCCTGAACGTATCAGGAAAAAACAAAATAAGCCGGGAAGAATACATCGGTGCCAGGCTGTTGCACAAGATATGTAAACAAAATATAGGAAAACATCTTCTGAGAGCAAGGATTGTAATTAAAAAGTGTTTTGAGGGGCGCCTGGGTGGCGCAGTCGGTTAAGCGTCTGACTTCAGCCAGGTCACGATCTCGCGGTCCGTGAGTTCGAGCCCCGCGTCAGGCTCTGGGCTGATGGCTCAGAGCCTGGAGCCTGTTTCCGATGCTGTGTCTCCCTCTCTCTCTCTGCCCCTCCCCCGTTCATGCTCTGTTTCTCTCTGTCCCAAAAATAAATAAAAAACGTTGAAAAAAAAATTAAAAAAAAGAAGTGTTTTGATATAAAAGGCCATAGCATCTTCTCTGCTTGTTTTTTGGAGAAAGAGAGAGACTGATTCATCATTTTATAGCCAAAGGCCAGGGAATGGAGTATTTAGATCCTTTGGTTGCACATTTAAATGACATAATTTTTGCTTGTTAATGAAAAACTGGCTTCACCATAATTCTGCAGCATCAGAGTCTGACCTGACTTCAGAAAAGACTTCTAACTCAACGGTTTTAAAAAGCACACTTTAACATAGCCTTAAATCAAGGGAGGCACGTGCTTCATTCCCACTTGTCCCAAGGATGTGACATGAGATTTTCCCCACATGGTATCCACAAAAGTCTGCCCTGAAAATACAACGTGGCAAGGTCTACACTTGAAAAACATACAGAAGGGGAGCCTGGGTGGCGCAGTCGGTTAAGCGTCCGACTTCAGCCAGGTCACGATCTCGCGGTCCGTGAGTTCGAGCCCCGCGTCGGGCTCTGGGCTGATGGCTCAGAGCCTGGAGCCTGTTTCCGATTCTGTGTCTCCCTCTCTCTCTGCCCCTCCCCCGTTCATGCTCTGTCTCTCTCTGTCCCAAAAATAAATAAAAACGTTGAAAAAAAAAATTAAAAAAAAAAAAAAGAAAAACATACAGAAAAACTCATCGCTTCTAAAACAAACAAACAAACTCCTAATTAACTTTAATTTTATTTGCCAAAAGTGAATTCATACATGGCTTTTTAAGAATACACCTCGTAGGGGCGCCTGGGTGGCTCGGTGGGTTGAGCGCCCCACTTCGGCTCAGGTCATGATCTCACGGTTCGGGAGTTCGAGCCCTGTGTCGGGCTCTGTGCTGACAGCTTAGAGCCTGGACCCCACTTCGGATTCTGTCTCCCCCTCTCTCTCTGCACCTAACCCACTCGCATTCTGTCTCTGTCTCTGTCAAAAATAAACATTAAAAAAAAAAGAATACCAATACCTGGAATCCTGGGAGGTTGGACCAGAGGTATTCCCATGGATGTGAGCCGCTAGGTGGCGTGTCAGGCTAACTCACTGCCCTTCTCTTGAGCAGGCTTGCAAGCGACGTCTACACCTCCTGCCATACTTGGTGAGTCACCTCAGACCACCTGATAAGCATTCAGGAACCGCTTAAAACCAAATTCAGCAGAAAATCTTTCACCTTAATGGTGTGATGAGTATTATTAGGGTGTATCTGTCAAGACTTTTCAGAACCTAGTTCTGAAAACTAGCTCAACCTAGTTCTTGATTTCTTAAATGTCTATAAAAATATGACTTTTCCATTAAACAAATGGGAATCGATAGGGTGCAAACAAAAAATAACGTATTTTTCCCCACAACTGCTTAATTATAATTCATCATATGTATCTAATCCTTCCTTGCTTCTTGAATAAAATCTGGATCCATACTTTCTTTGGTCGCTCTTGACTAATAAACGGCCTTTTGTTCACTTTTAACCCCCAAATAGACTTATTTCTATAACTGAAATAGAAATTCTCTTAGAGTGGTCAAACTATTAACAATATGTAAAGTTAAAGCTTCTTGTTCTCTTTTATCTTAGGCTCACTTTAGTCTAGAAGCTTGCATTAAAGAGAAATGCATGTACCTTCTAGATTTATGTATGTATGCAGAGTCATTATGGAGAGAGGGAGGGCAGGCAAGGAGCGAGAAAGGTCTTTCTCGACTGGCACCAATGCACTATGGCATTCTACCAAACATGATAACACTCATAAGTGAGCATTAGCAGAAGTAACAAACTTCAAAATGAGACCTATAAAGACTGAAGATAGAATTACTGGGTATAAGGTACAAAATTAGATCTAAGAATTGTCTACAAGAATAAGGAGCAAGACAGTGCCAACGATGGCTATGCAAATTTGAAAAAGAACTAAGCTTTTAGAAATGCAAAATTTAGGGGCACCTGGGTGGCTCAGTTGGTTAAGCATCTGACTCTTGATTTCAGCTCAGGTCATGATCTCACAGTTTGTGGGATCCAGCCCGTGTCGGGCTCCATGTTGATAGTGCAGAGCCTGCTTGGGATTCTCTCTCTCCCTCTCTTGCTGGCCCTCCCCAACCTGTTCTCTCTCTCTCTGTCTCTCTCTCTCTCTCTCTGTCTCTCAAAATAAATAAACTTAGAAAAACGTATTAATTAAAATTAAAACAGAGAAGATCAGAGCCAACTGAAAAGGAGTGAACTATATATAAGATCAATCTGAAGAAATTACATAAAATACAGCACAGATAGACAAAGAGATGAAAAATACAAAAGAAGGATTAAGCAATATGGAGGATGGAATGAAAAGGTCTAACAGACATTGAACTGGAATTCTCAAAAGAGGGCTTAAAGAGAAGACATATTTGACATGTTCATATTTCCATCATTAATGGAAAATCCAAGCCACAGATTCAGGAAGCACAACAAATCCCAACCTGAATAAGCAAAAAAGAAATCCACACCATGTTTTGGGTGTTTTTTTTTTTTTTTTATGTTTACTTATTTATTTTGGGAAAGAGAGTTGAAGAGGGGCAGAGAGAGAACCCCAAGCAGGGTCTGCACTGTCAGCCTGAAGCCCGAGGCAGGGCTCGATCCCAGGACCTATGGGATCATGACCTGAGCTGAAATCAAGAGTCTGACGCTTAACTGACTGAGCCAGCCAGGCACCCCAACACCATGTTAATTGAACCAAAGAACGTTAGAGACAAAAAGAAAATCTTAGAAACAGCCAGGGAGACAAGACAGATTACTTACAAAGGAAGGATAATTAGATTGGTAACGGACTTACAAAGAATAAAAGCCAGTAGGGAACAGAATAATATCTTCAGCGTGCTGAGGGAAAATAACTATTAATCTAAAATGGTATCCATTCATCAGTTGATGGACATTTAGGCTCTTTCCATCATTTGGCTATTGTTGAAAGTGCTGCTATAAACATTGGGGTACAGGTGCCCCTATGCATCAGCACTCCTGCATCCCTTGGGTAAATTCCTAACAGTGCTGTTGCTGGGTCACAGGGTAGGTCTATTTTTAATTTTTTGAGGAACCTCCACACTGTTTTCCAGAGCGGCTGCACCAGTTTGCATTCCCACCAACAGGGCAAGAGGGTTCCCGTTTCTCCACATCCTCGCCAGCATCTATAGTCTCCTGATTTGTTCATTTTAGCCACTCTGACTGGCGTGAGGTGATATCTGAGTGTGGTGTTGATTTGTATTTCCCTGATGAGGAGTGACATTGAGCATCTTTTCATGTGCCTGTTGGCCATCTGGATGTCTTCTTTAGAGAAGTGTCTAGTCATGTTTTCTTCCCATTTCTTCACTGGATTATTTTTCGGGTGTGGAGTTTGGTGAATTCTTTATAGATTTTGGATACTAGCCCTTTGTCCGATACGTCATTTGCAAAGATCTTTTCCCATTCCGTTGGTTGCCTTTTAGTTTTGTTGATCGTTTCCTTTGCAGTGCAGAAGCTTTTTATTCATGGGATCCAATAGTTCATTTTTGCTTTTAATTCCCTTGCCTTTGGAGATGTGTCAAGTAAGAAATTGCTGCAGCTGAGGTCAGAGACCCTAAATGTCCATCAACTGATGAATGAATAAAGAAATTGTGGTTTATATACACAATGGAATACTACTTGGCAATGAGAAAGAATGAAATATGGCCTTTTGTAGCAACGTGGATGGAACTGGACAGTGTTATGCTAAGTGAAATAAGTCATACAGAGAAAGACAGATACCATATGTTTTCACTCTTAGGTGGATCCTGAGAAACTTAACAGAAGACCATGGAGGAAGGGGGAAAAGAAAGTTACAGAGAGGGAAGGAGGCAAACCATAAGAGACTCTTAAAAACTGAGAATAAACTGAGGGTTGATGGGAGGCGGGAGGGAGGAGAGGATGGCTGATGGGCATTGAGGAGGGCACCTGTTGGGATGAGCACTGGGTGTTGTATGGAAACCAATTTGACAATAAATTTCATATTAAAAAAAATAACTAAAATTGTACACTCAGTGAAATTATCTCCTAAGAACGTGAAGTAAAGACTTAAAAACTGATAGAGTATCCTACCAATAGACCATCACTAGAGAAAACTTCCTTCAGAAAGAAGGGAGGGGCGCCTGAGTGGCTCAGTCTGTTAAGTAACTGATTCATCTCAGGTCATGATCTCCAGGTTCCTGAGATAGAGCCTCGCATCATGGGCCCCACACTGACAGCACGGAGCCTGTCTGGGATACTCTCTCTCTCTCTCTCTCTCTCTCTCTCTCTCTCAAAATAAATTAATTTAAAAAAAAGAAAGAAAGAAGGGAAAAGATTTCTAAAGAAGGTCTGAAATGCAGAAAGAAAAGGTGTAGAAAAAATGTGAATGATTCTAAATGAACATTTTATAAACCAATATTTTATTTTTCTAAACACAATATTTTATAAAGCTGGCCAATCAAGGTAAATAAAACAATGGACAAAACAGCAGTAAGTCCAGAGAAGATAATCAGAATTAAATTGTTTTGGGGTCTATCTTTAAGTTAAATCTACCTGGGAACTTTTTTTTTTTTTAATCTATATTGACTTTTGAGAGAGAGAGAGACAGAACATGAGTGGGGGAGGGGCAGAGGGAGAGGGGGACACAGAATCCAAAGCAGGCTCCAGGCTCTGACATGTCAGCACAGAGCCCGATGTGGGGTTTGAACCCACGAACCGTGAGATCATGACCTGAGCCGAAGTTGGATGCTCAATGGACTGAGCCACCCAGGCGCCCCGACACGGGAACGTTTTTAAGTTGACTACTGAGAGAATTGAGTCCAGATGCTTCAAGAAATGACAGGTTTTCCATTCAACCAGGACCCTAGAATCTGAGACTCCCTTGAGAAGGCCTCGCCAAGAAGAGGATTACTACACCCCTGAGGTACTGATCCCTTCTTCCGCCAACAAAGGTTTTCAGTGGCCTTCTCTTAATTATTTTTCAGATCTAGGGGCACCTGGGTGGCTCAGTTGGTTGAGCATCTGACTTCGGCTCGGCTCATGGTCTCCCGGTTTGTGAGCTCGAGCCCCGCATCAGGCTCTGTGCTGACGGCTTGGAGCCTGGAGCCTGCTTCGGAGTCTGTGTCTCCCTCTCTCTGCAACCTCCCACTCTTGTGCTCCGTCCCTCTCAAAAATAAACATTAAAAAAAAAATTTTGTTTTTTAATAAAAAAAATATGTTTCAGATCTCTGGAATTTTTCAGATCTCTTTAGAACTTAAAACATTCTCCCACAAATAGCTTTTTTTTTTCCCTCCCTTCCCCAAGTGCCATTTCGTGCCCTCTTTGAAAAGGAGCCAGGTACCATCACATTGTCCTGCCGTCTTTCCTACCCCTTATCTCCTCCTGAATGTAGGCCTGTGGAGAGCAGGGAGAGTGACAACAGGAGCTATGGAGCCCATAGCTTATGAAAGTCTGTGACAACATCCTTCTGCTGCTACCACTCGACTCCCCTGCGGTCCCGCGGCCTTCTGTTAACAGTCCTTAACCCCTCTGTTACGGTCCTTACGACAACCCGAGGCAGTCCTATGTGATCTTTTCTTCCCTGCTGAGGTCTTTTAACGTCAGATCACGATCAGACATAGGTATTAATTACGAGTTCTTGATAACAAACGTAGGTGAAACACTTTATTTAGATTAAAACATTACAACCAAATTCACTTTGTATGTTTGACACCGGAAAAAAATCACGGGCAACAGCGATACAACAACAGTTTAGTTTTGATGCCACAGACAAGGCACAAAATAGCCGGGCACGTGACTCCCATGAGACAGATTTCGGACCCCTCGGCCCTGTCGTTCCTTCGATTCCTCTTGCGCGGTCCCACAAGGAAAACTCTCGCGGGGTACTGTCTAATGCCTTTGTTAAGAAAGTGGCTTTGCCTTTACAGCCAAGGCAAGAGCGAAGTTATTCGTGCCTCTTTTCGCTTTCCCAGAAGAGAGGGGCCGGACCGCACGGGCGCGTGTCCAGCCCCAGCGAGAAACCCTGACAAAACTTCTCTAACTAAACAGCTGCATCGTCTCCTACCTATAGTCCCTCTTAGTGCCACCTAAAATCCCCGAGAGAGAGTGACGGTGCCAGATACTTCACGCCTAAGCAGGTTGCCCCCAAGCCCCAGAATTCTGAGTCTAGATCAATTTCTAGTTTGGCTCAGAAATTCCTCTTCAGGAAGGGTTCTGAAATCTCAAGTGCCTTTTTTGTCACCTCCTCCCCCCCCATCCCCCACCCCCCACAGCACAGCTGATGAAAAAGAAACCATCGTGGAGGGAGGCTGGCTCCATGCAGAGCCACATTTGAGGGGCGACGCGGGGCAGCGAGGGGCAGCCCCCAGTGGCCGGCTTCGCAGCCTTGCCCCACCGGCGGCGTGTGGGTGGGCACGGGGTCCAGGACTCTGCACCGGGTGCAAACCAGCCGGATCCCCGTCCTGCAGGTGTTGTAGGAATTGCCCGGGAAGAATCCAAGACAGAGGGCCTGTCTCCATGACTTTAAAAGCCTTTGGACTATAGGCAAATCACTTAGTTTTTCTCAACGTCGGCTTTACATTCTGTTTGATGAGGTCACGACATCCACCCTCCCTCCCTCCCTCCAAGGCAGGAGGGTGTCGTAAGGATCAAAGGATAGAATGCATGTGAAAGTGCTCTGCAAACAGTAATACGCCACAAAAATAACACAAATACCATTACTATTAACCTTCTTATCTCCCTCAGGCAATGCCAAAACTCAGGCTGCCGCTTAAAGCAGCTCAGCATTATCTCTGTTCCACTCTGGTGGCAAAAGCCCCTCACTTCAAGCTCTGTGGATCAGCTTCCCAGGTGACTAGGAGGTAGGATCCTGGCAGGAAGAAAAAAAAAAAAAAAAAAACAAAAACACAAAAAACTAGGCACTTTTTTTCTCTAGGACTTTTAAGTACCTGAGGCCCTATTTTGGTGAATTTGGATCTCTACATCCTATAAATCAGTTTCAACTCTTGCAAGATTCTAGCATCATCTAAATCTGACCTTGGAAGGGTAATGTAGATTTTGTTATTCTTGCCCATCCATCTCACTTTGGGCCTTAAGGTGGCAGTGGGTGCTGACCACAGCCAGGCTGGCAATTTGAATGCTTCAAAAAATGATTTGCCGTTTCCCAATGGTCTTTTTCCTTTCTATTCACGATCTAAGTTTTGCTCGGAGTGACATCAAGGGAATGAGAAAATTACCTGTAATTCTTGTTGTCAGATCTGGGATCGTCACAACAGATCACTTTTCCAGGATTAGAAACATCTAGAACAGGTTCTTGGGAGTGCGCCTAGCTTTCCTTTCTCTCTGCCTCAGACAGTTCTCCTACCCCTGGACCCTGGCGAGTCAGTTACCACCGTGGCAGCCAGATTGCTGGGTGCTTCACCACTGCCAGCCCCAAGGGAGTAAAAGGGACCTCCCCAAGATGTTTAAGCAAAAATTTCAAAGCCCAAGGGGGCCTCGAGACCGGGGTGCACCTTAGTTACGATCTAGTGCAGCATTTTCCAAACGCGTCTGATCACAGGACTCTTCTGAAACGTACGTTAAAAGAACAAGTCCTCGCTGCAGACCCACCCAATAAATCTCCAAGACAGGGCCCAACACTACATGTTTAACAGCAATCAAGTAATTTGTACGGTTAGGCAATTTGGGGAAACACTGACCCAGCAGCAACGGCTTGGAGTCTAAAGGCTGAATCAGATTTGTGATTTCACTAATGGCAGTGACAGTTCGTTTCTCCAGCCACAAAGGAAAGGGGGGCTGGATTACAGCAGTGTCTGTGACTTCGGCCTCCCGAAAAGGCTGCCTGACGTCTAATCAGATTGCCTACGTGAAGTCTTTCAGACTATTTAGAACTATTTACCGACGTGGCTGTTTTCAGCACGGAGCGCCTCGGGCTCCGGTGGCAGCCTCTTCCCACCCCCACTCTGCACAGTCCCGTGCCAGGTGCAGAGGGACGGTCGCGGGAAGGGAGAGGAGAGGCCCATTATCTCCGCCAGACTTGCTCCGTGCGGGTGACGGTGGCCAGCAACACTCACGGCTGCGGAATGGAGCCCCTGGATAAGGAGACGCAGAGCTCCCCCGGGAGCACGCCCGGGCGGGACAGCTGACATGTACCACCGGGGCCACCGCAAGCGTCCCGGGCTTCCTGGCGAGTCTACGCAGGACCTAAAGAAGCAGTCCTGGGGGATACCTCCTGCCACCTGCATCCACGCCCTCTTATCCAACACATCCCTGACTCAGCTGTGACTCACAGGCAAACACAGCAGCTCCTCCATCAACCCACTGGGCCCTCGGCCTTGTACTCCCCCCTCCCCCATCCGAATTCACCTCTTGCAGTCACACTTTTTTAACACTGGCTTTTCAGGACACTGAGCAGATCTTTAAATACAATGGATGGACACACACACACACACAACATTTAAATATCAAAATATACCCATTTAAATTTAAAAACTTTAATTCTCTGGGTTTGTTATAATTTATCCATAGCAATATTTCACATTATATGCATAAAATCTCCTAATTCTTTCTTGGGCATGTCTTATTTCGCCTGTTCAATTGCAGGGTCCCAGTGGACAGAGACCATGTCTTCCACAAGACTTATTTTGTACCCAGTGGGACCTAGGAAGGAAGCTAATGTGTGTTGAGTCCGTCCTATGTGGGAAACGCTATTCAGGGAAGAAACAAAAGGACCCGCTGAGAAGAGCCGGGGTGCCGAGGATGGCCAGCTTTACCTTCACCTGCGCAGTCAACCCTGTCTGCGGCCCCATACCCAGAAGCAGGTGTTCTCTCCTGGCCGAAGGCCTGGAAATTTCGGTGATTCATGCAGCCCTACAGGGGACAACCTGGTCCTATGTCCCCAGGTTACTTGGGTGGCCTGTCATCGTTGTGTTTCGTATCGTGTTGACTGTAGTTTTGTCGTCTTTGGAACCGCAGGTCTCCAATTTTACAAATTCTTTTCCACGACTCCCCTAACCTTCGCCAAAATCATACATGCCCTCGGCTAACAAAAGCAGTATGTTTGGTCTCTGCAGCTGGTGCTATGGGGCTCTTTGGTGGAGAGAAGCCTGACACAGTGCTCAGTATAAAGAGATAATAGCTACTACAGCTACCCAATATTCTCTAGAATTGCCTGAGCAAGTTGAAATCCAAAGCTGGTGACTAAGAAATGATGTTTAATCATCTTCTCCGTCTGAACTGGGGCCAAAACAAACAGACTAGACCTAGGCTCTTAGAGGCCAGGGACACACCAGCAAGTCTAAAACTCAGCACCAGGGTTATGGCTTGTGTCCCCCACCCTTGGAAGTGCCAGCGCTGGCCTGAACCGTCCCTGGTTCCTCTCAGACAGGCCGAAGCCACTGCAAAGTCGCTTGGTGGGCCAGTTCTCCTCTAAGCAGTGATATCAACTCATCCTCTGACCCTCACCACCAGCCACTTCTTTATTTCACTGCACACGCAGGACGGTTTTGGACACGTCACGAAGTAAATGGATACCAGTGGAATGGTACTCTGAGAATAGGGCCCAGCTCCAATCAGGTCGCTCTGGAGAAGACCAAGGAGTTGCTGAAGAAGAAACCTTCGTAGGTTGCCCGGGGATTCAAAGATAAAAAAATTTACCACTGCTGGGAGGCCAGGTATCATTGTCCTCCGGGGATCTGACCCAACCCTGTGTCCCACCACAATGGCGTGGGGTGAAAAGCTTTGACAAACGTTTGCCAAAGAAAGTGGAGACTGTGAGACGCCTAAGTTAGATGGAGTCAGGGATGAAGAACACCCAGACAAGTAGAAATAGCTTTTCCTCCAAGAGAAAGGAACATGTAACAGGTGCACCAACTTCTCAGCCTTGAGCAGGAATCAGCAACTTGGGCTGGGCTCAGCGAGGCAGTTCTTCTGTTGGTCGCGGCTGGCTCACGCCGGTGTTTGCGATCAGCTGAGACTTGATGGGCTGTCAGGGTGGCAGGGGGACCGGGCCTTTTTTCTCATCATGCTGCAGGACAGCCCAGGCTTGTGCACCTAGTGGCAACTGCAGGGTTTCCAAGAGCAGCAGGAGAAAACAGGCCCCATGCACAAAAATTTTTCCAAGTCTCTGCTTGTGTTACATGTTTTGGGCCACCGGCCAAATCAAATCACATGGCCAATCCCAGATGTAAGGGGTAGAGAAACAGGCCGCACCTCTTGATGAGGAGGGAAGAATTTATGGCCGTTTTTTTTTTTTTGTTTGTTTGTTTTGTTTTGTTTTGTTTTGCAATCTACACAAATTACAACATCCAGAGATATCTAGCTTTGGGATTTAGGCAAAATCTGTCATTTAGGCAAGGGTGGGAATAGGAAGTGTTGCTTCCCGAGAGAGCCGGATCACTTGTTTCCCAAAGCATCTAGAGCAGCAATCTGATGAGGCGAAGAGTTGCACACTCCACCATCTCCGGTGTCCTGGAAGGGCAGGGCTGGGATGGCGGAAACAACTCACGGTAAATGAAGTACAAAACCAGAGAAGATCACGTGGAATCTGTAGGGGAAATGGCCCACATCCAAAACATAATGAGATCGTATATTCTTTTCCCCTTAAATTCTTTTCCATTCTTCGCTACTTACTGCTTTGTCCTTTCTCTTCCCCTTCCCCTTCATGTGTGCGTTTTAAGCGTTTATCAAAAGGCACCTGATGACAAGTGAATCAGGGTGCAGAGGGAGGTGGGGCTCTGTGGGTGGCACCGCCATGTGAAAAGTCCCGGAGAAGGAGGGTGAGGAGAGCCCTTAATGTCCGGGACTCACATGTCACTGTGCACAGCAGAAGGAGAAAAAGCAGTTTATGTTCTCAGAGTGGAAAAAGAAATCCCACTTGCACAGCTTTTCAAAAACGTATACTCTTTTGTTTCGTCGCAGCCACTCAAGGCATGTCATTCGGAACGGCAAGTTGAAGTCACTTCTGTGATCGTCCAGCAGGTCACTGTCACTGAGCTCACCAAAGGCCCTCTGATTTTAGCGTAACAATAGTCACTGACTAGTGACTGGGAGACGGGGGTAAAAGGTATACTTTGCCTAAAGCTATCTTCTGTTGTCAGTATCAGGCCTTCTTCTAATGGTAGTAATAAGTTCTTCTGTCTCTAAGCACAGCACAGGAAGTACAGAAGCGCATACCGTAGGCAGAGGCGTTTTCCAGGGATCGGCGGTCCAGAGCTAATTCCCTTTAAGAATTGGAAAAGGAATCCCGGTTTGGCTAAGGAAAAACATCAGGCAGGATGAACTCAGTGGATGAGACACTCCGTGCGTGGAATGTTCTCACAACGTAGTCCTCTTGTTTCTCACACCAGTTAGATGTACGCTGAAGTTTGGAATCAGCCCCCCCCCCCCTTAAAGGACGCTCCCCCCAATCCCTTGCCAAAGCAAAGGTCAAATCTTCCAAGGTGGTGTCCAGAGAAAGTCCCGGGCCTGCTGGCTCTTGGATTTGTGTCTTGTCTCCATAGTCCGCTCCTGATTTCTAGTCACCCAGAGAGACGGCTTGAAAACAAACATCAGACCACAAGGGACATCCTGGTTGGAAAGTCACTCTGGAAAAGAGCAGGAAGAGCCCAATGTTAAGCCACACGACGGTTAAAGAACCCCAACCCAACACAGCAGATGGTCCCCTGGGCAGAGGCTACAACCTAACTGTTCAGAGCCCGGCGCACCCTGACTCTTAGGGCATTCCATCAGGCTTATGGCTACAGTTTCTAAGCCTCAGTTGGTGCTGAAGCCAACACGCATCTGACGGAACTTAGTTCCGTGGCCACACAATGACCTCCCAGACCTTTAGGGCTAACTACGTTTACAGTCCCATAACCGCTAGTGCGGACGGCGCACCGTAAACCTGACATAACCTTAAAGTTCATTCCCTGCTCACGGTACCTCACAGGTCATCTCATTGTACTCTTTGAAGAACAACGAAAGATACTTAATTGTTTTGGAGGGGCTACGAGTCATGCCAGAACGTTTTCCCATTCATATTCTCTCCCCATACTGCACACTAAAGGAAAGGTCCACCCTGAGTTATGAAAAACAAAATGGTGGAAGAAGCAGGGTCACTGAGGAGGGAGGGTAAGCCCTTGGGCTGGCAGAGTGGTCTTCAGAGCACAGGGGGCAGAGGCATTCTGACAACCAAGAGCGGGCATTTGGGGCTGTCCCCTGGCGATTCTCTGACCTCCAGAGCTCACATCTGGGGGCTGAGGGGCGGACCGGGCTGCCCTTGGCATTTAGAGAGAAAACAATACAATCTATGTAAGGCCAATTACAAAAGAGACAATTAACCGGGCAGGGACCGAAAGGTTTCCTTCACATACACAGAGCACAATTTATAGTTTACATTCAACAAAATGTCAAGGAGGAAAGTGAGCTGTCCTTCAAAAACGGCAGTAGCTACCAACCTTCTCTGGGCTGTGAACGCATCCGGAAGTTTATGCAACCCTCCCCGCAAGGGGTGAGAGATGGGGGGGGGGGGGACGCATCTACACGCATGCATCGCACATTCTGCACACAGATCTCAGAAGCCCCCCTAAACGTCTGTGGTGGTAACGATTCTCGAATCCCTGACGCCACACGCTTCTTAAAGCTGCTCTTAAGGATCTGAGACGCTACATCTGCACCCCCGCAATTTCTGCTTTTGGCAACTCTCCAGGGCCCCCTGCTTACTGCCTTCACCTGGTCCGGGGCAGAGCGAGGTGGGCAAAACCCGGCCTGGCATCCGCGTTCCCAAAGCCGGCGGCCCGGCTCCCGGCACCTGGCCCTCCCCCCGGAGCCTCCCCCCTGCCCTCCCCTCCCCCGCCCCCACCGACGGCTCCCCGCACGAGGGGCGCCAGGCTCGGCCTCACAGTTTTCTTGGTGGGCTCCTTCTTCCGCTTCTTCTCCGAGTTGCCGTGGTAGGGCAGGTCGCGGCCGCGGTAGGACGGGCCTCGGCTCAGCTCGCGCTCGCTGTAGGGCGGCAGCGCGTCGTCGTCGTCGTCGTCGTCGGCCGAGTCGTCGTCGTCGCCCTGCGGCGAGGCCGCCTTGTAGGTGCCGGGCGGCGACCAGGCGTAGTAGGAGGCGCTGCGACGGCCGAGCTGCGCGCTCAGCCGGGACGGCGTCTCGAGGCTGCCGCCGCGGCTGGCGCCCTCGGGCCGCGCC
>NW_024412436.1:5946439-5963446 GCF_014898765.1 Herpailurus yagouaroundi | reverse complement strand
GAGAGCGCCATGTGCTCTGGCTGGCCGAGCGGCCTTGGACACCTCGGACACCCCGGACTCTCAAAGTAGAGCGAGGGCGGCCGTGGCTAGCTCCTGAATTCGTGCCAAGGATCAAGACGGAGTTGTAGGTAAAAATGGTGATATGTATATGGTGTTGAAACACACAGTGGGGCCTTGTGATCATTATGTGACTTCTGGTTGACAGCCACATGTCTCCTCACACCCTCAAAGCCAGCGTGGGTTGGGGTGGCTTGGGATGCACACAGTTGTAGCCCAAGAATACCCTGTAATATTTGGTGATATACAAAGAGCCCATTTCCTCCCTCAGAGCCCAGGGTCAATTTATCTCTGCAAGTTACCTGCAGTTGGTCAGTCTGAGAGAAAGACAATGCCTAGGGTCCTTCAAGATAAAGGACAGGGGAATGGTGTTGGTCCTATTCAGTGGGAAGCGGCCCAACAAAACAGGGTGCACGTCTTGGCCTCCCATATTCATTGGCCAGGTGACTCTACCAAGCTCCTCAACATCTGCAAATCTCAGCCCCCCTTCCCGCCCCAACTTAAAATGGGGACATTAATAGTACCTGCCTTTTAGAGTTATGAGGATCAAATACAACAGCATATATAACGTGTTTGGCATCTTACCTTTCACGTAACAATGATCAAATGATGGGGGTGATGGGTGGGAATTATTAGAGGTTATAGGATAAAATATTATGAGAAGGGCAGGGGAATGTCAATAAGGTTAATAAGGAAACGTAGTTAATAAGGTGCATTAAGGTTCAGTACGGTGCCCATTTCAAAGGGCCTTGAATGATTACTTCTACACATGGTGTCTTAAGTGTTCCCCTGCTTAATAAATGTGAGGGGGTGGGGCGCGCCTGAGTGGTTCAGTCACTTAAGCCGCCGACTTCAGCTTCAGCCTCATGATCTCGCGGTTTGTGAGTTCCAGACCCGCGTCCGGCTTGGCGCTGACAGCTCAGAGCCTGGAGCCCGTTTCGGATTCTGTGTCTCCCTCTCTCTCTCTCTCTGCCCCTCCCCTGCTCACGCTCTGTCTCTCTTTCTTTCAAAAATGAATAAAGATTTTTTAAAAAGTTAATAAAAAATTAATGTGAGAAGGGGATGTTCAATAGCCCAAAGGGATGTGGCAGGACAACCTAGAAGGGGAGACAGAGATGCTATCAGAAAGTAACAGCCTCCGAGCTCCGGCCACCAGCACCCGGCACCAAAGCTGCCTGCTGCAGCCACCTTCACCTGTGCCTGAAGCTCTCCCGATCCTCTTTGTTATACTCCATGGCTGAGGGTCCCCGGCTTGCCCCACTGCTGCCTCCCATGACACCTGACCAGTAGTCAGGATTGCTCTCCAAATCCCCCGACACAGGGAACTGCTTGCTTCTCATCTGGTGGTACGCCTGGCGGAAATTACTGTCCTCCTCGTGCAGGGAGCTGAGTTCCGAGATGGTGTTGTTATCTGCAGGGACAAAACCAGACATGACAGAGCTTTCTACGTATTAGGGTGGGAACTCTGTGAAGGGCTGAGACCGAGGCTCTGGGGAACCCCCCTCCCGAAGGCCTCAATCCTGTCCAGGGTTGGTTATAGACCTGAACTAATGGGATTTGTGTTCCGAGCTCAGCGGGAACTGGCTCCACCCAAAAGCCCACTTGCTTATCAGGAGGAAGGCTTCCCGCAATCTCTGTTGGTGGAATGGGAAAACAGTTGTTACTGCTCCACCTAAGGCAGGCTTCCCAGAACTTGGGCTCTTTTGCAGCTGGTTTCCTCCTAGAGCATCACCATCCTTGTTCCAGTGTTTTTCTCCACGTATACTTGGGTGAAAGCCGTGACGATCCCAGGCATGTTGAGCCAAAAGGGGCAAAAAGAGAAGTCGTAGTTCACAAGATCTTCCCTACTGTTGCCTGAGTCCCAAGACGGGCCTTCAGAGCCGGGACAGCCCCATGCTTTAGAGGAACCCCAGTCCAGCCTCCTGCAGCCGTGCCCCTCACCACAGAGCACAGTCCACAGGGTCAAGGGGACTGCATACCTCGTATCCATTCTTTCCCTTTCTGGATACTCATCCAGGAACCTGGAATATCCTTCCCAGTTGGCACCACGTCCATTTCCAGGGCCTACAAAGACTCCTTTGCCTCCCTAAAGAGGATTCCAGGAGTGTGCAGCCACGGGTGGCTAGGACAGTTGTGTAGAGGTGTGGGAAGGAAAGGGGGATTGGGTTGCACTATGGTCTATGGGCTTCCACTTGTACTCTTCCTACAAAATTCTAAGGAGGGGATGGCCACAGTTTGCTCATTCCCTAAAGGGCCCTAAGTAGCATTTTGCATAAGCACTTGTGAATAAGACCAGAATCGCAGTCTGGAAAGGAAAAAAAAAAAAAAAACAAAAACCACCAACTATTTATTTATAGAACTTCGAAATGGATTGAATATCATTTTACTTAAAAAAAAACACATCTAGCGAATCTATTTCTAATGTAACTGGATCCATTTGTTTTCTACAATCCTTTGGTTAGAACTTCAAAATATTATCAAAATCAACATTTACAAGGTGTAAGGCCTGGCTGTTGAGCAAAAGGTAAGCCAAGATAGGATGTGGGCAGCACAAATATGTGTCTCAGGTTCCCCTCTACTTCTCCTCCCTACCCCCAACAGTCCTTGGAGGAGCAGAGAATTTTGCTGAGTCCCACCCATAGAGGAAAGGAAGGGCCTCCCCACCACTGCATAAACAGTGTCCTTGTCCTGTTCTACCAGATCTGGGCTTACTGGAAATGTCATTCATTTTGGTCATGCAATCAGTTGGTTTTGGATTATAATCTAATTGTTAAACCTTTTCCTCTTTCTGAGGAGAATGGACTAGTTAGTGCCCATTTTAAAGAAAAATAACTCAGATACTACTGATTAAACAATCTAGAACCTTCCTTTTCTCATGATCTCAGTGAATTCGAATCTCCTGGGAACAGCACAGAAGAGAACTATCAGGGGAGCCTGGGTGGCTCAGTCGGTAAATCGTCCGACTTCGGCTCAGGTCATGATCTTGCAGTTTGGCAGTTTGTGAGTTCGAGCCCCGCGTTGGGCTTTGTGCTAACAGCTCAAAGCCTGGAGCCTGCTTCGGATTCTGTGTCTCCCCCTCTCTGCCCCTCCCATGCCCATGCTTGGTCTCTGTCTCTCGATAATAAATAAACATTAAAAAAAGAAGAGAACTATAAAATGCATCAAGTGAAACTGCTGAACGATCACACTGTTGGCTCAGAACTTTCCTTAAACTTCAGGGAATAATGGACTTTTCCCACTTCTCCACACAGTGAGGGCTAGCTCTGTTTCACCATTCATACTGGTGGACCATCTAGGATGTCTGCGGCTCTAACATTTCTGCCGCATCGAGCATACACATCAACGTCCCTGCTTCACGAACACCTAATAATGTAACTCTAGGACAGGAAAGACAGACTTTGTCTGTAAAGGGCCAGATAGCAAATATTTTAGGTTTTGCAAGCCGTGTTGTCACAACTCTTCACCCTGCCATTGTAGCACAAAAGCGGCCACAGTCAATGTATAAGTGAGCCGGCATGGCTCTGTTCCAATACAACCTTTTTACAAAAACAGGAAGTGGAACATATTTGCCCTGGTAGCTGTTGTCTACAGATCACTGCACTAGGAAGGATCCTGGACTAAAAACATCCCAAGAGCAACCCCCTACTTACAAGGGGCAAGAAGAAAAAGGATCTTCCTGGCTAGCATATTCATGAACTTGAAATTCCCAGTTCTTACAGAATCTTGCCCCAGCCTGAAACCAGGAGATCCGTTTTACAAGGAGATCTTCAAGACCGTCCCACGTCCAAGATCCACCCCAGGGTTTACTCTGCTCTTCAGGAACAGAACCTCTCAAAGTCAAGTGAACTATATTCCTACTTCATCTCTGTGCAATTATTGTAATGTCAACCCGCAGGTTCCAGGAAATCCTGTTCCAGTTCTAGCACTTTTCCTCTCTGCCTCCCTTTCCTTCTCTGTAAAAGGAAAGAGATGGGAGCGCCTGGGTGGCTCAGTCGGTTAAGCGTCCGACTTCGGCTCAAGTCATGATCTCGCGGTTCATGAGTTCGAGCCCCGCATCCAGCTCTGTGCTCTGACAGCTTGGAGCCTGAGCCTGCTTCATATGCTGTGTCTCCCTCTCTCTCCCTGCCCTCCCCGACTCATGCTCTGTCTCTCTCTCTCTCTCTCTCTGTCTCTCAAAAATGAATAAATGTTTAAAAATTTTTTTTTATTTTTTTATTTAAAAAAAAATTATTTTATTTTTTTTATTTGAAAAAAAATTTTTTTAAACGTTTATTTATTTTTGAGACAGAGAGAGACAGAGCATGAACGGGGGAGGGTCAGAGAGAGGGAGACACAGAATCTGAAACAGGCTCCAGGCTCCGAGCTGTCAGCACAGAGCCCGACGCGGGGCTCGAACTCACAGACAGCGAAATCATGACCTGAACCGAAGTCGGCCGCTTAACCCACTGAGCCACCCAGGCGCCCCCAAAATTTTTTTTTTTAAATGAGGGAGGTGGGGGCGCCTGGGTGGCGCAGTCGGTTAAGCGTCCGACTTCAGCTAGGTCATGATCTCGCGGTCCGTGAGTTCAAGCCCCGCATCGGGCTCTGGGCTGACGGCTCAGAGCCTGGAGCCTGTTTCCAATTCTGTGTCTCCCTCTCTCTCTGCCCCTCCCCCGTTCATGCTCTGTCTCTCTCTGTCCCAAAAATGAATAAACGTTGAATAAATGAGGGAGGTGGATTCAACAACCTCAATCTTTTCAGCTCTAACATACTAAAGTCCTAGGAGGTAAAAGGCTGTGATCTCTAAACAGATACAGCCGTGGCAGCCACGGAGCCATCCAGTTTGCTCAAAAATTTCTTGGGTAAAGAGCACAGGACTGGGAATCAGAAGAGCTGGGTTCTCATCCTGGTCCGGTCACTTCAACCCTCTGGGCTTCTGTTTCCTCATCTGTACACTGCAAAGGTTGACCTCAGCCATCTTTAAGATGCTAAGATTCCATGGATGCTAAGATTCCATGACATTAATGATCTGTCAGTCCCCCAAGACCATCCAGGTAGGCAGGAGACATCACCTAAACCGGCACCCATCCTTCTAGCTTAACCTCAGGTTTTAACTTTTTCTCTGAGCTGTGAGATCCACAGATTTCCTCCCAGGCTCCTTCTCCTTGATCCCTATCTGTGTCCCCTCACAGGGCTCCATGACAACACGTTACAACTAACTTGTCAAGTGCAGTGACATCTGCATTCCTGACATTCCAATCTGGAGATTGTCTTTTTATAGTCCCTGCGGTGGGAGGATGCAGCCCAGACAGGATGAATTTAGCATTGCAAACTGGGAGGAATATGTTGTCCTTAATCTGAATAAAGTGCCTCTAGTCTGGGACTGTTTCCCCAACAATTCTATCGAGTCTCTCCTTGCTTCCAAGGCAAGGAGGGTTCAAAGAGAGACAGACATTGTGACCTTACTACCAGGCCCGCCAGCACCCTTTTGATAATCAGCGAATCTACGTCAGACCTGCCCTGTGCCGCCCCTCATCACGGAAGGTAATTTGGGATCCTCGCCAAATAATCAGCCGTGTCGGCTGCCAAGCGTCCAATGGGCTGCGAGTGAGTTAAGGTTGGGGCCCTGCAACTCCGTGATTTAAAGGTTCTCTTGACGAGAGGGACACCCTTTCTGCTAGCCCCTCGGTCTCTGCTGCTGGGGATCTCAGAGCAACGTCGGGCCTCCTTTTTGTAGATTCATTTGGCAGACTTGCTCGTTCACTTTCCTCGAGGCCCCCCCTCTAGCAAGTCAGCAGCTGGACCGTTGTTCAATGATGGGGGCTTTCGTGCTGGGAAAAAAACGCACATCTTTTGTCATTATTCTGAATCTGTTTTAAAGAGAGTAGCAGGGAGAGACTCTTCGAATAAAGTATTTCCAACCCCAGGACTGCACAGGCCCAACAGCGCTGGCTACTCCATGGAGAGATGCAACGTAAGCCAAGGGACACACATCTGCTCTACTCCTCGCACCAGAAGCCCTTTCTCTCCCTTGTGTGTACTTGAGGCTACTGTCCTCAGGATGTCACCGGCACCCTTGCTGGTTCTAACCCTGAGAGCTCAGGGCTGCCCAGGTTTGGTAACCCCCGAATCCCCTTCAGCGTTGAACTCCCGCATGACGCGCAGATCACACAGAACTAACAGATGCTCACATCTGCCTCTCATCCTTCTGGCCGGATCAAACTGAGCCAGCTCCTTCTCGACGTAGTACAGGACCTTCATGGAGTCTCTCTCTTTGTCCGCTTGGATCCGGTAGCCTTTGCGAACTGTTAAGGAAAGGACAGGAAGGTGAGCTGAAAAAAGCAGGAGGGGGCCTCCATTTTACCAAGTGAAAAAAACATGGTCCCCGCTTATAACAACTCTTTTTGAAATCACCCAGAAATAGTCATCTATATTTATACTTATGGAACCATACCTGAGATCCCTTTTATCAGATGGTGCCCCTGGAACGGAGGAACAGCAGGTAAATAACAGAGTTCTATGACAGTGTATTTTGGGTCACTTGTTAAATTCTGTTTCCTGCTTTCTGACCTTCTAGAGCTCCACTTAAAGATCATCTTCTCAAAGCTCAGGGAAGTATACTCACACTAAAAAAAAAAGACCACTTTCTAGACAGATCATTCTATACCATCTGGGGATCACATCTTCACTTGGTAGGAGCACATGTAAATAAAACAGACACCCCAACATCAGGGACCTTGACAAAGGTGGCCTGAACGCCTCTAGTGTCCTGGGAGATGATGCAAAAACTCCATAACTGGGATTAGAGACTATGATACACATTTGGGCCAAGGAAGGTGCAAACCACATGGATTGCTAAGTATGGTTCCATTTATTTCTTTAACATTTTCCTTTTAGGAAAGGGAATACCACATTCTAGACATGATAAATTCAACCTGCCGCTATGTGGTTACAAGCAGGTGTTATTTTCAGGGCTTAATAAGAAACAAAACTAAAGCCTGAGAGATAATACCACCTCCTACATTCCCATCACTCATGTTGTCAGATACAAAGGCTGTTGAAGCCCCATATCACTTAAGTATCAGCCAAGTCCAATACCAGCCTCAAGGGTGATCAGACACAGGCACGTCTAATCTTCACAGATAAGGGAAACAAGAGAAGGGAAGGAATGGAATGGGGACGTAACAATAATGGCAAGAGACAACACTCATTGGGCACTATAAATGTGCTGAGGTACGGTGCTAAATGCTTTCATGGACGTTCATTCCTCCCAACCCCTAATGAAGTTCCGGTAGCCTCATTTTATGGTTGAGAAAAGTCTGATTCAGAGGGATTTCATAACTTGCTCAAGCATTACTGGCAGCACCAGAGCTGGAACCATGTTATCTGACTGAAGCCTCTCTGGGGCCTAGGAGTCAGGGGTAGTAGGAAAGACAAGAGGAGAAAGCCCAGAGTAGGAAATGCTCGTAGGTGTGCCCTAGGTGGGAGGATCTGAGCCGTCGTCCTATCTTCTTGCCAGTCAGGACTCTACAACGGGATGGAAGAAAGTGACCCAACCCCCAACGTCCTCTGTTCCCAAAGCAGGGCGAATGCCATAAAGAAACCACATGACTGCATGTGCCTCCAGAGGGGACTCTGCTTTCTGGTCACCTTACCCTGGCTGTGGACAAAGCCCCACACACGAACTATGTCCACGGAAGATTAAAATACAGCATTCCGCAGCACACTGATCACAGCCCTGGCACCGAAAACTGAAAGAACGCCCCCACACCCATTTGCAGGTGCACCAATTTTCTATATGAGAACATTCTGGGCAGTTCAGATTCATCTCCAATTGTGGAATCACTTCAAAAAAAAAAAAAAAAAAACGAATGAATCTCAGCACACGCGTTTAAGTGGCACCTTCTCCTGGAGGTTAGATCCGTAATCCTTATGCAGAAGCAATTATTAGCAGGAATGATTTTATTTATCAAGCTACACACTCTTCCTTCCATCTCTGCAGAGGCGTTTACAGAGTAGTACAGACAGTTCAATTAAAATGCAATTATCCCACGGAACTGCTATGTCTGTTCTGAGGCAGTCATGTCTGATGGATGAAACACAGGGCTAGGAAATAGGGAACTGGGCACTGGTAGGCATGTGGCTGGTTTATTGAGGGGCCTCAAATAAATGATGACCTACCAAGTACTTGGTTTTAATGTCTATAAAATGCAACTAATACTTCCCCAACTTTAAATCTTCCCAACCTTTCTCTTCACAAGGAAGAGAAGACAGATATAGAAAAAATTTAAAAAGGTAAAAAAGAGGACAACAAAGACCTAATCGGTAGAGTTCTTTGAGTTCCTTGTAATTGTCAGGGGCCGCTCAAATGGCACCACATTCCAAAAGCTTTCTCTGATTCTCATAGCTATAAAGTTCTATTTCTTCTCTCTCTCCATCTCATTTCTCTCTTATAAACCATTTACTTGGAAGTTTCACTAGGACCCTCAATACGCTCTAGTTTGTTCCAAATTATTTGTATAAATGTCTCATCTTCCCAAAGATTTTCGAAGGAAAAGAAGTCTTATTCTAGATCAGCGTAAAGCCCAGAACAGTGCTTGGTAGGCACTTAATATAACGTTTGAGGGGCGCCTGGGTGGCGCAGTCGGTTAAGCGTTCAGCCAGGTCACGATCTCGCGGTCCGTGAGTTCGAGCCCCGCATCAGGCTCTGGGCGGATGGCTCGGAGCCTGGAGCCTGTTTCCGATTCTGTGTCTCCCTCTCTCTCTGCCCCTCCCCCGTTCATGCTCTGTCTCTCTCTGTCCCAAAAATAAAAATAAAAACGTTGGAAAAAAAAATTAAAAAAAAATAAATTAAATAAACGTTTGAGCTGAATTGGTGCTAGTCTGAGGGTGGTGCGGGGGGTAATGATTTCCTTGGAAAGAGTATTTCCTGTAGAGTTTCCCTCTCTAGATTCTAAACTTCCTGAGGACAAGGACCGGTTCTATCTCTGCATCTCCAGCACAAGCACAGAGCCTAGCGCACTGTAGACCCTAGAAACATGTGTTTGTATGAATGAATGAGTGAATGAACGAACGAACGAATGAACAGAAATCAGGAATAGAAACTATATGACAAGGGACTGCAGAGTAAGGCAGAAGCAGCCATGTGGTTGGTTGGTCAGAGGGTTTTGGCCAGGAAGGGGAGGACTTGAACGATGGCTTGAGGGAGCAGCAAGGTTTAGGTCAGTTTTGCTGCCATCATTGATGGTTATTTTTTAAAGGAGAACACTAGCAGGTGCTATAGGCATTAGGGAAGGGGCCTACCCCACCTGAACTATGGCCTCAGCCAGGTGTTTTAAATGTGTGAAGCACTGTTACGGTAAACATTCAGTCATACTGAGATCAAGTGGAGGTGGGGAGGTGTTGCTTTATGGAACAATGTCCCAGCTGTCCCCTGGTGGTGAGAGATGGCCGCCTCTCTGAGCAACAGCTGGAAACCTCTCCGTTAGTTGCAACTTGGAGTAGAGCATAGATTGTTTTCTGTGCCATTATAACAAATCACACTCCTCCTTGTGAGACAGGTTTGATGATGTATGCACAGGTTATCATGTCCCTGAAAGGTTACAGTCACTATTTACAGCCTCAAATGAAGACAGTTGTCTCGCCTTCCAATCCTGGCATTATAAAGAGACTCCGCTAGAACAGATACTTTCTGCCTTGACTTCAGCTAACGTCTTCAGAAATCTAAATCCCTCCGATTTGCTGAGAAGGACGAGGACGAATTATTGATATTTAGACTTTAGAGGTATCATCTATTTGGTTTCAGTAGCTAAAAAGCTAGGCCATTCTCCCTGCAAAAAGGTGTTTCTTTTTTTCCAACTGAAAACTGTAAGTTTTGGGGCGCCTGGGTGGCGCAGTCGGTTAAGCGTCCGACTTCAGCCAGGTCACGATCTCGCGGTCCGTGAGTTCGAGCCCCGCGTCGGACTCTGGGCTGATGGCTCAGGGCCTGGAGCCTGTTTCCCATTCTGTGTCTCCCTCTCTCTCTGCCCCTCCCCCGTTCATGCTCTGTCTCTCTCTATCCCAAAAATAAATAAACGTTGAAAAAAAAAAAAAACTGTAAGTTTGATTGTGTAGCACACTAAAACTAGAACGAAAACAAGTTCTCTCATCCTGGCAGAATCTGGCTCTGTGTCACATACATGCTCAGGAGCATTTAAAACACCAGAAAACCTCTCTTCATCCCTCCAAGCAGATGAGACTTTTCCTTCTCTGAGCTCGCATCAGGGAGCAGTCTTATCATACACTGCTTTGTATTTCTTCACTCGTTTTATGTCCATTCACAAACCCCCAATGCCCATTTTGCTAGACAGCAAATTCTGTGAGGGAAAATTCGTAGGCATTCATCAAATTTTTCTTCTATGAAAACAAGTAAAAGGGTGTCAGGTTGATTTTTATCTGTCATTTGCCTGAAGATCCGAGAACTCCCTGATGTGTGGTGATAGTTTAAAAAGACAGGTCCTGGACCATCGGCCAAAGTCCAGCCCTTTTTGGAAAGTGACTCTTCCCCCCAGTGATGTTTCCGTTTAGCATGGATGCGGGATCCATTTATCTTTTCCAGCTCTGCCTGGCCCAATTCCTTTCGTTGCTGTGGCTCTTCATACTTGAACTCCTCGAATGGATTAGCCTCGGCAACTTTGGTTCTGGAGGGGAGGGAGTATTGGGATGTTCACTTTGATGCCAAACTACAAAAATTCTTATTGTTAAAGTAGTTGAGCTGATGTGTTTGACCCAGCTGACTGGAAATCAGCTACTTTTCAGTTAATTTCTCCTTTACAGCCAAGCCTAACTTGTAAAACTTGCAGAAGAAGTCTCTGAGGCAGATACCCATGGATATAGCCTTGTTTTTCCTACCCTATCTTAATGAGCTAAGTAAGGCTGTTTATGGATGACGGAACAGCTGCCACATTCCACCCCCAGGGTGACAGCAGCTCAGTTGTGGGAGAAGTGATGTTTAAAATTTGCATATCCTCTGTATACATACAGTAGGCATATATATAGACGCATATCCTTATTAGTTTTGAAAATGACATTTCAAAACCCTACTTGCCTACTCAATTCTTTTGTAAGAAGAATGAGGGGAGGCCAGGTGGATGTGAAAATAAATTAGAACAAGGCAAGAGTAGCGGCGGAAAGCCAGTGTCGGAGATAGTTGCATTAATCAAGGTGAGAGACAAGGGTAGCAGGGGCTAGGATAGCACAATACAGGTGGAGGAAAGTAAACCGATTCGAGGTTATTTTGAGGTGTAATCCGAGGGACCTGGTGACCAACCGGATGAGGGAAGTGAGGCAGAGATGAGGACAAGGTCCCTGCTTCTGGTTGGGGCTGCCGGGTGGACAACAGGGCCACCTGTTGTGATAAGAAACGCGGGGGTTGGTTTGCAGTCAAAAAACAGCAGACTAATTCGACTTCCTAGAGTCCGAGTTTGAAATGCCTGTGAGATGTCCAGGCAGTTGGGTACATGGGACTGAGGAGCAGGAGAGGGGCTGGAGACAGTGACTGGGAGCCATAAGCATAGAAAACATGATTGAAGCCGTGGGAGTAGATAACATTTCCCAGGGAGAGGACCTTGGACAAAACAGGAGGAAGGCCAGCCAGCGTGGAGAGAAATAAGTAGGAAAAATTACTAACCAACGTGTTGGGGAAGGCAAAGAGAGAGGGGGGGGGGGGGCAGGGGTGGCAGACGCTTTAAGAAGTCAAGGGAGGTTAAGAACTGGGAAGCATTGGTTAGATTTGCCACAAGGCAGTCTTCACAAGCACTGTTTCTGGAGTAGTGAAAGCGATAGCAAGATGGAGGTTAGTCGAGGAGTTGGCGAAAAGCGGAGGAAATGGAGACGTGAAACATCCGAAACGTTGAAGGAGTTCAGCTGTGAAGAGGAGAAAAGGGGTAGGGAAGCAACATCCAAGGACTCCGAGGTTTTTGCAAATTGTTGTTTTATTTTAATGGAGAGATTCAGGCACGCTTTGAATGCTGCTGGGAAGGAGTCTCTAGAGCAAGACGGCCCGGCAAGGAGAGGGGAGCCTGGGATGGAATGTGGGGTACTCAATAAAGAGAGAACCTTGACAAAGCTGAAGAGGCTGAGTCCAGGGCAGGACAGGAGGAGAGAGTTCTTCTATTGTAACAGAGGTCTCAAATAGCTGCCTAGAAGAACGGGGGAGGGAATCAAGGCGCCTCTTCTCTCTCCCAGTTGGTAACTGACTGGCTACACTACACACGCAGCTCATCAAAGATGCCTTTCCCACTACCCAGAGGGTTCAAAAGGGCATTGTATACAAACGTGACCTGAAAAATCACTATTGCTAGATGATTGCCCTAAAATTGAGCTAGCATATAAATATAAAATAGGCTAAACTGACATCTTTATAAATCAGCACTTCTTAACATCTCTAACCTTCTTTAACAAATAATGTACATAGAACATTGGCTTAAGCCACCTTTTTCTTAACAGACAAATAACCGGATGCCATCAATAATTCTGTCCATGGGGCCATGAGTACGGAAATGTGCCCACTAGGGGTCATGAGGAATGCTATCCTGACTCAGTGAACCACACGATGACAACCTGGGCCAGACTAGCTGTGGCTAACATTGGTTGTGCATCTTCCCCTTTTTGCCGGCTGACAGAACCCTGATTTTGTTCATTTCCGAGGTGATTAGGTGTCTCTGGCCTAAGAGATGCGCCTCGATTAGTTCAAGCCAATCTGGTATAGAAACGGGCACAGGACACAATTCTTGCCAATAAAACCACCAAGAAGTCTGTTAGAAGGGGGGAGGGGCTTCTGGAAAAGGTTTCCTCACTCTTGAGAAAAGCAGCACAAGGGAGAAGCGTATCTTTTTCTATCTCTGAATGCATTTAGTACCTGAACTGTGGCAGTCACCACAGGATCATAAGGGGAGCCAGCTTGGAAGGACAGAACAAAAGCTATAAAGAACTCAGTCCTTCAGTGGTGCTACCTGAACTGATCGATTAAGCAACCCCGGAGCCACTTTTCCTTGGGATTTCTTGCTCTGTGAAATAATAA
Organism: Herpailurus yagouaroundi; assembly: GCF_014898765.1. Lineage (NCBI taxonomy): Eukaryota > Metazoa > Chordata > Mammalia > Carnivora > Felidae > Herpailurus > Herpailurus yagouaroundi. Next base: position 5,950,350 of record NW_024412436.1, on the reverse strand, counting down.
GTGTTCCTATGTTTCAAGCCATTTCTTTTTTTCTTAACCGTTTTTTTTTTTAAACATCTATTCATTTTTTTGAGAGAGAGAGACGGTGCAAAGCGGGGGAGGGACAGAGAGAGGGAGACACAGAATCCGAAGCAGGCTCCAGCCTCTGAGCCGTCAGCACAGAGCCCTACGTGGGGCTCGAACTCACGAACTGTGAGACCGTGACCTGAGCTGAAGTCGGACGCTCAACCGACTGAGCCACCCAGGCGCCCCCTCAAGCCACTTCTAACTGCATTGGGTTAGTATGGCAGGAACCAGAAAAAGGTTGAAATCAGGAGAGAGGAAGTGTCTGTCACCCGATGAGTAAGAATCATTTCATTACGAGAATCCATTTCCAAAAAGTAAGAGGGAATGGGTTCTGCTGGGAAGGAAGGATAAAAAGACTGGAGAAAGGGGAAGCCACAAACCGATTATGAGACAAGTTCCATTAACGTCTCTTTTCCCATTCCATCCTTGGGAGAAACGAACTATATTGTCTTTATCTCTCCAATTCTCTGTGTGTCCTTGATCATTAACTTTTACTTCTCAGTCTGTGACTCATTGCCAGGCTCAGACGTCAGAATTCTACTAATAGTTCCAGGGAGAGGGTAAAAAAAAGAAAAAAAAAAAGAAAAAAACCCACAAATACCAATTGCTCACTGAGGATATCCACTCCTTCCAGGGTCCAGCACGGACAGGTCATTCAGTGGGCCGGATACTCTTCCCGCACCCACTGAAGGAAGTCCAGATACCTCCAGGGGAGAAGTGTCTGTTTTACCAACCCTGCTGGCTCATCCACACCTAGGGATTTAAGTTGCCTTCCAAATATACTTCACACACGTCTAATCGCTACTACCCTGTAATCCTGTTCAGACACCTCCCGGAAAGCTACATTTTAATGTCTCTCCGCCCCTGCTACCCCTGTGCCCTCGCCAATAACCACGAATGCATCATGCCCTAAACACCAGGGCTCATCTCCATCCAAATAAGCTCTCCCTACCAAGTACTTAATTCCGTCTATGGTGCGCATCACTGGACAGCTTGCACTCATCCTGAAGCCTCCCCTTTCCTGCATTCCCTAAAGTCATACCTGCTTCCTCTTTCGAAGTATCTCTCAGATTTACCTGCTCATTTCAACTTCCGTGGCCTCCATCACGACCCAGATGCTCTCATACCCCCCGAACGGCTTCAGTCACCTCTCAGCCCGGGATCGCTGACCCCACTCTCTTCCGTTCCCACTTGCCTTGTTAGCACAGCACCTCTCCAAGAACTCAGGAACCTGCCTGCAGTGGCTCCGACTCCCTTATGGCACCAAGTCCCGGCTCTCCTGAAGGGGTTTCGAGGCCCTCCCTCACCTGGGTGAGGCTCCATTAAAGCCTCCCACTTTCTTCCAGTCAGCCAAGTTGGAGACTGTCAAACACACACCCTGTTCTTCCAGCCCCAGGCTTCCACCACGTGTCCTTCCTGGGGGTGCCCAGCAACCCGCTGTCTGCTTTCTTTTTCCTTTGTGTTCTTCTAGGCCCAGCTCAAAGCCACCTCTTCCCTGAACACTCTGTAACTGCTCCAGCTCTTTATCCTTTGAATTCCCAGCACCATACTCTTTACGGCATCTAATTGTTCTAATAAAAGTCTGTTGTCTCTCCCTGGCTGGGCCGTACCGCTTCCTGGGCAAACCGTGTCCTAAACTTCTCAGTGTTCCTCACAGTACCTACCGTAGTGCAACAGTCCTGAACCCTAGGTAGGGCTGAAAGAACGATTTATTCACTGGATGACCCACATTCAACGGGGACCTTGCCTCTTTTCCTCATCATCTTAGTTCCTGAGGAGTCTGGGAAGAAAGCAGGGGCAGCTACATCCCGCAGCCCTTGGAGAGCCTGACACGCGTTCCAGATGGCATCTGATAGAGCTAGAGAGACCCCACTTCTGGAATGGAGACCGTCACTTTCCAAAGAAGAATCACTGAGCTGATGGTTCTGATCAGGAAGGGACCAGAGCGGAAGCCAGAGAGGAGCATGGGGCAGGGCGGTCTGGAACTACATTTACCACTGTGGCTTCCTCCAGTGGAGTCACTTGGTGCCAGGGGAGGTGGATGCGGCTTGTCCATCAGCATGCCAGATGAGGGGGCTCCTCCCAAGGGGACAGAGGGGATGGAGTAAGGGCCGGGGACACCGGAGACAGAGGGAGGGTACCCGGCCTTTGCTGCTTTCCCTGCTTCATACACTGTGGAGGGAGATGAAGAGCAAAAGAGATTATATTATTGTCCCACCCTCCACAACCCTCACGCCAAAACTCCCTGAGGATGCGCTTACGGGAGCTCTTGGATGTGAGCCTGTGTGTGTGTGTGTGTGTGTGTGTGTGTGTGTGTGTGTGTGTTCTCCTAGGCCTGAACTGATTCATCAGAACCACTCTCCCCCACCCCCTTGGACTCCTCCAGCTCCACCAAAAGCAATGACATAAGGAATTACAGTGTTCAGTAGCTGGCAACTGAGTAAGTAAGCAGTACTAGGAGCTGTCATGGCAGTCCGCGGTGACGGCACGGCCCATTGCTAACCACACTGTCCGTAGGCTGCCTCTGTCTCTCCGGAGGAGGCCTAGCACCGTGCCACCCTCCTGGGTTCCAGGAGGACCCCAAACCTCTTCTAGAGAGGCAGAGCAGGTAATGAGCTTGCACCTGGCCCTGCTCTGTGCTCTCAAAGGCAGAGCAAATAACCTGGGTCCTCCTGGAAACTGCTTTCATCCTAAGAATATTAAGGATGCACGTATGTCTTTCTCCTTCAAGATGTATTCGGCTTATGGCCGGGGTGCCCAACTTAGTGGCTACACGGGCTCGGCCATTCAGGTAAAATTGTGAATCCCCAAGTAAGGACTGGTCCCTTTGTGGACCGTTTTGTCACGGGAATAAATAAAACTCATCCGTGGCCGGATGGTACTCCAAGGCTGCAGTCTGCATACTCTGCTTGTTAAAAGAGGAGTTCTCTGCATCCGAGAGGCACGGCCTTTCCTCTGGCTTGAGGGCCTGAAGAGAGGACAAAAGCCTTACCCACAACCTGACATCGGGAAGCTGCCCTTCCTTTCACCAATAGTGCCAATGAGAGTCGCAAACGCAGGGGTGACTGGTGTGGATGAGAAGTATGGAGAGGTGCAGGCAGGTGAGAAAGCAAACAGCAATGGGCATCTCAGGATGCCGGGGGCTCCCAGCAGAGGTGTGAGCCTGGAACGACCAACTTTTAAGGTGGAAGGAAGGGAGGCGGAGAAGGAGCTCAGGGTACACAGCTGTCTGACGGTGAGGTGACGTTTCTCGCGATCGTTCTACATCTCCCCACTAGTCACTTTACTCACAGGCCTGCGGGCAGCAGCAGGAATCTGGACAACATGGGCAGCGGATGTAGCAACAGCAGCTGTGAGGGCAGCACTGGCACCAGCAGATCCCCACCAGGACGAAGAAGAGGAAGATTCCCAGGATCACCAGGCCAACAAACACCCACTCTGGAAGGACGCACAGAGAAACCCACGGTTGAGGTGGCCCGCTGTCGGGACAGGCACACGCTCAGGGCTGTCTACTGTGGGAGGAGTGGGCGGGAGGGATCTGGGGGAGTATCCGGTAACAGGGCACGGAGCCCCCAAACTCAGGGGGAACTCTGGGAGGGAGAAGTGCAGACTTCACAGGGTTGGGGGGTTCATGGGGAAGAGGGGAGAAGGTTGCCTAGGTCGTACCGGGCACACGTCACGACCAGCACAAAGTGATGGGGGAGCTTCGGGGCCCCCTCCTGGGCAAAAGGTTCACAGTATCAACTGTAGCGTCAGAACAAGTATGGGACAAGAACAGAAAGACCCGCCCGCCGCGGGGGGGGGGGGGGGGCGGGCGGAGAACCCCCAGATGCCGCCCGGCCGCG
>NW_024412436.1:5908637-5946339 GCF_014898765.1 Herpailurus yagouaroundi | reverse complement strand
GGAGGAACCTTGCTTGCTGAGCTACGAAGAGGTGGGTTCTGTGAATATGTTCCTCTTGCGGTCAAGTTACTCTTTCCTATAAAACTGTAAGTCCTGCAAGAAAGTTCTCTATGTCTCCACGGTCTAAACCGGCACACATTTAAGTGGTCCAGGTTCCTTATGTGTTCATCTAACTTTCCCTGCTGACCACCCCGTAACACCCTTCCCAGACTCAGCATCGAGGCTGAGATCAAAACCTTCTGGAACAAAACCTGTGGAACAAACCATGGCTAGAGAAATCTAGAGACAAAGACTCAGGTGGAGAATATGATGTCACCACGCCCCCAAGAATGGCTCGGTTGGATCACGCTCAGGTTGACCATGCTGAATAGCCAGCGTAGCTGCGGGGAAGATGGCTCAGGGCTTTGAGGACTATACTGGCTACGTTTGTTAACTCCTGTTACTTTCCCACCTCTACCAGAGGATGACCACAGCTTCTAGTGCATTTGCTCATCCAAAAGATTAAGAGAAGGGAAACAAATTCCATTTGGCTTAGATAAAAATGACTGTGACCTTCGAGTGACTTTGTGTCACGCTTTTGGGATTTGGCTATAGGACCCAACTTCCTATAGACTGGACAGACTAGAGTGAGCCATGAGTTCCTTTAAAAGTCAAAAAAATCAAAGTAATTCATTTTGATCGAAAGCCGCCTACCAAAAAGTCCCTTTACAATGAACTTTAAGTATATATTGTTTTTCTTGAATTTTGGTTATTAAATGTTCTTTCAGTTAAATGGACATTCAGTTGGAGCTTGAGAATATGACATTTTTGTTATATAAAGGGTTTTGTGATAATGATAAAATTCTTTGACCTTTGTCTAGAACACAGTTTCCTCAGAGAAAAAAACCAACAACTTATATTTCCTGAAACGTCCCTCGTCACCCCATCCACTCATCCCCATTCAAATTAACCAGGTCACCATCTCTTCAGTGAGGAAATGAGAAGGCCCTGCGCCTGCTGAGAACGGTCTAGAAAACATTCCTGCTGAGGGCCATAGATAGCTCAGGGCTTTGTCCTGGACCTTAGCAATAACCCAGTAACATTCTGTCTCCGGAGACAGATATGAGCTCTGAGGATTAGATGAGTGTTGTGGCATGGAGGCTACAACAGTCTTGGGTCAAGCAGTCAAAGATAGAGGACTGGCAGGTTACCCTGGAGAAACAAAAGAATGTTATCCACGCAAGGATTCTTGGAGTCAAAAGGGAGGGATATTCAAGGGACCAGGACCAGATATGAAAAATACAATAACTCTTTCCTGGGACTGGGGGAACATAACATCTAGTTTGAAGCGATGCTTCGTAACATTGTATGTGTATGTTTGCGGGCGATGAACAAACGAGTATAAGCTGACAGCACTCTGGATAAGGGGGATCACAAAGAGATATCTATTTGTGTCCCTGGGGTCAACACCAACAGGAAGCATGTTTATATTTGGGTTGGCCAGCTAATGGCAAAACAGGAGAATTCGTGGAAGAATAATTAGTGAAATTCAACTGTGAAGACTTTGGATGTTTTAAAAGCTGAATAAAGTCAAAACCTATGGCCGGGAATAGTCTGTATCTCTCTGTTGCTCCCAACTATCATGCAGCTCTCAACCCTTTGGCAGTAGCCCTCCAGAGCAAGAATGAATCATGGTCTTTAGTATTCTCTGAGTTTGGATATGTCCTTTCCCGTAGTTCATTCCCGTTTCTCATGGAACCTCCTTCCATTACGGACTATAGTGTTGCACTGAACGGATGCTGGCTTGTCTAGGCTGGTGCATTCAACTTAAGCTATATGAAATGACAGAGCTGTGCATCTGGGGTTTCCCTGACATATGGTCCATGGATCCCAGGGGCTTATGGGGCCCAAGGAGCCCCTGAAATTGTATACAAAGCAATGTAGGTCTGTAAGTATGTACTTTTCAAGGAAGGAGGGGTGTACTGACTTCATAAGGTTTGAAAAACTGTTTTGGTCAAGTTACAAAAGGCAATTCAGAGTAACATGGTCATACCCTAATGAATGGGTAAACATATAACTTAGGGAATAAGGAAATGCAGATAAATAGTTACTTTGTTAGGGATACTTCTAGCTGCCTGGGGACAGCTGAGATGCTGAATGGTTATGGAGTTTGCCAAAGAGCCTGCACACCTGACACTGAAGGACTGGGTCCCCCTTGCAGCTTATTTTTAATCATTATCCTTTTAGGACCTACTAATAGAAGAAATACAATCTAAAGGCTCTTCCATTGGGCTCAGTTCATCCTGGAAAAGAACACAGAAATAATACAGACAAATATGCAAACAAATTAAAGGAACAATTAGCGACTAATGCAGAAGCAAGACAGATGGAGTGACAGCAAATTAAGCAAATAAAGAGTTAAATGAGTGAATACCTGGCATAATCTCCACAGCAAAACTGGGCAAGAGATCAGCAAGCAGCCCTGTCCTGCCTGGAAGAGGTGGAAGGAAAAGAAGAAGGAAAGAGGTTACTCCAAAGGAAAATACAGCTTGAAGGCTGGCTCCACGTGGCACCGTCCCTACACCAGGGCCATGGACCCATGCTCCTTGGGGTAGGAGAGGCAAGTCGCCGAGGCGGGGCTTAGTCAAGAGAATAACTTTCTCCATCACTCTTTGGCAGCCATCTAAGTGAACTCTGCACCTAAACCAGATGGAAGCAGAAACAGAACTTTCTCTCCAACTATTTATAGAAGGAGGAAATTCTCTGCTTCAAATATGAAAAACCCTGCTTGAGCAGACTGACACATACCATCTCCATTCATTTATACATTCTTCTCCACACATTTTATTGGAAAGTCAAACCCATCTGTATCCAAACGTTCAACCTACATTTTCATACATCCATACACAGTCCTATGTCCATATAAAAACAAAAGTACATATTTGGTTTTAACTCAGAATTGTCTCACTACATGTTCTATTTATAGCCTAACGATGTTTCGATGATTAAAATGTTCAAAGGCGAGGAAAAGATAAAGCTAGATGAGTTACACGCTCCTCTACACTCCTTCTGGTTTCAGAAATACTCTATACATATGTATATGGTCTGGATTTTCCATATGGGACCCACAGCTGGCGTTGTATGAACCCAAGTGCCTTCTGCATGGTTCGGCATACGAGCTTAAGAGCCAGCTGGTGTCAGAACAGGCACCCCCTCGGGGTTCTGGGAGGCAAAGAGCTACGCAGGAACCAAGACTGTAGAGGATGTGGGGGAGGGGGTTAGTCCTTTTAAATACTAGCCTGATTTAGGGGTGCCTGGGTGGCTCAGTCAGTTAAGCATCTGACTCTTGGTTTCAGCGCAGGTCATGATCTCACGGGTCGTGAGTCCGAGCCCCACATCGGGCTCTGCGCTGACAGTGTTGAGGTTGCTTGGGATTCTCTGCCCCTCCCTCTCTCTGCCCTTCCCTCTGTGCCCCTCCCCTGCTCATGCTGTCTACCCCACGGAAGCCCCTGCTAATAAACAAGTCTTGCATTATGAAACAACTGGCAAACTGCCCTCCTGTCCCACTTCTAATGGCAAAAAGTCGCCGTGGTACCACTTAAGCACGCAACTGAATCTTACTTCGCTTAACACGCAGAACATATGCCTCTAGAACGGCTCTATCCACTAGAAATATAATGTGAGCGACAGGTAATTTTTAGCTTTTCTAGTCATCACATCACAGAGTAAAACAAGAAATTAATTGAATACTATATTTTACTCATAGCAGCACTTCAAAGGCTCAGCAGCCACACGTCACTGCTGAACACACAGGTTTAGGGGTCTGTTTCATGCATGTGGAGTGGGCCCATTTAGAAAACGAGTTTATTGGGGCGCCTGGGTGGCGCAGTCGGTTAAGCGTCCGACTTCAGCCAGGTCACGATCTCGCGCTCCGTGAGTTCGAGCCCCGCGTCAGGCTCTGGGCTGACGGCTCAGAGCCTGGAGCCTGTTTCCGATTCTGTGTCTCCCTCTCTCTCTGCCCCTCCCCCATTCATGTTCTGTCTCTCTCTGTCCCAAAAATAAATAAATGTTGAAAAAAAAAATTAAAAAAAAAAAAGAAAGAAAACGAGTTTATTGAGGTGCATCAGAGAAAAAATTACCCACGTGCAGTTTATATTTTCAGTCGAAAGGTTGATCATGATCGGTCACTGGTCCCCGCCTCTGTCAAACTACTCTATGGAAAAGAAGGTCTGACAAAAGTCAAAGAAAAAGGAGTCCCTCCAGGACACTGACTTTTTCTTGGCTCTCCCTAACTATACAAGGCCAACGGGGTAAAAGGTGCCCTGGCTATGTCTCCTGCTTGGGTAATGGTTCCTCATCTGAGAATTTCATTGGGACCACAACACATTCCAAGGGGAAGGAAGTCTAGAATGAAGTGACTTAGGCTAGCTCTGTTTTAGGTCTTGGCAAGAAAGGCTTCTTTCCTTCTGTCTTTCTAGCTTGTGCAGCTGACCTGGTAAGGATGGTCTGCCGCTTGCGAGGTCTCTTGGAAGAACACACGAGAGCCAAGTGGGGCACTGGAGAAAGGTGTACCCTGAAGGAGACTTCTCAGGCTAGCCTTTGACCTAAGCCTTCCTGATAGGCTAAGAGGTGCCTCTAAGACTCACGTGTGGTCTAGGATGGGATACCAGACAGGAATTTGGGGCCAAATTCCGAGCAAGTGATTCATAGCATGCACTGGTCTCATCTGGAGTGTTCTGTGTACAAATATCCCTTGGAATCCCTTGTTGGAAACTCAACAAAGAAACAGCTGGTCAAGGACTGGGGAATTTGGGATGTTGGCCATCTCTTGAAGACATAATTAATATTAATTACCGGCCAATAGTTGATCAAAAAGTCAATATACAATGTTTTTCACAAGCTAGTTATGGGATGCTTACTTAATGGTGGCTTAAAAAAAAAAAAAAATCCAGAGGTGCCTGGGTGGCTCAGCCAGTTAAGCGCCTGACTTCGACTCAGGTCATGATCTCCCTGTTCCCGAGTTCAAGCCCTGCATCGAGCTCTGTGCTGACAGCTCAGAGCCTGGAGCCTGTTTCTGATTCTCTGTCTCCCTCTTGCTCTCTGCCCCTCCCCCGCTCACACTCTGTCTCTGTCCCTCAAAAATAAACATTAAAAGATTGTTTTAAAATCCAGACAATTAGCACTTCTGAATGTATCTCTTATTGTACCTAATAAAATGAGAAGCTTTTCTTGGGTCTACTCTTAAGCTCTCAAGCCTACCAACGTTTTAAACATCTCTAGATACGCTATAGCCCATAATTAACTACATTTATAAAAGAAATGTTATTGATGATATAAACTACCAACTTGTACACTCACAGGAAATTAGCCATGTGATAATTATTAACTATAAAAAATCTATATATTCAAGGAAAATATGGTGCTTCTACTTATTATATAGAAGACATTATATTGGAGAAAGCAGTGAACTGGGAATCAGGGTACTTAGGGCACCTTTGCCATTAGTTTACTTGGTGACTATAGGCAAATTACTTCCTCTTTCTAGGTCTCAGTTTTCTCATTAATCAAATGAGGTGACTGAATAAAGTGATCTATAAATAGGGAGACTATATATCCTCGTTTGTGCCTGTTGTACCTGTGTAAATACTAATAGCACTACTTTTTATTCTCTAGGTGTCTTATCTTGGACGATTAATTATATGGTCACCCAGCCTACAATATTCTTGGTTCTCAAATATGATACTTAGAGATTAGAGTTGCAAACTCGGCTCTGTATGTTTACAGGGACAGCAGGTAACACAAATAAATGCAGCCAGCCAAATGTAATACGAGGTGTAGCAAATAGCAGATTATATGTCTATAGAGGCTGCTACTACTCAAGTCTGGCCAATCGCTGCCCCACAGGAATGTGTCTTCACGGTTGCGGGTCTTCCTATTTTTCAAGATTAGCCAGACCCCAGGTTTTTGTGTGAAATATCTGCATTTTCAGTGTTGGCGATTGATCCATAGGTATTTTTTTAAACACTGGACAAGCCATACAAAGTATGTTTGGGGGCTGTATGGAGCCCAGAGATCACACACTTGCAACCACTGATGGGCATATATAAACCAAAATATTTATGAGCAGGTAAAATACAAAAGCTGGATTTCCCCATAGGCTGGTGTTCTGACATTGTTTCTACACTGAGAATGTCAGCGAAAATAACCTCCAGGAACCTATGTTCAAGCTAAAATCTGTAAGCGACAGCACTACACACAAAATTGTGTGCCTTTCTTATTTCTGGGGACCCGGAATGGGCATCGTGGAGAAATAATGGAGAGATTTTCATTTCTAGATTTTTTTTTTTTTTTACATTTGTAACGAAAAAAATTAAGGATACGGTGGTCACAGAAATATGGACAGGAGAGTCACAAAACTTGTCACTCCAACCGAAAGACACACATCGAGCTTCTCATTCTCCCTAAGGCAACAACCAATAGCTGATGCTTCAGAAGAAGATGAAGCTTTCCCATAATGCACCTGTGTAGCGCTGCCCCAGGATGGCATGGGTGACAGAATCTTGCCATAGTTGGTGGAATTAAATGTCTTCAGAATTCGGGACACAGTAGGAGCTTTGGGGTAGCAGACAATATGACTGTATCATGTCGACAGCAGACAGAGTGCAAAGCTCTCTGGCTTTTATACCACACTTACATTTTATCGGGACTAAAGGCATTTTTAAAAGTAGATTTATGCTTGAATAATATATTTCTGAAAACCATTTGCTTCCAGCTTCTTGCCTAACAATTTCTAAGAAATGCTGTTGCCAGTTAGAAACGTTCTATCTTTTCTTCCTATTCTACCACATCCACTGAAGGTCTGATCTTAGAAAGTCCAAACAATTGCAGTAAATACTTTCCAGATTTCAGTAGCACTTTACCAACACTTGTGAATCATTGCTATTCTTCCAGGATTCAGTTGAAGAGGGGCAATTAGAAGTCACTTTAATGTCTGAGGAGAGGACAGAAAGCAGACCCTGCAAACAGAAGGCCACATTTATGCTTTTCAAACCACAGCTCAAACTATCAGGAGAAAATACAGTTTTGATGCAAGCACTCAAACAGTTTTCCCCAAACCTTGCAGCATCCATTACTTTTAAGAAATTTCCACATGAATAGACCAAACAAATTAGGCATGCTAACAGTTGGTACATGCACACACACACACACACACACACACACACACACACACAAGTGTTGGCTCCGTACAAAACCATCACTAAGTTTGTAGCCAAAAACATTCACATGCTTTCAGTTGACTGATTAGGGCAGAAACATGCATTGTGAATAAAACGGCCTCTGTACCTGACCTGTACAATTCCCATCTCAGCTGTGTTCTGCCATTGACACAGTGAAGTTATCCCAACTCTCTTTGTACGTATTCCTGAGAACCAGCTCACCTCTGGAATGTCTCCAATTCATTCATTCATCATTCAGTCAACAAAAAAAAATGTGTCCTGTGCCAGGTGGGGACACAGAGGAATAGATATGAACCCTCTGCTGGGGAGGCTCGCTGACTAGCCCATGCAGCTTATCTAACAGCGTCAGCTTAAGAACTCCGTTTTAGTTACCTGCTTCTGTTTCACAAAGCTTCCTAAGGTCAAAGCGCCTTCCTCCTGCCAAATCCAATTCTCATCAGGTTTTTTTTTTTCTTTTTTTACATTTTTGACATCAAGTTCCACCTAGTACGAGGCCGTTCCCCAGAGACACAGCCTTTGCCTGGTTTCCCACTTCTCGTCTACTCGTGGCCTTATCTTTGCACATTTCACAACAAGGTCCCAGTGACATTTCCCCAAGGTTCAAATGCTTCTTTTCTTGGTAAACCAGTCTCCTCAAGGCAGGATTTACCTACCTTCTTTACTAACATAACCAGCTAATACACTTCTCAATCTCCTGCTTTGTTCAAACCCTTGCCACGCACAGTCTACAAGACTCTGAAGTCTGTTGCGACAGAGCCCTGGAAGAATGCTGCACTGGGAGGAACCTCCATGCTCCTAAGGACCACTGTGCACACCTACATGAGAGCCCTTGTGGCTCTGGACCGCAGCGACACCTTTATGTGCGCCTCCCCTAACAGGACGGGTACCCCTCGGGGGCAGAGACTGTGTTCTGTGTTTGACACCCTGAGCAGCCCTCCTCACCCATCAGGACCTTGCAACGTTTCCAGTAGCAAATCCCCATTGTCTGGTACGCTGAGCTTCTGGCTGGACTTCTGGTTCACTGCTCATGAGAGTGCTTTTTGTCCCAGATGGAAACAGGCTTTTAATAAGAACACGAAGGAAACATTCATTCATTCATTCATTAAGCGCTATTCTATGCACTGGAGAATGTTTAGCGCCCCTGGACTCAGAGCTCAATGCCACTAGTGTCCTCTAGTCCTGGAATGTCCCCAAAGGCCATCTTGCTATCTAGGAGGACTGAAGCACAACCCCACCGGACAAGTTGACAGCTATCAGGCTATGTTGTTTGAAAGGCAGTCGTTACAGAGAGATCCAACACGCATACAAAGTTTAGCCAAAAAAGCCGTCTTTGTCTCTACCTTTAAAACTTAAATCTAAGCTCTGATTAGTCCAAACCTTCAAAGTGCAATGGAAGGTACCGAAATTCTGGATTTAGGACAAATTTGTTTTCAGATCCCATATCTGCCATTCAATTACTTGCTGACAACGGAAGGTTGTCATGCGCTGGAACCTACCAAAAGGAGGAAAAACAACACTTCCTTCCTACTTATGATGTCACCAAGACTGACAGCACGGTTATCTTCGTTCATTCCTTTGAACTTACTACCTCGGAGTCCTCCTCCGGTTTGCCAATATTCCATACTAATGAACTTTCTGCTCGGGACAACCTAGAACACTTTCCTTCCCCAGTTCCTGTGATTGCCTTCTTCTCCCTTCTGTTTAATGCACCTCTGGGCTTCATCCCATTTCGGAGCTTCCCGAACATGCCCCAGATCCATTTTCAGAGACCAGGGTGACCCACCCCCTGGTCTCTCAGCTCCTGACCATCCAAAATGTTTCTCTCCTAAGGCTTTTAGGAGAGCAGATGGCTTTCTCTGGCCCTCTCAAGTGTAAAGTTGTTTCTATGGCTATTTGGAATCCCAAATAGACTGGAAATTTCCCAAGTGCACACACATCCCTGTTTTTATTCTATATTCCCATAGCAACCATGCATTCAATAAATATAATTTATGATTATCCATCAGAAATGTGGGTATAGCTTTCCTTCTTTTACATATATTTATAAACTGTATTTAAGCATTTCGTGCGTGTACTTTTTTCTTTTTATATCTTTTACATTTCAGGTCACTTTAAACCACAGTGAATAATTCTGACAGTGAATTCTCTCCACAAAATGACTGGTATTGGACCGTCTGCAATTAACTGTCAATAAATGCTTCCGGGTTTTTGGCAGTGATTATAAGCTTGGCCTAAGGCACTGACTTCTTCTATTCACATAGATTCTAGAATTAGATTTTACAGCTAGAAAGAATCTCAGAGGTCATCGAATCCATCACCCTTTCCGTGTTTTCAGGAAACTGGGGCTCAGAGAGGTTAAGAACCGTACTCAAAGTCGCATGGCTAATAATCGAACCAGAAGAAACTGGACCTACTCATCCCCATTCCAGTATTTTTTCCCCAATATCTCATTCCCCCTCAAGCTTTGCTTAGCCTTAATTTAGAAATGTATAGCAACAGCTTTCTAGTCTCCTAGTATTTGCAGGCAGCAACCCTGAAACTTCTGTTTGTGGCATTATTGCTCCACTTACATAATTAAAGTATAATTTTTGGATGTAGGAAATGCTAGAGATGGCTAAAATGTTCAGCATCTTTTAAAGTCGTGACCAGAAGGTGATTACTGAATACATCATAACGCAGTGTGCGCTAATTAAAAGGCATTCACCATTCCGCCACAAACTAATAAACAATAATAAAAACGACTGCAAAGCACTCTGCCTTTGCAAAGTGCTACAGTGAACCGGTTCCCTGCCCCCAGAGAGGGAAGAGATGCCAAGTATTATTAGTAATCTAGCATGCACAACTTGGCCTGAGATGAAGTGCAGAAGGCGGCTGGATTTGACTCTTAAACGACCCGGGGCAGGGTGGGATTTAATGGAAGAAGGGAACAGGCTTCCTCGGTACCCAGTGTGATTTTCTGAGCTCACCGGGCTCCATCCAACAGGCTGGCAGAGGGAACTTAAATACAAAGGTGCTCAAAATGGCCACTTTCCTCAACCCCCAAAGCCCTGATGGTCTGAAGCAGACACGGAGGGCCCCACTCCTTGTGGGTCTTGGGCGGTGGGGGTCTCTGCCCTTTCCTCTCAGCGTTGAGGGGCTTCCCCCTGGGGGCAGTTCCCAGACCAAAGTCCAGACACCGCCGGCGTGTGAACGCGAACCTGCACCGTTGAATGGCAGCAGCTGGCTCTGGAGAAAAAAGCAACGACTGTTTTCCTGCCCGGCTTTCAGGGGCCCCAGTTCTTTCTTGGCCGCGCTGAGCCGATTTCTCGGTGACGCCCACTCCCCCGCGGGCCCGTCCCCGCCCTCGCCCTCCCTCCCGCGCCCGCGCCCGCGCCCGCGCCCGGGGCCCAGAGACGACAATGAAGCTGGCGGGCTGACCCAGCTGCTTCAGCTCGCGCCCGGGTAACCACGGCAACCGCAGGCTTCAGGAATGCGCGCTAATTGAAGGCCGAGTTTCCTCCCACAGTGATGAGCAACAAGTGAAGCAAAAATAGTGAGGCGGGATACAGGCTGCGAGGGAGCAGGGGGTGGAGGGGAGGGCAGGCGCAGCGCGGGACTGGGTGGCTGGGGACGGGGGAAGGCAAAGGGCGCCTTGAGACCTCGTCTGTTCTCTTCGCCACCCGGGGTCGTGAAGAGCTAAGTGGACGCCCTTTACCCTTCAGACATCTTGGGGCAAAATTGTCAGTGAACAGTCCTTAACCATCTCTGTGCTGGGCCCCTCTGATCGGTCCCGGTAAATGAAGGGCGATGTGTACATCCCTAGGACCCCACAAATGAAACGCCAACTAGCAGCGAGGGTCCGGCAGGTGAAGGAAGGGGCCGACCCTCATTTGCCCCCAGTTTCCCTGGATCTTCTGTTCTGTTCTCTTCAACCGAAAGGAGAACCTTCAAGGCGGTCACATTTATGGGGCGACCATGATACCAGTTTGGACAGTGTAAGTTTATGCCTGTTGTCTTGAGATAAATTATTAAAAGTTTCGCCTTTTCCCTCTCCAGGATCCTGATTTGGACAGTAAATTATGAAGTCACCCTGTCTAAAGCCTTTTAGAGCCATCCAGGGCCTCATCCAAGTCAGGCGTTTCCCCAGACCCCTCCAGACTTCAGCGAATGGCCTGTGTGCTGTACTCCTTGCATTCAGGCACTAAACGCCATGTAATTAACTCGGGGCCATCCGCTGAGAAATAGGGGCTTCCAAAACAACCAAAACAGAGCAACCAAAACATGGCATGCTGGGACAGCATGTCCTGAAATCCACCAGCGCGAAGATTCCCACGGGGCTGAGTGGGGTCACCACTGGCAAGGCATTGCCCAAATGTCATTGAGGAGCCAAGAATCTATTAGTAATAGGATTGCCAATGCACAGATGGCTCTTTAAAGCCTCTGCCTATGGAATGGGCTAAAGGGAAATCAGCTCTTCTAGCAGGAGCCCCGGATCGCAGAACTCCCTGCAGAGCGTTCCCTCAGAGCAAGCATGACGCACCAGCAATGAAATGTGAGGGGTGGGAACAGGTGGGAGTTCTTCCTTATCATGTGCCATTTAATCCTCACGATAGACCTTCCACGTAGCTTTTATTACCCATTCCCCATTTTTACAGATGAGGAAACTGAGGCTCAAAACGGAGGCTCATTAACATGGACTTACCCAAGGTTATATGGCTGCACTGAATCCAGGGGTATCTGACCCCAAAGCTCTTCACAAGAGACCTTGCCAAGTATCCACACGGACCTTGGGTCAAGATCAGGGTTTTGCCACATTGGCACTATGGCCATTTGGGGCCACGTAATTGTGTGTAGGAGGGCTGTCCTGTGCATTTAGCAGCCTCCTTGGCTCCTACCCACTAGATGCCACAGCACCCCGTACGTTGTGACAACCAAAATGTTTCTAGACACTGCCAAATGTCTCCTGGGGGGCAAAATAGCACCCTGTTGCGAACCAATAGCCTAGATACTTAATATCAAATACAGTCTTAACCTTTTCTCATATTCTCTAATTGCTTCAGAAATACAATATTCATCTTTATCAAAAGACCGTCATTTTTATAGGGACAAGATGGCATCATTTATTTACTCTGTATCCTTACTGTGCCAGGGACATAGTATGCAGAAAGGACTAGTTAAATGTAAATCATAATGTCAATGTAAACCATACTTGAAGCAAAACTAACCCTACTGCATGGTGCCTATCATACAGCAAGGGTGCGATCATGCACCAGAGAGGTCTAAAGGCCATAGGAGGCTTTCCGCAAAGAGTAAAAGGCGTGATCTCAATTCTTTGGAGCAACCACCACCCCCATTCCACTGCTCCTACAGTAGAGTGGTTGTTACTCATGGTCGTTAACCAGAATCATATTCTAGTTGATGCCTGGCTAACTTTCTAGTTCTTCCACCAGAGGCATCTAGGTATGCTCAGGGCAGAGCAGGCTAGGGCTAGGACAGAGAACTGGGAAAAGAGGCAATGGGGATGAAGCCTAAAGAGCTCACTTCTCATTAGTTCTCTGGCTCTCCTTCCACGGGACCTGGCACGGTTATCTTGGCTCTTCTGGATATCTGAAGGCACAGGTGTCCACTGAAGATAGAAAACATGGCTCCGCCCCCCTGGTAGAATCAAGTTCACTTGAGGTCTGTCATGCGCGGCCAAGATAACTGAGGTATAACTGAGTCTACAAATGAAAATATGGGCACAGCCCGAACCCAAAGATGTTGCAGAGGAGTCACCCCCAGATTTATGGCTGGAGTGTGGTTCTGTAATTAATTCCTTCTCTCCTTTCTGCCAGGGGTAAACTTTTTCTGTCTTCTCCCCCAATTCTTTTTCCCTCTTCTTCTGTTTGTAAATCTTGGAGAGAAACAGCAGCAGCCACTAGGAGAGATCAAAGTTTGAGCAAGCAACGAAGACCTCCAAGGAGGCTGTTGCCATGGGAACCCTGGGAGCCGAAGCCCTTTTAATCGGCAAACTCCTTGGTTAGCAGCACCAGGCTGGGGCTGGCAAAGAGGAAGAGAAGGAGGAGGAGGAGGAACCTTGGCAACAAGTAGCCTTTCTTAACGGCCAGAATGTCACAGGGCTGGCAACACAATGGGATTCAGATTGAGGCGGCACTGACACCGGGGTGAGTGCTAGAGCATTTCTGCTCAGGCTTAGAAACACCTGTCCAAATCCCTAAGGTCAATGGCGAGTTCTGAGATGTCCCCTCCCAAGAATTCCCTGATTTCTGATTATGTTCTTTTTTTTTTTTTGAAGTTTATCTATTTATTTTTGAGAGGGACAGAGAGAGTGAGCTGAGTGGGAGAGGGGCAGAGAGAGAGGGGGAGAGAGAGAATGTCAAGCACATTCCTCACTGTCGGTGCAGAGCCAGATGCGGGGCCCGAACTCACAAATCATGAGATCGTGACCTGAGCTGAAACCGAGAGTCAGACGCATAACTGACTGAGCCACCCAGGTGCCCCTCTGATTGTGTTCTTAATGGTTTCTTTTTTTAAATGTTTATTTATTTATTTTGAGGGGGGCAGTGAGAGGCAGAGAGAGAGAGAGAGAGAGGAGTGTGAGTGGGGGAGAGGGAGAGAGAGAGGGAGACAGAGAATCCCAAGCTGGCTCTGTCAGCACAGAGCCCAGCACGGGACTCAAGGGGCTTGAACTCATGAACCATGAGATCATGACCTGAGCCAAAACCAAGAGTGGGACACTTAACTGACTGAGCCAGCCAGGCACCCACCCCTTAATGGCCTCTTAATACGAACCGGCTGGGGGCACCTGGATGGCTCAGTCAGTTAAGCATTCAACTTCGGCTCAGGTCGTGATTTCACGGTTCATGGGTTCAAGCCCCACACCGGGCTCTGTGCTGACAGTTCAGATTCTGTGTCTCCCTCTCTCTCTCTGCCCCTCCCCTGCTCATGCTCTCTCTCTCTCTCTCTCTCTCTCTCTCTCTCTCTCTCTCTCTCAAAAATAAACAAACATTTAAAAAGAATTTTTTTAAATACTAACAGCCTACAAGGTTTATTTTAGACCACAGTAACAATTTCAGGCACGGTGTTGTGAATAAGTTGATTTTATAAAAATTCATGTATGTCTGTTCCTTCACCCCTTGCCTAGGTAATATATGCTTGCACTTCTGAGTAAGTCACAGAAGGAGATGGAAGGAAAAATAGAAGCATGACAGAAAAACAAAGGTGACTCTGTGGCATTACCGTCACAGGGAAGAATCAATCCCAACTTAGCACCTCCTCACAAGGACCTGCTGGGAGCAAACCTATTTCTGGCTTCCTGGAATAGCGATGCATTTGGCCCGTGAAGAAGCCGAAATGGATGAATTCCACAAAATATTAACAGTGTTTGTTTTTGCCTGCCTTCTTCATTTGGAAACAACTGCCCAATTTCCCTTTAGGAAGCTACTCCTTTTCCCTTTTCCCTTCAACGCATACAGTTCAATGGGGGCTGGTGGCCCGTTTGTATGCTCCTCTGCCAGAGCACAGCCACCCCCAGCAACAGGACTTCTGCCCGCCACTGCGAAGAATGGCACTTTGTCCTCCTGAGATGGAAGGCATTAAAGACCATTTAACTCTGGACCTGCTTGGGGCCACCTTTGCCCCAAACGGAGAGCCTGCCTGAGAATTAAGCTAACCCAGAGGAGACAGAGATTCTTTAAAATATAATCTGGGGGCAGTTGGGGGGCCCAGTCAGTTGAGTGAGCAACTCTTGACTTCAGCCCAGGCTGACACCAGGGTCGTGGGGTCAAGCCCCACATTGGGCTCCGTGCTGAATGTGGAGCTTGCCTAAGATTCTCTCTCTCCTTCTCTCTCTGCCCCTCTCCCCTCTCCCCGGTCCAGAAGCAGGCGCTCTCTCTAAAATAAAATTTAAAAATTAAAAAATAAATAAATAAGGGGAGTCTGAGTGATGCAGTCAGTTAAGTGTCCGACTCCTGATCTTGGCTCAGGTCACGATCTCAGAGTTTGTGGGTTCAAGCCCCTCATCAGGCCCTGCTCTGATGGCGCTTGGGACGGGGCCTACTTGGGATTCTCTCCTTCTCTCTCTGCCCCTCCCGTGCTTGTGCGCGCTCTTTCACTCTCTCTCAAAATAAATAAACTTAAAAAAAGTTTTTAAATAAGTAACTGAAATACAATGTAATCCGAACATAGACATACTTGGACTTGGACTTACCAATTACCTAAGCCAAAAAAGTCCCCTAAGCCAGGTTAAGTGTCTATCCCTTGCAATCAGAAGAGTTCTGAAGAAGACATTCATTAGCTGTGGATAGTGAGATTTTAGGAGACATTTTTTTTCTTTTCTACATTTCTCTTCTGATTGAAATGCTTCCAATACACATATATCATTTTTTCTAAAACGGAAACAATATTAAAGCAAAACAAGACTGCGGTATTTTAGGCATCACCCTATACAGAGAATTAATTTTGCGATCTGTGGATCTTCTATTTTTTTTTATTTTTTTTTTTTAATGTTTTTATTTATTTTTGAGAAGAGAGAGACAGAGCCTGAGTGGGGAGGGGGAGAGGGAGAGGGAGACACAGAATCTGAAGCAGACTCCAGGCTCTGAGCTGTCAACACAAGAGTCTGATGCGGGGCTCGAACTCACAAGCCATGAGACCATCACCTGAGCTGAAGTCGGACACTCAACCGACTGAGCCACCCAGGCACCCCAGCAATCTGTGGATCTTTTAAATAAATCAAAATCCTAGAAAGGACTCTGAAAGCGATCTTATTTATCCTAATATTCTAGACAAGAGAACCTGTTCAATGTTGAAAGCTCATCAGAGAGGGAGTTTCCGTCATTTCCTCCGCCAGCCATAATTTCCAAAAGTTACCATTAGGAAAGTCTTCCTTAGCTTTAATCTGAACACCCCTTAGGTAATGTTCTCTTACTCTATTCTCGGTCCAGAAGCAGGAGTGTTCATCCACCCATGTTTCCACAGGGGCCCTTTCCCTCATTCTTCTATTTGAAGGCACTTCAAAAACAAGCTACCACATGGGACATCAGAAAGAAGGGGTCAGGCCCTCATATTGTGCGTAGAGAGAAGTAAGAGCAAGGCAAGCTGCTTTTAGATTTTAAAATAATAACTTCTCTGCTTGAGCCTTCCTGAATGGTGAAGTCCTTTCCTGCCAGCTGGAGCAGCCCGAGGGAACTTTACTTCTATCCAAACAGTGGCATGGTTCCAGGTTATAAACATCCTGTCCTTGCCACAGATCTTAGACCAATGTCTAATCTCAGGGTGGCAGGTTCCTGGACATTCCCTTCTTCTGTCTGCTGGGATGGCCCTATGATCCCAAACATCTAAATGTTTCTAAGGTACCTGGCACAGTCATCTCAAAGCACCCAAAAACACCAAGTGCGTTTCCAACTTCAGTATGACTTTACTTTCTGAATCATCAAAAAGAGATTAAAGAACGTTCAGTATAGTTTTTGTGTTTAATGTTGAATCAGCGGTTGTCCTCCCATTTCTCTGAATCACTTGTCTTCAGATATTTCTGAAACCTCTGAAAGAAGCATCCAGAGCGATTGGTAGAGGGCTCAGATGTATGGGGAAAGGAGGGTGGGGTCACACTCAGGGAGAGGTATGCAATCCAGGCAATGGCAACTATGCCTTTGAAGTGAGCGCCCAGGTCAACGGTTATAGGCAGTTGCCCTTAGAAATAAAGTGAAATACGAAAGCTAATCTGGGACAAGTAAAAATGATTGCCCATGACCTCAAAGCAGCAATCACAATTTTTAAAACATGGTTTATGCAGGGGAGCATTCTATAGCTTCTTAATATACACAGGTCATGTGGTACTGTGGAAAGAAAGGAGGCTAGGAATCAAAACATTTAGGTTTGAACAAAAAAACATTTTTTTAAAAGGTGGGGGGGGGGGGGGCAGTGCCTGAGTGGCTCAGTCAGTTAAGTGGCCAACTCTTGATTTCTGCTCAGGTCATGTTCATGAATTCAAGCCCTGCATCGGGCTCTGTGCTGACAGCACGGAGCCTGCTTGGTATTCTCTCTCTCTGCCCCTACCCTTCTTGTGTGTTCTCATTCTCTCTCTCTCTCTCTCTCTCTCTCTCTCTCAAAAATAAATAAATAAGCATTTAAAAAAATTTTTAAACATTTAGGTTTGATCATCAATACTGTTTGGTTTTTTTTTTTTTTTTTTTACTGGGATGATTGTCATAAAACCTGAACATTAATTTCTTCACTTGGAAAATGAGGAAAATAATACCTGCTATCCTACCTTATTACATGGTCATTATAGAAAAAAATTTGTGAACTACAAATTATTATCAGTGTATGTTAATATTAGTATCATTAGGAAATGTATGTTAATATTAGTATCAGAGTAATGGTATTACTTTGGTGGACTTTTTTTTTTTTTTTTTGGCATCTCACATCCATTCTTCTTTTGTAACAGTGCCTCAATTTACTTTGGGGAATTCATTCTTCTCCATATCTGGATGGACGAGCCGCCAAGAGCCCCTGGTCTCCCAAAGCTAAGCACTGGACACCTGTCCAAACTGGGCCCACTAGACTCTCTCCTGAAACTGATTCTTGAGCTGGAAAATGCAAAACCAGAAAAAAACAACTGAACTGATTTTTTTTTTTTTTTTCTGGCTATGGAGCCCTAAAGACATTTTCTAAAATTCTTTTTTTTTTTTTTCAACGTTTATTTATTTTTGGGACAGAGAGAGACAGAGCATGAACGGGGGAGGGACAGAGAGAGAGGGAGACACAGAATCGGAAACAGGCTCCAGGCTCCGAGCCATCAGCCCAGAGCCTGACGCGGGGCTCAAACTCACAGACCGCGAGATCGTGACCTGGCTGAAGTCGGACGCTTAACCGACTGCGCCACCCAGGCGCCCCCATTTTCTATTCTTGCTACGTAGACCGTAGAGCATCTCTGGCACCACAAGGACTGTGCTGTGTTCACTAAAAAAGACTTTTACTTTTTTCCTGGGGAAATACAAAGTAACAGCATAAGTGACCCATGTCACCGCCAGACCTGGCAGCTGAAAAGTCTCACATGACCTTTCTCACTCTCTCTTCCTAAGCAGCTGAGAGTCAATGTTTCCAGTACAGCTGAGCCAAACAAGGGAGAAGCTTAGAGTCCCATTCCACCACCTGGAAGGGAGCTACCCAGGTGAGTCTCCTAACCCACATTTGACTAGGACAAGAGGAAGTAATAGACTTCTGTAGTAAGAAGGGAGGTGTGACTGGGGGGTGTTTTTACAGAAACTAACAAGTGTCACCCTCACATACTATCCTTTTCAGAGACGTTCCAGGCTTCCTTTCAGTTATGATACCCTTCCAACAAATTCTTTTCCCGCGGAAGTTGCTCACCTCCGTCGCTTTCAACCACATCCCTGATGGATCTGTCACCAGTAACGATTTCAACAGCCAGAGGAAGAATGATGACCAGTGAGATTAAACCATGTTATCTCACTTGGGACTGTATGCATTGATTGCACTGACCCTTTATAAAGCAACAAATGTATACTCAGCACTGACTAACGTTTAAGAAGCATAAAGTATTAGATTCTGACCGTTTGTCACTAAAAACAAAAACACATTCACACCAGCCTCTTTATACCTGACACTCTGCGGGGCATTACAGATATGAAGACAAATGAGAGTTGGTCCTATATCTGAAGACCACATGGTCCAGTGCTACTGAGAAGCTTCCAGTGTTGTGGGAGAAATCAAGACGAGTACGCATGCAGTACCAGGGTTACTACTCACACGAGGTAAAACTAGAATACAAGACTGGCAGGTTCGGTCCTTGGCCCTTTCCACTTTATAAAATCTTCGCGGGTGACTCATCTACTCTTTCATGGTTCTGATTATGACTCAGGATTCTCAAATCTGTCTTCTCGGATCCTGGCTTCTCCACTGAGTTCCAGACCTACGTTTCTAGTCAGCAAGACATCCGTACCTTGGTTCCCATAGGCCTCTTGTTCAACTTGTCGAGAACCAAAGTCATTCTCCTGCCTCCCCAACCTGGTTTCCAACCTGCGTCCTCTCTTAGTTGATGGAACACCTGCCTACCCAGCTAGCTAGAAATCATGGTATCCTTTTGACTCCTCCCTCTCTCCTCTCTCCTTTTATACATTAGTCACCAAGATCCGTCACCTTCCACCTCAGAAATGCTTCTGTGTTGTTCTCAATTCACTGCTCTGGTTCAGAATCTCCTATGCTTTCATCCCCACTGCTGCAGCACTCCCAGGGCCCATCCTTCTGTTCTAGCATTCCTTTTGCATTGTCTACACTGCTGCTAATTATAGTTTTGACCCTAAAATCTCACTTCATTCTTCTTAGTATTTCTTTACCGGATCCCCAAAGTCTTCAGGATGAAGTCCAAACTCCTTAGTCTGACATAGAAGCCGCTTCACAACTGTGCTCGGTCAACTTTCCCACCTTCACCTTTGTGAGTATGGTGAGAAAAATAAACTCAACTTTGCCTCTAATTGACCCCTTTAACTCATCTCTCCTTACTGATTGGTCATCTGAAATTCCAACCAGCTTTCTGCTCCCCACTTTGTGACCATCTCCAAGGAAAGCTACTTTCAACTCTTTCCAGGCACCATCAATAGTCTCTCCTCATTCTCATGGGATTGGTCCTTTTGACCCTGACCTACTGCAAAAGACCACAGTCTATTCTCTGTGGCTTCCTTGTGAATGAGCATCACCCTGTACAGTCTTGTAACCAACCTGTACCCCTTCTATCTCTGTCACGAGGACTGAAGTCCTGGGAGGCCATCTGCTCATTTGTCAAGGTAGTCACATCCCTCATGTCTATCTACTTTTCAGTCCAAAATTTTAAAACTGAAATGAAGCTCAAAAGTTACCTACACACCATTTCCTATACATAAATGTCTCATTTATAACAACTCGTAAGAAATTTTTCACCCTCTTGGGACAAAGAAATCACTGTTCCTCAGAATACTTATTCCATCTGTAATGTCTCCAATGGCTACGAGCTATTTCTTCATACTGAGACGGATTCCCGCCGCTGGTAACCTCTACTCCTGGTTCCAGTTCTACCCAGCCATGCAAAGCTTCCAGTCCCTCTTCTGTACAATTTCACTTCTGATATGTGGACATGCTTCCCATAATCCCTTTCCCAAGTCCGCCTTCATTAGATCAAACCCTCTCAGCTCCTCCCAACCAACCATCCCTCATTAAAATTCAATGACTGAACCAGTGGCTCATGGAGGTTGTAATTAGCAATCTGTGGACCCAGTTATATTATCCCTGAGGATTTCATGACTCCTTGAGATTGACCTCAGACATCAGGTTGCTCTCCTGGGCTCACATAAAAGGAATACCTAACAATCAGGCCCACAGGATGTAACAACCAAATAATTAGAATTTTAGAAACCGCGACAATATTTTGACTCATTCTCTATAGGGTGTCAAGATAAAGACGACTCCGAATTTTGCATCTGGAAAGTAAATCCAGTAGTTTCTGTGGCCAGAAAGTTCTCACAGATTTCCAAATAACTTCTTTCAATAAACATCACAACTAGTATTGCCCTAAAAAGTTTATACACGGCAAATTAGGGGCACCTGGGTGGTTCAGTCGGTTAAACGACCGACTTCGGCTCAGGTCATGATCTCACGGTCCGTGAGTTCGAGCCCCGCGTCGGGCTCTGTGCTGCCAGCTCAGAGCCCGGAGCCTGCTTCAGATTCTGTGTCTCCCTCTCTCTCTGCCCCTCCCCCACACATGCTCTGTCTCTCTCTGTCTCAAAAACAAATAAACGTTAAAAAAAAAGTTTACATGGCAAATATATCACACTCTGAGCATTTCTAATTAATGTGGAGCACAGCATAAGGGTACGTTTCTCCCCTGCGAGAACCCCAGCATGTATCTGCTCATCTCACAGATAAGCTCCCTCTACTGTGATGAGTTCACCTTCAGGCTCCCCAGTTTTCTTTTACTGTTCTTTTTGGAGGGACACGGATTTCTGTTCTTCATCTTTTCTCTCATCATTGGTGACCATTTTCAGCTGAGCCTTTCTCTCACCCGCCTCTTTCTGTCCTCCGAACAGACCGCATCGTCCCCCTAGCGACCGTGTGTTTCGATCCAGGGAAATGCCCTTCCTATACTTGCCGCACATCCTCAGATGACAAGGCTTTCTCACTCTATTTGTTTCCCCACGTTTGCAGAACTGGGAACAAATTAGTTAAAGTGGTTTTTACCTGGCCTCATTTCCTGCACAGGCAATTACTTCTCTGCAAATGGCTGCACTAGCCAAATAACTGTGTCCACAATTAGCTAATTGCAGGTTCAATGAGCCACTTGTTCCTTCAAACTTGGCCATTAGAGTTGTGTGATTGGGCAGAAATTTATCTTTCTATTCCCCTCTGATTTACAGAGTCACAGCAGATCCCAAATTTGATTTCCCCGCATTCTTTTACAGTGTGAATCTAAGCCTTTTTACCTTACTTCCTTTTGTGTATCTGGATTCCATTCTTTTACAAACCGCAGCAGCTACGCTTTATATATTAGACCCAAGGAATATGTATTTGAATTAAGTCAACCCTTTAATAGGGGTTATCATTAATTAGAGGGTGAATTATTAATAAATTATCCATTTGATAAACCGTAAAAGTAAGGCCGCAAAACAGTTGATTTGCCAAAGGCAAGCGGTCATAATAGAGTAAAACTAAAAACCCTAAATAGCAAACTCGACTTTCTCCCTAGGCACTGAGCTTCCCACACAGGGTAAAAATTAACCTTCAACCTCACTTGCCTTTAAAAGAAAGCACCCTTAAACATTCCTAAAAATCATTATCACCTGGGTTCTCTGAAACTACAAAAAATGTCATTTCTTTTAAAAACTGCTTGAATTTTTCTCCTACAATCAATGCATTTTCTTTTCTCAATTTCTGTATATTTGACTCTAATTTTCTTGTTCAACCAACACTTATAGAACATTGAAATATGTGCTCAATTTTCAGTTTCATCACAAGGAGGTCATCTCCCACTAACACTCCTCCAATCCACTAGAAAAGTCGCCAAGAATAGTGAGTTTTCATTTATGAACAAATTAATATTAATGAGGATCAGATATATTTGCTTTGAGAATGACTCAGACACTTTTAGGTTTCAAGACATTTGCCTTCCAATAAACACTAGCAGACTCTCAGACGGTTCTTTTCACCTGGAACATTTTATTGTTAAACTCTCTAGTTTACAGCCACCCCTCCTCATGATTGTCCTAAGTGTCTGTAACTGAACGGGAAACGATTCCCCATGTCTCAGGAGATCCTGACCCACCAACAAATTCTTCTCTCTCAATTGTCTCTATTCTGCTTCAAAAGCCTCTGGCATTTTCTTCAACACTTAGCGTATAAAAAGGTAAGTAAAGCTTAAGAGCAAAGAGAAATCAGGGTTAAAGGTACACAAGTGGAAAGGAGGGAAAAACAACTCTAAGAAAGCAGAAGAAACACCCAGGACAATGCTAAAAAAAGGGAGGGGGCACAGCCTCCAAGAAACAAGATACAGTAACGCCTACTGCTCGCAGAGAACATGTACGGAAACCAGTTTGCGCACAAACGATAAAGCCCGCGTGTGCACCTGCTGGGATATGGAGGGAGAAGTGAGGCGGTCGAAGACACAGGTGCTGCTGATGCTTTTCACTTACCCAACACCAGCAATTCGGCCGAGTCCTCGTTTTTGCCCTCCAGGTCATCAGGGGTAGTGATAATACAGTAATAGAGTCCGCTGTCTCCCCACATGAGTTTTCCAATTTGAAGATCAGCATCTGTGATCACAAAAAGAAGTGCCCAGTCCTAAAACTGCCCCCTGAAAGGAAAACACTGAACACTAGAGGGTGAGAGAAGGGCCCTTCTGGATTGTTTACAGGTCTACTTCTCCACTTAGATGGCAGCTGACGAGCTGTTCGCTTTATTTCAAACAAACAAACAAAAACCTAAAAACAGCAAACGATAGCATCCCGAAGGTGAGACACTTAGTGTGTCCCCAGAAACTGGTCTAGGGCCAGTTCAGTTTTGGGAATAGATGACTGCTTGCAACCAACCAGATCTGCAGAGGCCCCTGAAAGCCAGATACATTCCAGAGTCACCCTGGACTCCCAGAAATGAGCTGGCGTCACAGGAGTTCTTCAAAATTCACAGGTCACGTCAGACTCTTAGGCCCTTTTCTTGTCCAAAGCTTTAGGGAGCAGAAGGAAGGGTAGAATTGATGCAGAACCACCTGGGGTTTGGGCCATGGCATCTACCCGGCTCTGTAACTTGATGCATTCATCCCTTCTCCCAGCAGAGCAACTTCCTAGGGAAGTGGGTTTTCTGAGTTTGGGAATGGGCCGTAAACGCTAATGTCAAGGTGTAAGGTTTTGAGAATATTCTTTCACTAGAATCTGTTTCAATTCAGTTCTGATAACAAGCTCCTCAGACTAGAGGTCGGGACCGGGAAAGACTATTTCCAAAGCTCATCTCTGTGTCTGTCCTAGATATTACACCCTTTACACTTTCTACACTCACTGTCCCATTAAGTAATTTGCTAAGCTTCTTGATTGCTCCCATCTCCCATAAAATCAAAATCTTGAGGGGTTGCAAGGCTGAGACGCTGGCATCCCCTTGTGTGGGGGGAGGGTGGAACTAATCTCCCCTCCATTCCTGGATTCCAAGAGGAGGCATCATTACCATGCACAATCGTGATCTCTCTGCCCCTGTAGAAGTCTCCCAGGGTGACGGTCGAGCCCTGTTTGGAAGCTACCACTCGAACAGTCCTCCTGCTGTCTAAACAATCCAAGTAGGGGTCCCACTCCAGGTTTCTTTTGCTGAGAGACTGGGCCCGGGGAGAGGACATGCCCAGGGATTCCCCCATGCGATCCTGGCAGTAGGACTTGAACTTCCACTGCACGACGGCAGGCTGATGGGAAGACGTGGAGAAGTGGCAGCGGAGCACGGTGGGCTGGAAGAGCATGGCCACCTTCTTCTTGTCAGGCACTGTGACTTGAAGGCCGTCAGCCATGGCTGCAAAACACAATGAATATGTCCAAGTGGTATCCACACCCTGGACCTTACCTCCCATCACACAGTCGCGCCTTTCCACCTCACCTCCCTGATCTGTCCCTCCTCGCTTTCCCCATCACAGTTAACGGCATCATCCCATCTGGCTGCATTGTCCAGAAACCTGCCCTCACTCCCAATATCGAGTCGGTCACTAAGCCATGTCCATTTGATCTCTTAACATCTCTAATATTTCTTCCCTCCTCTTTGACCTCACTACCATTGCTTTTGTTGGTGCTTTTGATTTCTTGCTTATAATATTACAATAATCTCGTCTCATCTCCCCGCCGGCCACTGCCCACATGTCATCCATTCTCCTTGTTATATAATTCAAGCAGTCTTTCTAAATCTGGCTGCTGTGGCTCTCCTTCTTAGAACCCTTCATTCAACCTCCCTGGCCTTCAGGATAGAACCCAAAGCACCTGGAAAAGATGTAAGGTCCTTCATCATCTAGTTCTTCTTACCTCCTCAGCCTCACTTGTAGTGGCACCTTTATTTGAGTACCAGCTTCCAGGAACAACCAAACAAGTTAACAGTTTCCCCAGGTGGGACATGCTATCTCACACCTCTGGGTCTTTGCACATGAAGCTCCTAGTTTCTGGAATGCTTTCTCCTCACTTCTTTCTTTGGGAAGCTGTTTTCCACCCTTCAAAGCCCAGGTCAAAGGCTTTCTGTAAGTCTTCTCTGACCCTCAGTCCATTCATCACTTCCTCCTTTGTGCCATCAGAATCCCAGCATCCTTTTCTAGACACTTCTTATAATTACTCTGCAAGAATTTCTTTTCATGCCTGTCACCCCCATCAGATTTGTCAGATAAGGAATGTGTCTCATCTTACTGTCCTGGCTTGTGAAGCCCACAGGTGCTCAACTAATATTTGATAAATAAAAACAATGAAGCTGGGAAGTATAACTTCAGGAGGAAGTGACTTCCCTTCCAGATGATAAGCTAGCAAAGGGGACAGAGATGAAGGGAAATGAAAGCTTTAAGAGAAATGAAGATTTTCAGATCAAAAGCAGTAGACTAAGTTCAAAAGCTTTGAAGGTTCATCAAAAAAAAAAGGGGGGGGAGAGAGAGAAGGGTACCTGGGTGGCTCAGTCGATTGAGCGTGCAACTCTTGATTTCAGCTCAGGTCAGGATCTCACAGTTTGTGGGTTTGAGCCCCACGTCAGGCTCCATGCTGACAGCACAGAGCCTACTTGGGATTCCCTCTCTCCCCCTCTATCTGCCCTGCTGTGCATGCTGTCTCCCTCTCTTTCTCTGTCGCTCAAAATAAATTTTTTAGAAAAGGGAGAAAGAACTCTAGAAAGCAAACGAGAAGTTTAAGCAGCCCGAGGCTTTGTCCAAGAAAGAGAGGGAGATTTCAGTGAATGGAAGACCAGGGGAGTATTTGAGAGGCAAAAGGTCTCTATTAACTTAATGGTGAGATCTAGAAATTCCAAGCAAAGACAACTTAACTTTCTCAGTTCAGTGAGAGAATCAGGAGTTTCTACCTTGATCTAACCTAGAAGCAGAAACAGAATAATGATGAGAGGCAGAGAAAGGAATATGAACAGAAAGACATGATAAAGACGCTCTGAATTAAATCCAGGAAGGAGTCTGCCAAGTCAGCTGCCGGGAGCTTGAGACCCTAGAATTACAGTGGACTTGAGGCACGCGAGGAAGGAACAGTTTCCGCGGGGCGCCTTCTGTCCTTTATTCCTGCCAGTGTTCAAAATGACATCTTGAAAGCACACTCACTCTCACGGTTCCAACATACACTTATTTACCTACGAGTGTCTCCTATGGAATCACCCTCAACAAAGGCAAAATACCACACTTGTGCTCCTGTCTTCGGAGTTCCAGACCAGCACCTCTCATTATGAAAAACCAGGTTCTAAGTTCTTCTGGGGAGAAAACATTTTCCGCATTCTGTGAACATGAGGAAGTGAGTACAACAGAGTGTTTGAGATTCACCAAATCGTAGTGTTTTGAACCTACCAAGTGCTATAGAATAAATGAAGGAACGCGCGCGCACACATGAATGACTATCACTACAGGAATTTCTAAGACTTTGCAGAGAAAACGGTTACATGTGTCATAGATAGCACGGTATAGAATAGCAGTGGAATCAAATAGATAGTACTTCGAATCCCACCTGGCCATCCACTAGCAATGAGGCCTTAAGGAAGCCTCTTAAGCAGCCCTCACTTACAAAATGAGCCTCATAATGCTTACTCACAGGGTTGTTAACAAGCATTACGTCATTGGGCACCTGTCCGGAGGAGACCCTACCGCAGAGGACTGTGACCATGTCCTGCAGTGGTAGATCTCAAACGCTAATCCTCCCTCACCTTTCCTGCTTTTTCTCTCACCTCCCACACTGAGGCTCCTGAATCTCCATGAACGTCCACCACCAACAGGCTTGATGATAACCAGACTATGTACATCAGCCCCATCCAGGGGCAAATAATTCCAATCTGGAAGCTCACCGAAGAATCTCAGTTTCTAGGCTCCACTGCTTCCTTCCACCACGCCAAATGTTGATATGGCTAATTCCACTGCTCTCTAACTCACAGAGCTGGAGTGGGAAAAGAAATTTCTTTACAATTTCTCCTTAAATTCCATTGCGTTAATTTTTAACCTTGTAATTCTTCTCCAAATCCCTATTCACACTCCAATTTTCCAGTTCTCCAAAAATGGGACAGAGAGGTGAAGGGACTTCGGTTAGCAGTGGTTGAGGCTGAATAACCAATCACAGGCATTGTTCCCAGTACAACACTTTGTACTTGACCACACCGCCTTTCTTCTCTGCTATCACTTCAGGCTATATATACCTGGGAAATCACATTTCCTAGCCTTTCTAGGATAAATAAAACCAGCAAAGAAGGCAGACAAAGTGTTGTATAAAAGCGTTGCTAAATAAAAGTATTGTACATTTTTTTGTTTGTTTGTTTGGTCAGGGTTTTGTGTTTTTGTTTGTTTGTTTGTGAGAGAGTTAGGTGATTACTAAGAATAACCTCCTTTACAGCTCTGTTCTCTATTAACGAGATTAGCCATTTGACCAAGCTATTGGACTCCCTTAATTATTAATGTAGTCTCGTTGGTTCTCCGTTCATTCCAGGACATACAATATAAATCCATGCTCCAAAGAATCAGGAATACATTCTGAGAAACATCTACCATTTTACAGCATAAGAGCGAGAGCCATGGATTCTGGGATCCAGTCCTAAATTAGAGTCCAAGCTCTACCCCTTCCTGGCTGCATGACCTACAGCAAATTTCCCAACTCACCACTTTTAGTTTCCTCACTGGTAAAACCAGGATAATTATAACTACCTTACGGAATTGACTGAAGGCTAAGTGAAATTTGAACCCGAGTACTTAGGACAGCATGGTATATGGCAAACACTCAATAAATGTAGCTGGTGCTCCTGTCAAGCACAGTCTATTGACTTCTGGGAAGCTATGAACCTAGAGCTGGGTGAGCACAGATACCAAGACGGGAGACGCTAAGTGCGTAGAGGGCAGAGCGCAGAAACTGCACAGGAACGCTAGAATAGGTAATTAGGAGTTGAACAGCGACAGTGCCTGGGTTTACTCATCACTGCACAGTCACACAGGCACCTCCTGGAGATCAGAAATGGAGGGTAACCCTGTGTGCTCCTGTGCAGGTATAATAGGAACCCTGGAACTCTCAGCTAAGGATACATCTGGACAACTGGAGAAGACAGGATGAAAAATCTCAAGTAAATCCCAGTTTATCGGATCTTTAAGGACCTTAAGAGTGAAGAAAGATGGAAATGCCAATCCCTGCTTTAGCTCTATGAACTTCAAACCGTAGGATGAATGCCACCCGGGTCTTGAGCCTGCCTTTAGGAACCCCAACCCACTCTAGTGGGGTCTGGAATCGCTCTTCTGGCCCTAACCCTGAATTCTGGGTGAGGGCCTGGATTCCTTACACCCACTACGTACCATCTCCTTCTCAACCTGTGTTTATCTTAGACGGTCTCCCCCTGATTTGCAATCCATTTGCCCAACTGGGACTGAGACCTTACTCTAGGCTCCAGTCTGTTTACCTGGGCCACGATAGTAGCCCCTTCTCCAGAGGATTGAGTGCTGTTTCCTCTCCCCCCGACACATGACTGAACCAAATCTGAAACCGTGTGGCTGACCACCCAACCTGGAAAAATACCTCTCATATGGGATCTCCATTCCTACCACCAGATCAGGCCCCTCAGAGAGAGTATGTAACTGGGGCGAAAACTAAGATTGATAGTTCCCCATGGGCACTGAGATACGGCCTGGCAATACCCTCCCTCTGGTTCTCATTTCCAAGAGATCTGCCCTGGGGTAAGGTTAGCGTCCTGAGCTTTGGTCCTGCCTCCCACAGAGTTTTTTCTATTTCACTCCTTGTCAGATGCCAAAAACCTAGTACTTCTTACGCTGGAGTCTATACAGGCTAATAAGAATATCTTTGCATGCCAGGTAAATAAATTAAAAATGGTCAGCCTCTTCGTGGTGTTCATCCGTGCATTTGATCTGAGAAATCGTATTCCCTCCCACGGTTCCAACTATCATTTAAGTCTCAGACCCTCAGCTCTCTGAAGCCTCATCTGCATGTTTTAACAGATACTTCAAATTCAACATGTCTAACCCCATTCATCATCTCTTTTCCCACTCCTTGCTTCTAGAGCAGTCCTTCCTCTCTCTCTAGCTCCTCTGCCAGTATACCCTCATCCTATCACCTCGGATAGAAATCATAGCTTTGATGACTTCCTCTCCGTCCTCGAATACATTTGGTTGGTCACTAAATCTAAACAGCTCTCAAATTTGACCCTTCTCTATTGCGGCCATCACCCCCTTAAATTAGGTTTCTATTCCTCCTACTAAATAATAATTATGAAATGCTTACTGTGTGTCAGAAATTGTGTTATGCATTATTCATGTAGTATCTTAATGAATTCTCTCAAAAAATTCTACAGTTGTTATTATGTTCATTTTATACACGATGAACCTGTTTCTCAGAGAATGTATGTATCTTCCCTAACATCTCAGAGTTGGCAAGTAACAGTCAGATATGAACCCAGGCTGACGGGCTCCAAAGCTCTTGAGCGTCACTTCACATAGGTCTCATTACCTCCTCAGTTTTATAATTGCCTCCTACGTGGTCTCCCTACTTCTGGCCAAATACACTCTCCACATTTTTTTTTTTTAATCTAGAGTTGTTTTTTTAAAGACATATCCAATCATATCTGCTCCCTGCTTCAAGATTTCCATTGATTCCCCTTTCCTTCCGGGATAAGACCCGAATGCCTAGACACGGCATATGAGGTCTTCAGTGTGATTTGGCCCCAAGCGCACTCCAGACATATTAAAACATTTTCCATTCTCTAGCTATAAATATGTCATTCCTTTCGCTGGGGAAACACCAGAGCATGTAACTGAGGGAGTCCCTGCGAGCCAGAGAGAGGGAAGCATTGGGTCATGCATACGTTGGCACAATGGGAAAGATGGGCCTCCGAGTCCAGGCACTGGCGACACCATAAGGGACTGCTGTTTCTGTGTCTGATAAAGAGATTTATAGAGGTAAGGAAAGAATCTGTGTTTCAGCCTACAAGTGAAAGCAAGTATTTCAGAACACTGGAGAGAAAAGGTTAGGGAAGATAGCAAAAGATAGCAAAAGAAGCGAAGTAAGGTAAGGAATCATCCTTTATAGAAGGCATCAGTAAAATTTAGGATTCCTGACCGAGAGCAGCAAATAGACAGCACACTGAGGATCAAAGGTGGGCACTGGAGATTACGTGTTTTTCTACATTTGCAGAGGCGGGAATCTTCATTCTTAGACCACCAGACCATGCTGGTAGTTGTCACTGCGCCCCTGATCAACAGAGAAACTCCCCTTGCCTATCAAACTCAAATTCAATCAAAAGTCTGTTTTAAAACACTCTGTTAAGTTCTGGGAAAATTGATTTGAAAGACCAGTCCCTGATCTTGAGAAATTCAATACAAAGTTCATTTCTAACTCTAGGGTCCCTGGGGGCAGGAACCAGGATTTGGTTGACCCTGTATCCCCAGTATGTAGCAAAGCCACAGAATATGGCTAAAGCTCACACAACGCGGAATGAATCAGTGGATGACAGAATAAATGAAGGAGTGACTTACCCCCAGCACAGAGAATGGATTCTGGCCAATAACTTAGAAAAGCTGCCTAAAAGTAGAGTGATGCGCGGCAGCTCAGAGAGCAGCCCCCACCTCAGCTAGTCACTAGGCCAGGGAAGATCAGCTCCAAGTAAAGACCATGCCTCCCTTCATGCGGCCAAACAAGGTCCTGCCCCAATTCTCATGGAAAGGAAAGGATTCCATACGTGACAAACCGTGTTCTTGCGAGAATAACAAAAGCAGTATCTAAAGCAAAGCTGTTCTTATTTTAGCCATTTCGTTTTTTTCCAAGGCAAGTTCCTTTTCCCCACTAGTTAGTTGGTAAGCTATTCCTGCCAGCATCTTTGGGAGGCAGCTCAAGAAGCACAGTCCCCTTTTAGAGAAACAAAGATTGCTGCTGAAGGTCATGGACAATCATCATTGTAGGGATTTTCATCTTTAGAAATTTCGTATAAAGCTCATCCGTCCTTGAAGTTCCAGAAGTGGGATTCTGACCTCAGAATCACCCGTTCCCCAGCATACCTTGGCCGTCAGACTCCTGAGGTTTTGCTTCATTCCGTATGACAGTACAAATCTTCCTTCTCCTGCCTTCGCGTTAGATCTTATTTAAGAAATTTATCTTTTGCCTGCACGCTTTCAACATATTGTCCCAATTTCTTAAGATACTGCCTGCCACGGGCGGGTTTCCTAAGTGTAGGAGATGAGTACGAAGTATCCACGCATCTCCTCTAGGTTTGGTCCATAGTCCAGAAGAGGAAATAAAGCTTGTCCATCCCTCAGTGGCATTGTCAGGATGGGAGCAAAGTATTTGGAGAAATGCTGCCCTGCAGGCTCAAGGTTTAAAGGAAAAGACAAGTCAGCTTTGGTCTTTTTTTTCCCCTAAAAAAAATAGGAACAATCCATCATCTTCCTGATGTACTTGGGTTAAAAAATAAAATAAAAAGGCTTTACAAAGAATAGCGGACATTCCCTTGGTATTTGCCTAATATCTAAGCCCAATTATGCAGCTTTCCCATGGGTTCTGCAAGTTAATCAGCTTCCTTCTAACTCCTTTCCTGCCTCAATTGGCCAGGATCAGTTTCTCTTGTTTGCTCTCATGACACCTGATTGCTTGATCCACTTCAGTGTTAGGGTGACCAGATGTGCCATTTGGATACTTTAAAAATGTGACAGCATTCTTGTATACTTTCTCCCTGGTAGTCCTCAAAGGCAGCAATAGCTCCCCGTCTTCCACGGGGTTACGGTGAATGCCAGTGCTGCCCTGGCTCAGGTAGGCTTTGCTCATGGCCTGCTTATTATCTGCTGCCAATAACGCTGTACTTGTGCACACAGAACTTGCCATTCATTAAGCATACGTTCCCTGTGTCCAACTGAGCCATGCTTTCCCATTCTCGGCTGCCACTGTGCAGATGAGAGCCAGAAGCATATCCCTTTTCTGTCTGATTTGCCTTGTCTTCCAGAGATGTGAAATGAGCTCCTGGGTAATGTCTAGCTGGCCTACCTGCTGTTCCAACAGGACCAAAGCTTCACGAAAAGAGGTCAGTCCCTAGCCTGCAAGGCAGAGGTACTTTGGAAAGTGTCCTGGTTCATTTGGGTGGGTCAGATTTCTGAGATGGGCCGGCCATTTGGACAGAGAAAACTCCTATAAGAAAGTTCTGAACAACCTATACCACCTCGTTATCCGTATTTCCATGTCTAGACTCTCACCTGAGCTCCAGACCCAAAGACACAACCTCATTCTCCATGTGGATGTTACACAAGCACCTCCACCTTGTCACTCCATAGAGGGAGGCACTAAGGGGCCCCCTCCGTCAGTAATGGAATTTCTCAGGGCTTAATCTAGCCAGCCAAGCCAGCCAAATACTATGTTCCCTGGCTTCTCTGTAGCTAATGTGGCCGTATGTTCGGGATGCAGGTAGACGAGGAGAAGTGATACGTGCAACTTCTGGGTTACCTTTCTAAAGGCAAGCTGCCTGCCTGGCCCTCCGCTTTCCTTGCTCCAAGTGGCCAAATTCACCCCCACTGGGCCTGGATTATTACAGGGGAGAGAAAGGAATTATTCTGTGTGAGTTATTAGAGAGTCTCTTTGTTAGGGCAGCTTAGACTCTACTTTAATGAAATGCAAAACAGCGAAACTTTATCTCCCTCCCTGACATGTTTCTCCTCCTGTATCAGGTCAGGCCCACAAATGGCATCCCCAGCGATGCCAAGCCACAAACCTGAAGGCCATCTTTGACACTCCTGCCCCTTCACCCTGCACATCCAACCACGCCACCGCCACTCCTCCGTGTCTGGTCACTCTGTGACTAACCCACTCTGCGACTCTGTGACTAACCCACTCTGTGACTCTACTCCTTCCGGCCACTTCAGGAGTAGAAGGGACAACTGGCCCCATTTCAGAGGGGGCCGCTCTCCTTCATCCCTCCTGCGGCACCAAATTCCCAGACCACACTGGAATGTTTGTAATTTTCAGAAATCAGGTCCTCGCTGCTTCTTGTCTTTTTTGCACATGGCTGTTCCCTCTGCAAGTTCTTCTCCCATCCCGCT
This sequence comes from Herpailurus yagouaroundi, assembly GCF_014898765.1. Lineage (NCBI taxonomy): Eukaryota > Metazoa > Chordata > Mammalia > Carnivora > Felidae > Herpailurus > Herpailurus yagouaroundi. Next base: position 5,913,387 of record NW_024412436.1, on the reverse strand, counting down.
TTTCCCCTAGTAATTCTTCCTTATCCCTCCAAACTTGCTCGGCTATCACTTCTTCTAGGAGTCTCCTCTTGCTCTCACTGCAGTCACAGTACCCGAGAGGATGACATCGCATTGCCTAAGAACTTCCTATTCAGTGGTCCCTGCCATGAAATGACAAACTCTCTCCTGCAACCTTTTAAAGACTCTGCTACATAGTAGGTACTCGACACATTTGCGGAATGATTTAACCCAGTTAATAGATCGTCTTATTGATTATTCCCAATTCGTTTTCCCTCTGGACTCTTGCATTGTTCCCTGTAGGCAGGGTACCACTTCAAAAACCATGGGCTTTTCCAAGGACTTGCATTGGCCAATGGAATGTGAGTACGTAAGACACGTAAGGCCATGAGACACGTCCAAGCAGAAACTTAAAGGGCAGATGCATGCTTTGGCTATGGCCACTCCAGGCCCTCCCCCTACCCTCTTGAGCCCTCCACCATGACAACGGTAGGCCCAGCTAGTGGCTGCTTCTTCATCCCGGGTCTTGGAACAAGAAGACATTCGAAACTGAGCCAAGTCCACCAATTCTAGCCAACTCGTAGCTGACTTCAGCTCCCGTGTATTATGAGCAGGGGCAAATGTCTGCTCGTACGAGCTACTGAGATTTGGAGGTTGCTCCCTGCTGTATCAACATGCTGGCTGATAGGCCTATTTGGGGTTCATAATTAGCAATTGAGGACCTACTGTGTACCACGCATTGTGCTGGGAGTTTTACGCAATTCCATTTTAATCATCACAACAGCCCTATAACGGAAGTTAATTTCCCACTTTCAAGCCAAAGAAAATAAGGTAAAATATTAAGCTGGTATTCAAATCCAGGTCAGTTTGAATCTAATCCCTCTCCCTGCACTGCCTCTGGGTCTGCCTCCTGATGAGCCGAGGGCATGGAGGAGTGACGATGCAGGATCCCAGCTGAATGAGGGTTCTACTCCTGATGCGGGGCACCACTTTCCGCAGGACTGCAGACACTGCAGGGGAACAGGAAGCAGCATGTTCTTCTGACTTCTTCTCTGTTTCTTGGCCCATAAAGAACACTAGTCACCCAAAATGCCTTCTTTCACTTTCAGAGAGCCAAAAACTACCTGGAAGACCAAAATTTCAACTGTACACACGCCCCAGCTACATCCTGTGCGGTTCCCGGGTGCGGAGCCCCAGCCCCTAGTCCCGGATGGGCTCTGATCTACCAGCAGTTATCTGCTGTCCCTGGGTCACATCCTCTGCTCTCTGGGCCTCACTGGAGCACTTCTCACTTACTTTAGATCTTAGAATTGAAGTGGAAAAGCTAAATGCTTTCTTTATCACTAGTCCCTGCCATATTTCCTTGAGTTCCATGAACTCTGAGCCTCACTACCCAGTGCCCCGTAATAGACCCCACGTATGTTCGCTTAAATCAAGAGCTCTGCTCCGACCCACTGTAAGCAGAAAAGAATGTTTCACTTGGATTCAGGCACTTGAAACAACCAAGTTGTATCAAGTCAGTGTCACTGTTTCTTATTTTTTGGATCAATAAGATACCACGGACTTGGACAAGTCACTTATTCTGAGTCTTTGTCTTCTTAAGTAGAGGCAGGTAATATCAGCCATTCTTACTTAGAATGATCAAAAGGCATAATGTATACGAAAGCCATTTAACATACCGAAGAGCATGATAGCATGTAAACAAACAAGAACCGTCACATTATACTTCTATATTCTTGATTGGAGAAAAGGAGACATAAAAGCTAAAATGTCAAAAGAAGCGAGGAGGTGAGTGGGTCCTGGAACAGAAAGTTGAGACTAGAAGGGACATTCTAGGGCCATATTGGCTCTAGGAGGATTCATCCCACCTGGTCCACAGTGCTTGGCTTGCTTTGCCAGTTCCCCATCTGACCACATTTAAGAGTTCAGAGTGGACCCTCTCCTATCCACCAAGCACTGGGTGCTACCTCATCCGTTTCTCTGAAAATCCTAGCAAGAGCTCTCCCTCCCCAGGCTGGTGTCTTTCATTCCAATCATTCGTGATCAGGGAAAGGCTGAAGAAACTGGAGCTCGCTGGTGGCTCTTCCCTGGGTGAATTACAAAAGGAAGACTGGACCTGTCACTCTTCAGTTGTGACTTCCAACTCATCAAAGTTACATGGAGAAAAGATTCTACATCATAGGATCTTAGAGCTGAAAGTGACCTCAGAAGTCATCTCATTCACCAGGTTATGAGACCCAGATCCCACGGTTTACATAGTCAATCTGTGGAGCAGGCAGCACTGGAACCCAATCCTTAACTTCCAGGTCAAGGTTCCATCCACCAACCGAGTCCTGGTACCAAAACTACGAACACTGTACTGAGCACCAAGTACTTGCACTAAGACTACAAGTACTAACAATTCCAAGTCTGCAAAAACCAGCCACCCCACAGAGTCACGTGAGTGTAAAATCTAAAGAGCGTGATACCCAAACAAGCCGCCCTGTTCTGGTCCAGAGGACAGCATCTGGCGGGGGGGGGGGGGGGGGGGTGGGGGGGAGTGGGGAGAGCTGTGATAAGGAGTTTGAAAGAAGATGCTCTGGTAAGAGCAAGGTCTCTTCCCCAGGAGAAAGGAGAACAGAGGAGGGAGAGAAACCGAAAGGAGTGCAGGACAGGAAAGGAGATCATGGAAGCGGAGGGGTCAGCAGTCTCCGGAAGCCACTCTTCCTTCCTTCTCCAGGGCTAATCCCCGCCTTAACTCTCCGTATCCAAGCCTCTCCTAAAAAAGGCACCAGGTATCTGCCTGAACGCCAACCACACCAGGTAACAACCGCTCCTGGATGCCTCCGGCCCCCTCCAGGCTCCAGCCGCCTGGAAGCACCCCCACAGCACTGGGTGCAGAGCTCCATTACTGCTTTGGCACAGGCTACTCCATAACCGTGTCCGGCCACCCGCCGGCGGGTGCTGGAAGGCAGGGCTGTGTCTCATTCATTTTCGTAACCCCGGCACGGCGCCCGCACGTGGCCGGAAGTCCGCAGCTGACCGACATGCGGGAACACGTGTCTCGCCGCGGCCACCACCTCTTCTGGGAGTTCATTCCAGGCCTCCGCCGTCGGATCCACTTCAGGTGCGGCTTGGGTGTGCCTCTGCCACGCTCCCCTCGCGCCACCCGTGTGGCCACGGTTCTCATCAGGGGACCTTCTGCTTCAACATCAAAGTCACTGGAAAGCTCGCTTGAGTCGCCGACCAGACTGACTACTCTTTGAGGACAAGGACTGTGTCTTTTCTCTCTTCATCCTCAGCACCTATTGGAACCCTTACAAAGCACAGGAAACCGTGCCTGGAGGATGGCTGAAGGAATGAATGAAGGAATGAATGAATGAATGAATGAATGGATGGAGTAAAGCCAGAAGGCAACCAAAAGAAATGCGAATAGAGCGAGCAATCTTCATCACAGGGAGGCGCACAAGCCTCCAGGAAAACCCGTCGCCCGCTCCCCGCACGGGAGTGTGTTCGCGGAGTGGACACGGCGCCAGCGTTTCTCACAGCTTCTGCGCCAGGAAAGGAGGAAAACGCCACCATCCACATTCAGGAACAAAGACCGAGTGAACCCTCCTTCAGGTCCTACTGCTAGATGGCACCTGTTGCTAGAATAACAGCTGATAAGCATTGCGTTTGGTTCGAAACAACGACAACAATCTATTACAGGAAGCAGCATCGCAATGACAATAAGAAATCATGAGGCTAAATATACAGCAGAATTTCAGCAATGAAAGACAAGGAAGGAGCTGCTAGAGACTGAGGGGGAAAAAAAACTCAAGTGTTGATTAGAAATTGCTCAGCCTGCATTAAAAGAAACAGGGGAGGAGGGAGGGAGGGAAGAGAAAGTGGGGGAGGAGAAAGGGAGGGAGAGGAGAATGAATGTGTTTTTCCCTATGCTCTCTGACTCATTTTTAATCTGTCCTTCCCTTTCTCCCTCCCTTTGTACCACCCCCTTAAGAGAAAATTCATTGATTGGGCCGGACCGAGATTTCTCACCTTTCCTCTCCTGGCTTCTCTGTGAACGATGAGTCTGAATCCCCGTCTCATCCTTGGCTTCCCCCCTCCCCAGCCGCCATCCTTAGCTCCTCTGCTTTGCTGAGGCTGAGAGGCAGCCGGTCCAGAGGCACAACTGACAGCCCGATGGGATGACGGGGAAGCAGAAGCTGGGATCCGGGGACGCCTGCGGGGTCCACGGGATCTCCAGAGCCAGCCTCCCGTGCAGAGCACAGCCACCCAGCCATCTGACAGCTGAGATGGCCCTAACAACTAACCTGTTGCCTGCCTCCTGGCAGGTGGCGGCCTCCCCAGGTACAGAGCAAAGAAGGCACGGACAAAGCAGCAACTCCCCTCAAAATAAACACAAAACAAAACATCCTACAACAACCACCACCACCAACCGAACAAACAGAAACACCAGAGAGGCAGCAGCTTGGGAGAGTGCAAATAGGACTGGCCCGAGGCTTGGAGAACTGGGTTCTAGTCCCTGCTGCATCACAAATTTGCTGTGTGCCTGTCACCTCTCTGGACCTCCATTCCTGTAAACTGAGAGGGCTGAACTAGACGGCCTGTGACCCCTTCCGGTGATATGACTCCATCTCATAAAAAGCTGTCGGCCATCTAGCAAGGCCTGGGTATATGTTCGCCTTCTGCTCCCACTCCCTGCCAATCCCTAGAGTGCTTTTCTCGGGCACATCCCTGGGTATCTGCAAGAGCATCTCTGACTCAGAGCACC
>NW_024412436.1:5867498-5903637 GCF_014898765.1 Herpailurus yagouaroundi | reverse complement strand
GTGCCGGCCCCGAGGTCGCGCCGAGTAACAAAGTACGCTGGGGGAGAGGGTGCTGGGAAGAGCCGGGGGCCGCGGGCGCTGCTCCTCCCAGGGAGGCCCACGTCCGGGAACCCGAGCCCCGACGGAGTGGGGGTTCTGGGAGGGGGAGTCAGGAGACGCAGGTGTCCGTGGCCAGCCTGCACCGGGGGAGGGACAGACGCGGGAGGGGGGGACCTGCGGGGACTTGGCATAACTTGTCCCGGGACTCCTCCTAGCAAGTTCTCTGGGCGATCTCTGAGGCCAGGAGGCCGTTCAAGGAACCCAGAGATCCTCCAGCATCGGGAAAGGTAGCAGGGAGACCTACGCTGCAACTTTCTCCTGTGAAAACGTTGTGAGGCATACCAAGGGCATAGAGCTCTTTAACAGAAAATAGGGGAAACTGGAGAGAAATAAACCATTGTAACCGCTTACACTTGTCCAACGCTTAATCGCTTCCGGGCCTTTTGGCTAAGATCAAATGCGTTTGTCCAAACGGTACAGTTTGCTGAGTGCATTCACATGGATTATTTCTTTAAAAAAAAAAGTTTGTTCAAGAGAGAGAGAAAGAGAGAAACAGCACTAGTGGGGGAGGGGGAGAGAAAGACACACAGAATCGGAAGTAGGCTCCAGGCTCTCAGCTGTCAGCTCAGAGCCCGATGTGGCCCTCCAACTCGTGAGCTCTAAGAGCCTGACCTGAGCCGAAGTCAGAGGCTTCACCCAGGCGCCTTGATTTCCACTTTTTAAATGGGTCTGTCGCATGTGCATAGGAAAAGTGTCTGAACGTATGTGTTGAGAGACAAGGGAGAAGAAACTTCTGCTTTGCTTAACAAAAATATATTAAGCCTCTACTGTGTACTAAGAACCGAGGCTACAAGATAAATAAGACCGACTTCCTGCAGTTAAAGAGCTTCACGTTGGGTCCAGGAGAGGGAAGAAGGTCAGGCCATTAAACGCCTAAGACATAGTGGTAGTAAAACAAAGCGAAGGTGATAACGGAGACCTAGGCAAAGTGCCCTAAGAACATAATGGAAGGAGCAATTTAGGGGGTTGGAGGGGCACCGCAAGAAAGAAGGGGTCACATCTCCACTGGCATTTGCAGAATGGGCAAGATTTGAACTGTTCAGGGATTGGTAGTGGAAAGGGGGCAGGGTAGGGAATTCTGGGCAGAGAAAAGGAGACAAGGCAGGTACAAAATTGCCTCTGAAACAGAGTGGTTCTAAGCTTGAGGGGAGTTCCTGGAGAGAAAGATTACACACTTCAGAATCAATGTGTATGTGAAACAGGGGTGAGATGTGAACATTAGAAATGGGGAGAAAAGTCTCTGGACACTGATCTTTCCTGACTGCCTGAGATCTGAGTTCCCTTCTTATTGAGATGGGGAAACTGAAGGGACCCAGGAAGGACCGGGTTTGCTCCTTTTCCTATTTTTATTCCTACTACCGCCTGCATCACCCCCACCATACACATGCTTTACAGTTCAGATCATGTATATGCTCCTTGTAAAGGCCAAGGAGTTAATGATTTCTTTGGAGTCTTCCAGAACAATAGATAACATCTAAGGAGTGACTGGGGGAGGTTGTCATGTAGACCAGTCACTCCAGACGCCTGGATGCCAAGACCCCTGTCTCCTGGGCGCAGTGACTAATGGAGGACACCTGAGCACTGGTCCGTATTTGTGACTGGTTCCTGGATGCATGAAAGGACATGTACACCAGACCCGCAAGCAAAGATTAAGACTCAGTCTCCTTTTCCTTTCCGAGTCTCCCAGACACTCTGTATCTACTCTTTCTATGTCTCCAATACATTCTGTTCTCACTTCCTCTCAGCCCACATTTGCTTTCTATCCTGTGCAAAGCCAAGGACCCTCTTAGCTGGTGCTGTGGGACCCCCTGTGGGTCCTCAGACCAGGCCTACATCATTATTTTTTAAAAACTCCAACCGTGGAAGCCAGGAAATCCAGAGCCACCTCCCCAACCACTCCAGCTGGGGTGTAGGCCTAGGCTCCAAGCATAGCCAGGGACCCTCTCACTCAGAGCTTTCTGATTCCGGAGCATGGGATAAGAGAAGCAGAGACAGCAGAGCATCAGGTTTCCCCCCTGAGCGGGCAGGGGCACCCCGTGTTCGGACTGCTCTGAGGCGTGAGTTTGGCTGTGGTCTTGCTTGTGCAGACCTCTCTGGGTTCCGGCCCATTTTCTCTGCACCTGGCTCTTCAGCCTTCCTGGCATTTCTGCGAGCCCCCCAGTATCCTGTCATAAATTCCCTCCTTGTGTATTTTGGCCAGAGATTATTTCTGATACCTGCAATCAAGAACTCTGACTTTAGGGGCGCCTGGGTGGCTCAGTCGGTTAAGCGGCCGTCTTCGGCTCAGGTCATGATCTCGCGGTCCGTGAGTCCGAGCCCCACATCGGGCTCTGTGCTGACGGCTCGGAGCCTGGAGCCTGTTTCCGATTCTGTGTCTCCCTTTCTCTCTGCCCCTCCCCCGTTCATGCTCTGTCTCTCTCTGTCTCAAAAATAAATAAACATTAAAAAAAATAAAAAAAAGAAGAACTCTGACTTTAACATGCTGTGTGAGAGAAATTTGGAGGACTATTTCCTTTCATAAAGAAAAAAAGAAAAATAGAAAATAAGAATAAAGCAGGTACCTAACATTCCCTAGCAGGTTTTAAGCACAGTCCTAGATGTCTTACAAGCTTTCTCATTTAATCGTAATAAGGAAGCTCCTGCCCGAAGAATTGAATTAACTTTTCTAAGATTAGGTAGCTAGTAAATGGCAGAGGGAGAATTTGAACTGAGGTCTTTTGACTCCCAGCATATGCCCTTTGCACCATAAAAGGGGCATCTAGACCTCCTTGTAAAGGCCAAGGAGTTAATGATTTCTTTGGAGTCTTCCAGAACAATAGATAACATCTAAGGAGTGACGAGGGGAGCTCACCGTGTAGACCACTAACTCCAGACACCTGGATGCCAAGACCCCTGTCTCCAGGGCTATAGTGACTTAGGGAGGACACCTGAGCTGATATGACCATACGTTTGTAGCATGCTCTGCCATTTACTGTATGCGTGTGTGACTGTGTGTGTGCACGGGCAGGTGCACACAGTGCACAGAAGAGTTTGCACAGTGTTTAGTGTCTAAGCGTACAGAACGATAGAAGTTTATACACAACTTGGACAACTTTTAAGAGTCGGACTAAGCAAAGAGAACCTGCATGTGCACACGAAGTGGAAAGTGAATGCCCACTGAAGAAGTGAGCTTCGAGTGTGTGCTCAAATCAACAAGATTTCAGAGGACTTGGGGGAGAGCTTGCGCCAGAGCAAGTCATAGAACACGGGCCTCGTCCACCATCCTGGGAAGTTGTTCTGTGTGTAGCAGTCTACACTTCTACACTTCCAGCTAGAGTAACAGTTGGTGGAGCCCGCATCTGCCTGAATGGGTGGGGCTCCCAGCCATCTCTAAAGAGGGGTTAAACTGGATTAAGTCACAATGTGCGTCCCTCCCAAACGTGCAAGTTATTAGCAACCTGATGGAGGGTTAAGAGAAACGTTGAGGGAACACCCAATGTTTCAAAACAGGCAGCGTAAGGGGGATGGCCAGTGGAAAGAAGGCAGAGGGATGGTATGATTTTACCGTATTGTTGGTGGTAGAGGGCATAACCTCAGAATCCTGGTGCTCTGCCAAGTGTGGTTTTTGAATTTTCAGCATCAGAATCACATTGAAGTGTTTGCTTAAGGGGTACCTGGGTGGCTTAGTCGGTTGAGCGTCCCACTTCGGCTCTGGTCATGATCTCGCAGCTCGTGAGTTCGAGCCCCACGAAGGGCTCTATGCTGACAGCTCAGAGCCTGGAGCTTGCTTTGGATTCTGTGTCTCCCTCTCTCTGTCCCTTCCCAGCTCGCGCGCGCGCTGTCTCTCTCTCTCTCTAAAATAAATAAATATTAAAAAATTTTAAAGTGTTTGCTTAAAATGCAGATCCTCTGGCTCCGGCTCTGATAAAAACTAAGACCAGAAACTCTGGGTGGAGTCTGAAAATCTGCATTTTAAACTGCCTTCTTCAAGTGCTTCTGACGCACTCTTAAGGTTTAGGAAGTACTAACTAATTACTTTTTCGCTTCCCTGAGTAGCTGTTGAGTTGATGTTTGCAGATGAACCTCAGATTCAGATCTGGTTAAGCTCCAGCTGTCCATTTCTCTGGCCAGATAAGACAGGATAGGACAGATAGGACAGTGCAGATTAATTTTTCACCGTCATGGCAGGGTCTGAATCCCCTATCCTTCAAACTTCCTGCTGCAACCAGAGACAAACATGTCAGAACATAAACCTGTGTGGGACCAGAGCCGGACTTGAAGGAAGCCACAGCCAGCATTAAGTGGACTAGCAGACCGCTAGTCTGCTAAAGCTGCACACTTTAGAACCGAATTAGGACACGAAGACAAGTGAACCACCACAAGGAGACATGCTGGTAGCTGGTGGCAACTCCGTGGTTATAAATATAATGCAGCTGAATCCACTTTAAAACATGATTTCATTGCAGGCACATGGGGAAGCATGCATGCACGCACACGAATCCTGCTTAACATAGGTCTTTTTAAAGCACACAGATAACATCACACTTCGCTTCTCCTCTCTGATATTGACTTCCAGGAAGAATCTATGAGGTGTGACTTCAAAATAGATACCATGTTTCTTATCTGGGTTGTGTTCGGCTCTCCTGCCCTGGTGCTGCCTTTTAGGTTTGTTTTCTTCCCCATCTCCCGTGTCTTCAAACCAACGTTCAATGAATTTTAAGTTTTAAAAAATATAAATTGAAGCAAGGAACCGAAAAAAAGGGGGGGGGGGAGATTCTAGGCACCCTATACTGGAAACTAGAAACGTTTTCAATCTGGAAGCACTTTCATATTGAGGAATAAATTGTTTCATTAAGAAAATGCTATAAAGAAAGGAAATGCAAATGTAGGGTGCATGATGCCAAAAAATGTAAAAAGCTGTACTGCCAAGAACAGTGGTAAGTATATAATAAGTAAAAGATTGGGAAAATGTGCTGAAAATTCTATGTACTTGAGGCAGATTTAACCCAAGAGCCTGCTGTCTCCGGCTTCAAGGCAAACTTCAGGGGTGTAGGGTGCCGAATTAGATGGAGTCTGCCCGGGGTGCCTGGTTGGCTCAGTCGGTTAAGCCTCCCACTTCGGCTCAGGTCATGATCTCACTGTTCATGGGTGTGAGCCCCATGTTGGGCTCCGTGCTGACAGCCCAGAGCCGGGAGCCTGCTTCAGATTCTGTGTCTCCCTCTCTCTCTGCTCCCCACCCCCCCCCCCCACTCGCACTCTGTCTCTCTGTCTCTCAAAAATAAATACTATATATATATATATATATATATATATTTTTTTTTTTTTAGATGGTGTCTGCCTGCCTCGTCCTGAGGCCAAACCTCACCAACAGTGGGCGGCCTCCACCTGAGTTAGCTTTCCAATAACAATTTCCCACAGAGGTCCATCCAAGGACAATGTACAGAAAAAGAGAGCAGAACATGAAATTGTGTTACAGCAGGGTCTCAAATGTAGGAAATGCATTTAGAAGAGCCAATGGAAACAACAAAATACTAACCATGGTTATCTCTGGGTAGGATTGTCATTCATTTGTATCTTCTGCATAACTTTCTATATCCTCTAATATTTCTGCAGCGTAGAAAAAGTTGCTGGGCAAAAGATACAACTGTGCCACAATGTACTCCGTTTCTGGGACATCCCTGGAGGAAGGATGGAGGCACAAAGAAGGAGTGACAGGTGTTTTGTCAGGCCTGCATCTTTAGCCAGATACAAAGCCCCCAAATGCACACCTGCTCTCATTCTGTCTCAATCCTGAGCCGTTAATCAAGTTAATTATGAGCAATTGAAGCCCTGGGAGCCTTTACTGACTGATAGTTCAACTATAATTTCTTTGCGAGTTACAGAGCCAAAGACGAAGTAAGCTTGCTTCTCTTTCATGCGCCCTTTCTCTGGGTTTTGCTTTTGTTTCTCTTTTTGTTTCAGTGTTAGCACACTGTGGAGGCCAGAACAAGAGTCACAGCCCCAAAATGATCAACAGAGCAGATTCCAGGGATCGATTGATCAGCATTCTGTAGCCCAAAGTGGGGAGAATGATAGAAGGCATGTCTTTCTGTATTTTATCGGGGCCTTGGGCACTAGGTCCTGATGATTAAGCCAGAGGATTGCTTCTCAGCCCTAAGCATTCTCCTAGAGGCCTTCTCCCCTGGCACACGTCAAAGGTGGGACCTGGGGGGCGCCTGGGTGGCGCAGTCGGTTAAGCGTCCGACTTCGGCTCAGGTCATGATCTCACGGTCCGTGAGTTCGAGCCCCGCGTCGGGCTCTGGGCTGACGGCTCAGAGCCTGGAGCCTGCTTCCGATTCTGTGTCTCCCTCTCTCTCTGCCCCTCCCCCGTTCATGCTCTGTCTCTCTGTCTCAGAAATAAATAAATGTTAAAAAAAAAAAAAAAAAAAAGGTGGGACCTGGGAGACATCTCCCAGGTATCTCATCCAATGACCTTACCCCCAGAAGGCAGACGGGGAAGGGAGCTAGAATAAGAGAACCTGAACACTGAGCATGAAAGGAAACAACTCAAACAAAAGAGGGGTCATTTGTGGACTCTCAAAAGCTAGTGTTAAAAAAACGGCAGACTTGACCTATGTGTCGGAGTTCTGGGTTGAGGCTCTCTCCTAGAACTGTTAATCCCATGCTCCTACCCCAATTCTGAGTGAGTGCCTTATACGCAGATAATCAAAGTGGATTTTTGTCTGATTAATCGCAAACCGTTTTAGGTCTTCTTAGGGTCTTCTTCCCTTTTCTTCATCTCTTCTTCTCTCTTCCCTGATTCCTTCATTCAGCCCCTACACCTTTATTGAGCAGTTACTATATGCTAGACACTATGCTGTCTAGAGATTTAAGATGAAAGGAAGTTAAAGATGAATGAATCACAGCTCCTTATGTCAAAGAGTTTACAGTTGAGATGCAGCCATGTGTGTGCGTTGGGGTGAGGAAGAGACAGACGCATGGTCTTTATCTGCGATGGTGTGACAGGACCTGTATTAGGACAATGCCAGGTATGGTGGTGGAACAGAAGGAGAGCTGTCAATTACTCATTGGGAGTGCTGGTCAGAGGAGATCTCTTCCAGGAAAGGTAACCCCTGAGCTAAGTCTTAAAATGTGACCTGGGCAGACTTTCTAAAGGCAGAAATGGAGCAGGAGGTAGCGCAGATACACAAGCAACAGGCAGAGAGGAGAGTGGTATCCGCCGTCCCGAACATAGCTTCACGAAGGGCAGAGTCAGCAACAGAGCTAGAAAGGTAGGTGGAGGTCAGACCAAGGGGAGCCAGGGTCCCAGGTCTGAGCTCAATTCCACAGGCTGTGGACCACACAAGGATTTCTAGGCAGAAGAACAAGATTAGACCCGCGTTTCCACCAAGTTATTCTGGCCACAGGGTGTAGGATGGGTTGATGGGAAGAGAGACAACCTCTTCCATGTGAGAGCTCATTGCAAGAGCCCAAAAAGGAACAAGCATCAAAACTAGGCTACAGGGTAGCAGAAACGGGAAGCAAACAGCAAGTGGGAGGGACGTTGCAGGGAAACACAAGGTAGAATTTGCATGACCTGACTGAGCAAGCAGAGGAATCAACTAGAATTGAGACTGAGCTATTCCAGGGTATGGTTATGCATTCAGGCAAAATCTAGAGATGATGGGGAACTTGGAAATCCCTCTTTTTGCTTTGGCAAACCATTATGTAATAAAAGAGTCTGACACGGTAGCCTTCAGTGAACGTCAGCTACTATTACTATTATTATCAGCATCAATTGGAAGATGCACACTGAACAATGTCAGGACCTTAACCTAAACTAGCATCTGGGAAGAAGTAGCATTGGGAAAGGCGTTTTCTCAAAACGCTGTGTGTTCTTGGTGCATTCATCACACTCGCTTAGCTTACAATCGCTTCGTATTTCATATTTTCAAAAAATAGTAGAAGTCGTTCAACTCCCCAGTGGCTTCTCACCGATATAGGTGAAATCTGAAGTTTTTACGGTGGCCTCGTAAGCCCTGTATGGTTCTGTCCCAAGTCCCTGTCTAATACCCTCTCGATTTTCCCACTGGCTTCCTTCACTGCAGCCACAGACTGCTTTGCTGTTCTTTACACACGGCCGACACGTGCCCACCTTAGGGTCTATGCACTCACTTGGCATTCCCTCTGCTTGGAATCCTCTTTGCTTCCTCACTTCCTTCCATTGTTTGCTAAAATTCCATTTCCTCAAATAGGGCCTTCGTCGACCTTCAATCAGTCCCTATTCCCTTATCCTGCATTATTTTCCTTCATTGGACTCGTTGTCTAGTAATATGTCCAGACCTCTTATTACATGCAAGATTGTTTATTTCTTCATGGTCTGCATTCCTTGCTTTGTTATACGCTTTGTTCTGTTTAAGGTGTTACTGGGCCTAAAACTGAGCTTGGTACTCCACGAGAGTACAGGCTTTTCATAGATACTCATTGAATAAATGAAGCACTTCCTCTTGTAAATACTCCTTTGTCTTGGTTTCCCTGGTTTTCTCCTTGCTTCTTCAGACATTCGTTTTTAGTACACCTTTGCTGGGTTTTTCTTTTCTAACTGACTTCTGAATGCTGGTGTTATTCAGGACTCCATCCTGGAACCCTTTTTTCCTCTCTTCCAGCCTAGGTGATCTAATCCATTTCCGTGAATATAAATATCATCTTTAAATCTAAATTGCTTCCAAATTTTGTCTCTGTCCCAGAACCCCAGATGTAGATAGCCAAATGCCTACTTGACTTCTCCACTTGAATGGATAAGAGGCATTTCAAAATTAACATCTCCATAACTGAAATCTTGATGCCCCTGCCGTGCAATACCCCAACCCAAACCTAACACCCTCCAGAATTTCTGGAAAGGAAGGTCAATCTGGTTGGAAAGAGGGGAAACCTGTTCCATTTACAAAGGACTTTATTTAAGTAAGGTTTTTAAAAAATCAGTTGTATCAAAGAAGGAGACGAACAAGTAATAGAAATTATGAGGAGCATCAAACCCTCTTTGGCACTAGCACTGTCCTCCCTCCCCCAATTCTTGCTGTCTTAGAAAAAGACACGACCTGCCACTGGGTTACTCAAGCCAAAACCCTAGGGTTCCTCCCTTTCTCTCACGTTGTCGACATCTGATCCGTCAGTTAGCTCTTTTTTCCCCAAAGTGCAATTTGAAGCCATCCTCCTCCCCCTTCATTTCTCCTGTCTCTTTTCTGTTCTAGATCACCATCATCTCTCACATGGACTTCTTAAGGGACCTCCTAACTAGTATCCCCATGCCCATTCTTGCTGCTTTGAAACTATTCTCCAAATGGCAACAAGACTGATCTTTTTTTTAGCTGTAAACCATATCATGACACTTTTCAAAAAGATCTTTCAATGATCGCCCACATACTTAGTAGTGCTTAGACCCTTGACCCTGCCATGCCCAAATCCCTGCTGATCCACTTCATCCTCGGCATGCACCTCACTTTCTCCACCTGAGTGGACATACTGCTGCAACATCAGCCAGTCTTCTGTCTATTCTGATGACCCACCAAACCATTTATTGTCCGAGACCATTACATATGCTGTTCCCTCTGTCCAGAATGCCCTCCTTTTGATTCTTCACATGACTAGCTCTATTCCTTAGCATCCTTCTTCATTTTAAATGGCATCTCCCCAGAGACATTTGTCCTGATCACAAATCTAAAAATTTGGCAGTTAAATCTAAATACTGTTTTAAAATTTTTAAATAAGACAGGGGTGCCTGGGTGGCTCAGTCGGTTGAGCGTCCGACCTCGGCTCAGGTCATGATCTCGCGGTTCGTGAGTTCGAGCCCCTCATCGGGCTCTGTGCTGACAGCTCGGAGCCTGGAGCCTGCTTCGGATTCTGTGTCTCCCTCTCTCTCTCTGCCCCTCCCCCACTCGTGCTCTGTCTCTCTCTGCCTCTCAAAAATAAAGGAACATAATAAATAAATAAATAAATAAATAAATAAATAAATAAATAAATAAAACTTTTAAATAAGAGAAAGCGATCTTGGCCAAGATGGAGTAACAGGGAATGGATTTATCCAGCAGTCTTAACTAAAAATCTGATCAAATATACAAAGCAATGTTTTCAGACCCTGGACATCAAGGAGCAGAGGTGAGTAATCCCTGAAAGAACAGGAACAAACAAGGTGAACCCTCTGATTGCCCCCCGGTTGCTGCCTGGAGAGAGTACCCACAAGACAGCAAGGAGGGTCACCTAGGCAGAGCACTGTGGTCTCCCTGGGTTGAGGAGATGGAGTCGGTACCTAGGTAGGCCACAGTGACTAGAGTTTGCAGGGCAGAGTACCAGAAAATAGAGACCAGCACAAAGAAAGAGCTCTGGAAATCTGTTAAGGATCTCCCTTGAAGCTCCAGCTGAATACTGATCAGTGCATGTGTGGGAGGGAACTACACAGTGCCAGGGAAAGAACAACCTGAAAGGATTAGAAGGAACAATCCTTGAAATTCACACAGGGCTAGAAATAGTTTGTGTTTCCATCAGCCAAAGTGAAAAAACTTCCAAATTCACGGGTTGTCAGGCAGAGTACTAAGAAGGGTATTATATCAGCAGAGGAGAAAATTAGCCCTAAAGGTTGCTCTGATTCCAAGTAACAAAGCATAAAAGTAAGCCTCAAAAGGAGGAAAAACTATACTTGAACTGTTTCCAAATAACATAACTCTATCCCAGAAAAAGCACAAGAACATTTATAAGAATATAAAAATATGCAGCATTCAAAAGGATAAAATTTACAACTGTCGTGCAATCAAATATGATTAGGCTTGCAAAGACGCAAGACAATACAACCCATAATACGGAGAAAAATCAACCAGTAGAAACAGACCCAGAAATGACACAGATGATGGAATGAGTAGACAGCATTCAAGAGTTGTTATAACTATAGTCCACATTACAACTACATTCCACATTAAAGACAGAGGAAAGATAGACCATGATAAGTAGAAATGTGGACGATATAAAAAAGATTCAAATCAAATTCTAGAGATGAAAACTAAATGATCTGATACCAAAAACAAACCCCCCCCCCCAAAAAAACAAAACATAAACACAGAAAAAACCCACCAAAAAACCAAAACAAACAAACAAACAAACAAACAAAACCTGGATGGGATTAATAGCAGATGAGACATTACAGAAGCAAAGATTAGTAAACATGAAGAAATAGCAACAGAAACTGCAAAAAGGAAAATCAGAGAAAAAAGACTGAAGACAAAAACAAACACTACATCAGTGAACTGCGGGCAACTTCAAGCCTAAGGGGGAGGGGTGGGAACTAGGGGTGGATATGTTCATTATCTTGATGGGGATGATGGTTTCACAGGTGTTCACATGTCAAAGCTCACCAAATTGTATGCTTTAGATAACTACTCTATATCTATCAGACTGGTATTTCAGTCATGTCTCAACATTAATGTAACAAAGCAACCAGGAACTAAAATCTCAGATGATGCCACCATGGGAGACAGAAGTGGGGTGAGCAAGGAATGAGTTGGGGAACTAAGTGGAGGAAAGCAATAATTTTCTAAGCTTCTTGTCTATTTGGGAAGAGTGTATATAGATACTTATTAACTGTATATGTTGTTATAAAAATACGTTTTTTTTTTTTAATTTTTTTTTCAACGTTTATTTATTTTTGGGACAGAGAGACACAGAGCATGAACGGGGGAGGGGCAGAGAGAGAGGGAGACACAGAATCGGAAACAGGCTCCAGGCTCTGAGCCATCAACCCAGAGCCCGACGCGGGGCTCGAACTCACAGACCGTGAGATCGTGACCTGGCTGAAGTCGGACGCTTAACCGACTGCGCCACCCAGGCGCCCCATAAAAATACGTTTTAATGCAAGTATCTTAAACATTTATGGGTAGCCACTGAATGAAGCAAAATAGAATGTACAACTTGAAGCCAACAGAAGAAAAAGTATAGCGAAACATACTGATCAATCCTACTAAGGAAGAAAAAGGAAAAATAAGAAACCTAAAGATAGTAAATATAAATTGAAAATAACTGAATGAAGCTTTTAGTCAAGAAAGTAGAAAAAAACCCCACAAAATAGCCTCTGATAAGCAGAAAGATGGAAGTCATAAACTTAAAGCTGAAATTAAAATGAAAAGGAAAACTATACATTTCATCAGTGAAACCCAAACCTGGTGTTTGGAAAGATCAATAAAATAAACTTTGGCAAGTATTAAGGGGGAAAAAAGACAAAAGGTATAAATAACATTAAGAATGAAAAGGGGAGGCAATATTAGAATACATATATTTTTAAATATAAGCAAATATTATTTTTATGCCAATAAAGGTTTTTGTTTTTAAATCAACTTTTTGAAGTATAACTTAGACTCAATAAAAGCATACATTTCAGGTGTATAATTTGAGGAGTTTTGACAGCTATATAACACTTGTAACCACTGATGCCACAGTCAAAATATAGAATATTTCTGCCAACCAGAAGTTTCCCTGTGTCAGTTCTCAGGCAACCCCTCACCCTACCTCTTGGCCCCAGGTAACCACTGGCCTGACTTCTTTGACTACAGTCTTACCTTTTCTCAAGTTGTGTACAAACTTATACATTTTTGTATAAAGTACGTAGTCTTTTATGTATGCCTTTTTTACTCAACAAAATATCGTGGTATTTATTCACGTTGAATAGTTCATTCCATTTAATTTAATTCCTGAGTAGCAGTCTACTACAGATGTTCTACAATTTGCTTATCAGTTAATCTATTAATGAATATAAATAGAGCTGCTATGAAAATTCGTGTATAAGTCTTTGTGTGGATATGCGTTTTCACTTCTCCTAAAGAGTGGAACTTCTGGGTCCTATGGTAAGTAAGAAACTGTCATGCAACTGTCCCACCAATAATATATGGAAATTCTAGTTGCTTCACATCCTTGCCAACATTTTAAACCAATATATTGGAAAACCTAAATGAATTAGACAATTTTCTAAAAAATGCAAATTACCAAATTTGACAGAAGGAAAATTAGAAAACTTGAAAAAAAATAATAACCATACAAACTATTGAAATGGTAAACAAGGGCAACCCTATCCGCCAAAGCTATACTAGGGTCAAAGACTTTTACCAGTAAGTTCTACCAAACTGTGAAGGAATAAATAATTCCCATATACTGTTTAATGTGAACAGAGAAAAAGATGGCAGTTCATTCTATCACAATGCTGATACCAACATTTTGTAAGGCTAGCACAAAAATATAATTCAGTATCACTTCAAACAAGGAAGCAAAAAATCTTATATTAAGTTAAAAAAAAAAAACAATGTTTCATGATCAAGAAGAGGTTATACTCAGAAAAGTAGGATGCTTCAAAATTAGAGAAATCCAGCAGGATCATTTATTTAAAAATTTTTTTTTAATTTTTTTTTTAACATTTATTTTTGAGAGAGAGACAGAGCATGAGCAGGGAAGGGTCAGAGAGAGAGAGAGACACAGAATCTGAAACGGGCTCCAGGCTCTGAGCTGTCAGCACAGAGCCCGACGCGGGGCTCGAACTCACGACGGTGAGATCATGACCTGAGCCAAAGTCGGACGCTTAACCGACTGAGCCACCCAGGCGCCCCTATTTAAACAATTTTTAATATTTATGTATTTTTGAGAGAGAGACAGAGACACAGCACGAGCAGGGGAAGGGCAGAGAGAGGAGGAGACACAGAATCTGAAGCAGGCTCCAGGCTCCGAGTCATCAGCACAGAGCCCGACGAAGGGCTAGAATCCACCAACCTAGATCATGACCGGAGTTGAAGTTGGGGGTTTAATCCACTGAACTACCCAGGCGCCCCCCCAGCAGTATCATGTATTATATTAACAAATTAAAGAATAAAAACATATGATCATCTGAAATGATCCACAAAAAGCATTTAGTAAGTTTTCAACTCCTATTCTTGACTTAAAAACATATACGATGGGTCACCTGGGTGACTCAGTCGGTTGAACGACCGGACTTCCGCTCAGGTTGTGATCTTGCGGCTTCGTGAGTTCCAGCCCTGAATCACGCTCTCTACTGTCGGTGCCGAGCCTGCTTCGGATCCTTTGTCACTCTCTCTCTTTCAAAAATAAAATAAAAAACATTTAAAATATATATACATCAACATGTATACACATGCTTAATAAACTGACCTCATAAGGGGATTTCTTTGTGAAGCATATATAACACTGAAACCAAAACCTTCTGTATACACCAGCAGTAACCAATTAAAAGATGCAAGTTTCCATAGCAGCTACAAATATATTCCTGACCTTTCTGAGGAAACCTATAAAATTTTATTCAAGGACGTTATTTATGTTTTTTTCTTTTTTCAGGGACATTATTTTAAATCTCAGCTTTTTATTGTCGGTTTTCTTCCTCACATATTGCAAACTGCTTTATAAAACCCCATGTTCTTTGCACAACCATAACAAGTGTAATTTAAGAACGGGGGTGGGGGCGAAACGAAAAGGCAACAACACCCCCCCGCCCCGCGTGCCCCATATTGGTTGATGCACTTGTTCCGTCACCTTCCTTCTCAAACTCCCCCCCATTAGATTGTAAACTTCTTGGGGGAAAAGATCTTGTTTGTCGCACTCCTGTCTCTTTCCCCCACCCAACACTTTTCACAGTGCTTGACACAGAGCCGGCCTTTTACAGTCGTAAAACATGAAAGAACCTAAACAACTCACCAGGCCTCTTTTTCTCTACCTACTTTAACACATACTACGCAACAATGTACAGGAATTGCGCCGAGCCTTCCACGTGACAGCACACGCACCAACGCCTCATCCCAGCCAATCAGAATGCTTTGCACCTGTGACCGAGCTCCGCCCCCCCTTCTCCACCCCACCCCCACGGCTCCACGAGTCCGCCTCGGACCGCTTTTCTCCCGGCAAGGCCAATGCGCCTGCGCACCGCGCCCTGATTGGTTGAGCGCCGCAAGCCTTCGCGCGCAGGCGCCTGCCTCGGTTACTAAGGGCGGGAGCCCGGCGAGGGCGCCGGTGGCTTGTGCTGTCTCAGGCCCGGGTCGTCGAATCTTGGCCTCGCTCGCCATGCCAAACCGCAGGACCAGCCGTAATGCCTACTATTTCTTTGTGCAGGAGAAGATCCCTGAACTACGGCGGCGAGGCCTGCCCGTGGCTCGCGTAGCTGATGCCATCCCCTACTGCTCTGCTGACTGGGTGGTAAGTAAGGCGGGGGGGGGGGGCGTTGGGAGGCGGGGGGGGGGCGTTGGGAGGCGGGGGGCGGGTGGGTAGAGCAGGCAGTTGGGCAGGTGAGAGGGCGAGGCGGGAAGGATAGAGGCCTCGAAGAGACCAGTGACCCCTTGGCCCCTGCTGGAGGGAAAGGAAGTCCCGCCCTAAGGCAAACCGACGCGGAAACCTCCTGGAAAGTCTAGGCTTCCGCGTCTGGGGCCTAGGGCACTCGGTCCTCATTGCCGCTTCTCTCCTTTCTGTCCCCTTAAATGTCCCCAAGCTCCTGAGGGAGGAAGAGAAGGAGAAGTATGCACAAATGGCTCGGGAGTGGAGAGCAGCCCAGGGAAAGGACTCTGGGCCTTCGGAGAAGCAGGTAAAGTTAGAGAAGAGCAGTTAACCTGCTTGGCACATAGGCGTGTTCAGTAAATGCTGGAGGAGTGAATGGGTGAAGGGTAGACTAAAAGGGTGGGCTGGTGGGTGAGTTGGGTTAATGCAAAGAAGGATTATTATTATTATTATTTTTTTTTTTTTCTTTTTCCTGGTGTCAGAATGCCTGTTAAAAAGCCAACGGGCTCCCTGGGCACCTGGCTGGCTTGGTTGGTGGAACATGCGACTCTTGATCTCAGGGTTGTGAGTTCAGCCCCACATTGGGCAGGGAGCCTACTGGAAAAAATTTAAAGAGCCAACAGGTTCCCTAGCTAGGGCAAACCACACATTGTTGCTATTGGGTGGTGTGAAATCACCAAACAGGGAAATCCCTATTCGGAAACCTGCAACCAATAAACCGTGATCAGCAATGGGGGAGTTGGGTTTTAGGATTTGTACTAGATGATCTTTAAGGGTTCCTTTCAACCCCTTTATGATTAAAGACTCCCTTTTTGAATGTTTCAAAGTAGCTTGGACCATTCTGTCTTTTTAAATGACACTTGGAACCAGACCAGTTGTGTTTGAAATTTGGAAATAACAAAACTTGCACATGCTGATGAAGGTTAATGTGCCTTGTAGTAAGAATTGAATAATGTTTATTTGGGTAAAGTTATGACTAGTAAAATGATAAAGTACTAAAAAATTTTCCTGTTGATTTGTATCAAGAAAATGCAGGGTTGGGGTGCCTGGGTAGCTCAGTTGGTTAAGTGGCTGACTTTGGCTCAGGTCATGATCTCAGGGTTTGTGAGTTCAAGCTCCTCATTAGCTCTCTGCTGTCAGCCAGGATCCTCTGTCCCTCCACCGTGTGCATGCTCTCTAAAAAATAAATAAACATGAAAAAAAAATTCAGGGTAGTTGTGGACTTTTCCCCTCCCTCTGTGTTCTTTCCATTCTTACATAGTAAAATTCCATTCTTTTTTTAAACTGTCACCATCGGATTGAAGTTCAAGAGAGCTTTGCTTGCTTTAGGTTTGAGAGATTGTTTTATTTTGCAGATGTATATTAGTAGAAGCTCTAATCAGTTGCATTGGTACTTAGTTATACTTGTGGGCTTTGATTTTTTTTTTTTTACTATAATTTCTCATAAGCAATTTCCTCTCATAATGTAAGCCATGTTGTGTACATACCTCATTGAGACTTGGAGTCAGCATGATCGGGTTTTTATTTTTAGCAAAAATCGTGTTAAAGTACTTTGTCGAACAATGTTCTTTTGGCCACTGGGCTGGCATATATTATGTGATTCAGTGGGATTGATTTAGGTTATCAGTAGTGGGCATTAAAAAATTTTTTTTGGATTATCAGTAGTGGGCACATGGTTTTCAGGAATAGTTGAATTGGTTGTTTACTCATCTTTTGATTCAGAATATTTACAGATTTTGCCCTTGTCTCCCTTTGGGTTGTTGGTGTCACTGACAGATATGTGTTTATTTACTCATTGGGGTTCATTGGCCTGGAGAGGTTACTGAAGTAATCTATGAGCTGTTTTTGTTATTTTGCTAACTTTAAGTATATGTATAAAGTGACCAGTAAGAGTTTAAGAATGTGATGAATTCTCTTCCTCTTTAGAAACCTTTTTCCACCCCACTGAGGAGGCCAGGCATGCTTGTACCAAAGCAGAATGTTTCACCCCCGGATATGTCAAGTTTGTCTCTAAAAAGTGATCAAGGTATAATAATCCTAAAATGTTTTGCTTAGATAAATGTGGGTGCTCAAATTGATCAAATGATCAGTAAATATATGTTCTGTTCATTTTGATCCTGCATAAAATAACTGACTACAAGTGTTCAAATTATAGTGGTGCTAAAGTTGTAAAAGATGAGCTAATTTGCGTTTGTTGAAGTAACAGTGGAGAGGTTTTGTTTTATACAAAAATCTGGTCTCTTGGTTAATAACCACTTCATGTGTTACTAAATATACTTCTTAGATTTAAGTGTTTATAACTAGACCCTTAAAATACATTTAAATTACAAAGAGAAGGTTGAATTATTGAGTTGGCCTGGAAAAGAATGTAGCTAATAAGAGCCCTTGTTATTCCTTCTGGCTGTTTTTATTGTGTTATGAATTTGTTGAAGATTAATAAACTTTTAACAGTCTTAAATTGTGGCCAATCCTGGTGTATAAAACCCTTCTCGCAATCTCCTATTTCTTTCTTCCTTTAGAGAATTCATTGGTGTTCTTATGTAAATTGGTAAAAAGTAAAGAGTGAACTAAATTGTCCATAGTTTATATCATGCAGTTTTTCTACACTGATTCTACTTGGCTTTATTTCCCAAACCTCTTGAATTTGTTGAATATGGGTCACAGCTTTTCTTAAGTCATTCCTGAAATTCAAGGCATATGTCTAACTAAATTATGTAGAGCTGGCTGCAAATTTGAATAATTTTGTTGCTTCATGCAGAGTGGTTACCACTGTAATCCTTGATAAGTATAATTATAAAAATTTTGATTCGTTTATCTGGTACAGATAATTAGTTTTCTCATTTCCAGCTCATTTAGGATTATAGGAACACAAGGAAAACGGTTCTAAAACTTTCTTTTGTAGAGGGGTAAACTCTCATCTATTTGTGCTGTCTTACTGCTTTTTTTTTCTTTTTATTTATTTTTTTAGCTCTCCTTGGAGGCATTTTTTATTTTTTGAACATTTTTAGCCATGGTGAACTACCTCCTCATTGTGAACAGCGCTTCCTCCCTTGTGAAATAGGCTGTGTTAAATATTCTCTCCAAGAAGGTATTATGGCAGATTTCCACAGTTTTATAAATCCTGGTAAGTAGAGTGGGTAGATGCTAGATCTTAAAAACTATGCGTTTTATCTTGAGTTTATTTAACAATATTTGTTTTCTTAAAGGCTGATGCATAGTTGAGTTCCTAAAATGTAACAAGACTTCATCATAATTGGTTGAAAAATCATTAAGAATTAGGTGTTAACACGGGGTTTTTTAGTTGAAGCTTTTAACCTCAAGAAAGCATTAGAGTTGGGTGGATGGTATACCTGAAAATGTGTATGTAGCCTGGCGTTTGCTTGCCTATGGCCTTATGTCTTAGAATTTTCTAAAAGCTTTTTATGCCTTTGCTCTTTTATTTTTTTAACCTATCCTTTATCTTGGCGATCACTAGTTTTTAACTTGATGTTGCTTTGTAACCTTAGGCAAAGTTATTAACCTTTCTGAACTTATTAGCTTATCAGTAAAGTGGGAATAATTCCTATTGTTGGCTGCTCTAAGGAATACAAGAGAAGGTATGGAAATAGCCTAGTACATAATAGCTTCTCAGATGTTCTCAATACTTTTTTTTCTGGATATTCCACTCAAGCAAAAGAGGTAGTAATGAAGACAGGATTCAATTCAGTTACCAAGAGGATAGATAAAGGACCAGTAATACTTTTTAAGGCAAGGAGGGGAACTATATAGGGAGAAGAGTAAAGGGAAAGAGGTTGAGGAGAGAACTTCATCTTTAGTTTTGTCAGTTGCTTTAAAATTCATTAGTACAGGGGCGCCTGGGTGGCTCAGTCAGTTAAGCGTCCGACTTCGGCTCAGGGCATGATCTCACGGTCCGTGGGTTCGAGCCCCGTGTCGGGCTCTGTGCTGACAGCTCAGAGCCTGGAGCCTGTTTCAGATTCTGTGTCTCCCTCTCTCTGTGACCCTCCCCCGTTCGTGCTCTGTCTCTCTCTGTCTCAAAAATAAATAAATGTTAAAAAAAAAAAAAGTAAAAAATAAAAAATAAAATTCATTAGTACAGGCCAGCACTTTTCCTTGTGTTTAGATGACAGAAAAACTAAAAACGAATTATCCTACTCACACCTGTGAGAGTTGTTGCTTAGAATAAGTTAAATAACTATTTTTCTTCATATGGTTACAAAAAATTAAAAAGATAGAATTTGGAGACTTTTTTTTTTTTTAAATACATACATGAATACCTATATCAAGGGCCTTCTGGACCCCTCGTTAAGACTTCTTTAGCCCAAGTTTTCTTTACCTAGTATTTTTTTCTGTAACTTTCTTTTTATGTACATATAAAGTTTATTTTGAGAGACAGCCTGTGGGGGGGTGAGGAGAGAGGGAGAGAGAGAATCCCAAGCAGGGCTCCATCCCATGTCATTGTGACCTAAGCTGAAACCAAGGGTCAGACACTTAACTGACTGAGCAGCCCAAGTGCCCCCTACGAGTAACTTCCTTTTTAAAACAGCTTAGACAATATACCAAAATTCTTTAATACTCCTCATTCCTCTGGGTAAAACAAAACAAAACAAATCTCTATGAAAATGTAATCGTTTGTGTTTTCACATAGCAGTAACAGTTACCTACCTATGTTATTTATGACTTGATCATCCTATGAAATATTGCTATAGCAAAACCAGAGAACTTCTCTCAACAAAATATTTTGTATTATAGGTGAAATTCCACGAGGATTTCGGTTTCATTGTCAGGCTGCAAGTAAGTATAAATGAATGGGGTAGAATATAGGCATTGAATGTGTATGTACCTGATTAAGACTTACTGCTTTAAATGAACACGTAAAACATAATTTGGAGGAGGAATAATCTTACTGTTGGAGACTCTTCATAGAAATGATAGATGGCGCATGTGATCCTTAAAAACCTGAAAATTAAATAGATTTGTGGGACACCAAAGGATATGACTGTATACCTAAGCTCTGAACTAAACTCTTTTAGAAACTAGGTTTTAGCAAGTTTCCTCTGTGATTAGAATGAAAATCATGATAATTTTATTTTTTATTTATATTCAAAATTATCATTGTTTTAAGTTTTTTTTTTACTTAAAAATGCTAAGTTTTTCAAATATGCATGATAAGCAGCTATTATGTAACATAATGCTGTTCTTCATAAATGAAGAGAACATTTTAGAGTCACTTTTAATTACGTCCTTTGAGTTTTTTCCAGTCTTCGTGAAAAATAGGTACTAGTCCTTTTTTTGTTTTGCCTGGGATCAGGGCCATAGACTGTGGAACAAGGTAAGGGCAGTTTTTTTTAGTTGATTCTTTTATGTAGCTTTGAATGAAAAAAAAAATGTATAAAGCAGAAGAATTCTGTTGCAGTTTTTGAAATGTGAACCTAGCTAATCTCCCCACATATTACGTCATCTGAGGTTATTCAACTAAATAGGTGGTAGTAAAACAAAAATAGAAACTTAGCTGGTGAATTAACTTCACTTTTTTACTTAAGCTGTTTCTGGTTTGTTCATCTGTTGAGTGCATTGGAATCCCTGCAATTTGCCAGACACTCCTTTGTGAGAGTGCCACTGGCTTACTGTTTATTATTCTGGTTCTGATAAGTACTTGATTTAAAAAAAAAAAAAAAATTTTAAGGCTTATTTTTACAACATTTTCAAGTCAACCAGATTAACAGAAAGTGTGGTTCTTAAAAACCTATTAAAGACTCTAGAAGGGTTTTCTTAATATGTTATTTTAAACTAATTAAAATTGAACACAGTTCATTCAGGAAACTTAGATCTTTTGGAGCTCGTCAATTTAGACATGTCTTAAATTGCCAATTTGATAACGCTGGGAAATGTGCCAGTTAAATAAAATAAATGATTCTATTAGAGTGATGGCTGTGTCGACATAATAACTAAAAATGCTTATGCTAGTGTAATCAACCTGATGCTTAGGAAAAGATCATGTTTCAAGGGGGAACATGCTGAAGCAAATTTACACGTGGATGCAGTGTAAGTAGTAGCTAAGGAATGTACATGTAGATCTTTCAAATGCTCCTGTGCTATCTGGCCGTTTATGAAATATGTGTAAGTGAATCGAGGGAATACTTCATAGATGGGTGTTATGGTTTAGCACATTAGAATCAAAGAATTTCAAGAGATTTTGGTACGGAATCCATTAATTTCCCCACCCCCACTGCCTTGCTTTTCTCTGAAAAGGTACTTCAGATTCTGCATGAGAGTGTGGGAGTAGGAGGTCTTGGACCTTCTCTCTCTCCCCCACTTTAACCAGAGGAGCTCTGCTTCTGTCCATTTTACTGGTTAATTTTCTTGAGAGAAGTTCTGCTTTAAAAAAAGCAAAGCTTTGAAAACTGCTTTTGGCTTCCCGTACAAAAGGTCTATCAGCTTTTAAAATTAGTCTTCATACACAAAGAGTATAACATTGACTTAAGGTATAAAGAACGTTAATGAACAGCTGTGCATTCACTAGCCAGCTGAAGAAATAATAGCGGTGCCCTATCACTGAAGGTCCCTGTAGCTCTCCTTGATTTAATGCCCCTCCCTTTTTATGAGAGAGACACTATTTGGAATTTTGTGCTAATCGTTTTCTCTTTTCTGAATAGTTTTATTGTGAATACATATGTATTTAAATGGTGTATTTAGGGGCACCTAGGTGGCTCATTTGGTTAAGCATCCAACTTCAGCTCAGGTCATGATCTCACAGTTCGTGAGTTCAAGCCCTGCATCGGGTTCTCTGCTGTCAGCATGGAGCCCACTTTGGATCCTCTGTTCCTTGCTCTCTGTCCCTCCCCTGCTTGCTCGCTCGCTCTCTCTCTCAAAAATAAATAAACATTAAAAAAAATTAAAGGGTATATTTAATTTTGGTTTTTTTTGAACTTTTATGTAATTAACATTGTGTGCTTGTTTCCATACCTGTATTTGTTTTTTTTAACTCAGCATTAGCTTCCCCCAATTTTTGTATTGGAATGTCTTTTATATTGGTTTGGGGAATTTTATTATGTATCTGCTTACTGACTTAATTACAGGTACCAATTTTCAGTGTATGCATTGTATTTTTTTTTTTTTACTGTCATTGTGGCGTCTTTCAATGAGCAGAAGTTATTTTTAATTTAGTAAATGTATCCTCCTTTCCCTTAGGGTTTTGAGGGTTCTTAATGTCTTATTTAAGAATCATCTTCTACCTGCAGGCGATAAAGATAGCTCTTATTAAGTTTTGTTTTTCATATCCCAAGTTCTTATTCCACCTGGCACTGACTTGTGTAATGGTGTGAAATAGAGGTTCTATTTCTTTTTTTTTCCTGTGTAGATAATTAGTTGTCTCAGCATCATTTATTATTACTGTTTTTTTTTTTTTAATGTTTGTTTATTTTGAGAGAGTGCATTCAGGCGAGCGGGAGAAAGAGAATCCCAAGCAGCCTCCATGCTCAGTGAAGAGCAGGACTCAGGGCTTGAACTCCAGATCCATGAGATCATGACCTGAGCTGAAATCAAGAGTCAGACGCTCAACCGACTGAGCCACTGAGCCATGGTGCCCCTCAGCGTCATTTATTAAATAATCAGCTTGTTCGTCAGTATGTAGTGCCACATTTCTGCAGATGCATGGGTCTTTGTGATATATTTATTTTGTTCTGTTGGTCTACTTGTGTTTTTTTTGGTGTTCATACCATTGAATACAGTATTTTGATAATATTTACTTAGACAAGTTCCTTGGCTTTGTTTTGGAACATCACAGCTATTCTTGACCCTTTGCTCTTCCATACAATTCAGAGTATCATGCTTCACAAAAAGCTTTGTTGAAATTTAGATTGGAGGGGTGCCTGGGTGGCGCAGTCGGTTAAGCGTCCGACTTCAGCCAGGTCACGATCTCGCGCTCCGTGAGTTCGAGCCCCGTGTCAGGCTCTGGGCTGATGGCTCAGAGCCTGGAGCCTGTTTCCGATTCTGTGTCTCCCTCTCTCTCTGCCCCTCCCCCGTTCATGCTCTGTGTCTCTCTGTCCCAAAAATAAATAAACATTGAAAAAAAATTTTTCAATTAAAAAAAAAAAAAGAAAAGTGTATTCATGTCTTCTACCCATTGCTTCACTGGATTACTTGTTTTTTGGGTGTTGAGTTTAAGTTTTTTTTATAGATTTTGTATACTGACCCTTTATCTGATACATCGTTTGCAAATATCTGTTCCCATTCTGTCAGTTGCCTTTTAGTTTTGTTGATTTTATTTCCTTCACTTGCAGAAGCACAGAGGTCCCAATAGTTCATTTTTACTTTTGTTTCCCTTGCCACTGGAGACCGTGTAAAGAAGTTGCTGCGGTCAAGGTCAAATAGGTTCCTGCTTGTGTTCTCCTGTAGGATTTTGATTATTTCCTGTCTCACATTTTGGTCTTTTGGCCATTTTGAATTTATTTTCATGTGTGGTTTAAGAAAATGGTCCAGTTTCATTCTTCTGCATGCCTCTGTCCAGTTTTTCCAACACCATTTGCTTGAAGAGACTGTCTTTCTTCATTGGATATTTTTTCCTGCTTTGTCGAAGATTAGTTGGCCATACATTTGTGGGTCCATTTCTGAGTTCTCTGTTCTGTTCCATTGATGATCTATGTGTCTGTTTTTGTGTCAGTACTATACTGTCTTGTTGATTACAGCTTTGTAATATAGCTTGAAGTCCAGAATTGTGATGCCTACAGCTTTGGTTTTCTATTTTAACATTACTCTGGCTGACATTATTTTGGGGCCTTTTCTGATTCCACATATTAGTTCATTAGTATATACTCCTGATCAGGGTAAAGATGTTCCCTTCTACTCCCAGTTTGGTTAGAGATATCAGTTGCACATTTTAATGAATAGTTTTTCTGTATCTCAGGTGATTTGTGTCTTTTTATTCATCTGGTAATTTGCTAATGCTAAACCAATCTTACATTCCAGCAATAAACCCATTATAGTGACTGTATAGCTCTTAAATTGCTGAATTTGGTTTGCTAATACTTTGTTTTAGGATTTGTACGTTCATGTTAAAGACTTTGATTAATCTTACCTAATTTTGTTCTCAAGGTTATTTTGCCATCCTAAAATGGGTTAGAGAATGTGTCTTCAGTTTAATTTACCTTTGGTTCTCTTTTATGGTTCTGCTAGAATAATCTATTTTTTACTTCTCTGAACATTTAAAGCCTTATGTCTGAAAAACATAGGGATCTTTTTGTGGGGGGGGGTCTGTTGGTTATCTTGATGTCAAGATACCTGATCTCTTCATATGTCTTATTTTTTTCTCCCCCACCCCCATCTGATTATTTTTGAGGGCTGAACAGTATATAGAAAAACTTGTTATTCTTCTCTGAAGAAAATTTGTGACTGCTTCTGGCAGAAAGATGCTGTCACTAGCCATCTCAGAGTACCTTAATCCAATTTCAGGGATTGAGATAATGTAAAATTGGGTTCATGTCTTTTAAGAATCTATTTCTGATTGATCTCTAAAAAGGGGGGGAAGGTAGACAGATTGCCACCAAAGGATCATCTGTAAAATTTGCAATTGACTTGAGTATAAACAGTGGAAGCAAGAAGGCAATTGAATATTCTTTTAATTATAATTTTTAATATACACAAGTAATACTAGAGTAATACTTTTTAATGTCTTATTTACCTATTTGAGAGAAAGGGAGAGAGTATGAGAGGGGAAGGGGGAGAGAGAGAGGGAGAGAGAATACCAAGCAGGCTCCGTGTTGTCAGTACAAAGCCCAACGCGGGACTCAAACCCACAAACCGTGAGATCATGACCTGAGCTGAATACAAGAGATGGATGATTAACTGACTGAGCCACCCAGGTGGTCCTACAGTAATATTTTTTTTAAAGGTTTTATTTTTAAGTAATCTCCACACCCAGCATGAGGCTCTAATCCACAACTCAAAGACCAAGAGTCCCATGCTCCACCAACTGAGCCAGCCAGGCGCCCCCGGAATAATAGTTTTAATTCTTATATATCTAAGTCTTTTGAAAACTGCTCAGTTTATCAGACTCTAAATCTCCTCTTCCAGAATTCATAAATGCCCCAAATTACCAATGAACCCAAATGCCAGAATCCACTTTCTAGGATTCCTTCTTCTCCAAGATTTTGGACCCCCGGTTCCTTACTGTAGTTTTCTCTCTGCAGTGCTCTCAAGCAGGTGTTTCATTCATAGAGTTCTAGTCTGTTGCTATCAGAAATTGAACTCTTCCTGTGTGTCCTTTTTTATAACTTTATGGTAAAATTCATAATTTGATCATAAGCGTGAATATTTATCATCTACTGAATAATTTCAGTAGCTGGAATACTTTGGATCTCATTCTATCAAATTTGGTTTGGTTCTCATTCTTCTTTCATCCTGTACCTGGTTATTCATATCTAATGTTTGAAAAAATGATTTTTTTTTTTTGAGTTTGACAAATTTAGTGGTATTTTAGTAAAGACATTCATCTCAGTCGTTTCTCTCTCCTCTTGACCTTAGGTTAATAATTCATTTGAGTCCAGACAATCTGTAGGAAAAGATGTTATTTTAACATAAACAACAAAATGGACAAAAGTGGAAAGTTTGCTTACATTAAAGCAAGTTAAATTCATGTATTAGGATATAATTAAATCATGTAAGAACTGATAGTTCTATATATATTTCCATTGTTTTACTTGGGGTTTACTTTCAACTTAAAAGCACAATGCAAATGAACAAAGCTTTAGGAATACAGGCTGCTTCTCTGGAGTTAATCCCTGTTTAAAAGAGCTCAGCGAGTGGTCGCTACCAATAAAGTAGTCTGAAGCTGCTTCCAAATTAAACATTGCAGGAGTTTTCAAGGAAATCATTTTACTGTATGTTTCTTTTATCTGTGATTATGCTTTTAAAGATGTGCTTAACTGTCACATTAAAAAAATTAAAGTTTTTTAGAAAGCCTATAGTACATAGATCTAACAATGTGGTTGGAGATTCCATAGAATATGTTTAAAGATGTATTTTCTTTATTTTTATCTTCAGTATCTAAAATGTACATGATTAATGTGTATAATACTTTAAAAAATATATGTATGATTCAAATAGCCATATTATTTTACTAACATAAGATTTCTTGTATTAAGTTCAAATCAAATTCCATTTTCATAAATTAGTAAATTAAGCTTTAACAAAGGTATGGAAAGTGCATTTTTCTCGTTTTCATCTTCATACAGTGTGGGTTTTTTGGGGTTACTACCTTTTAAAAAACAAAAACACCCACATATCTAAGTATTATACCTACATTTAAGTTTTTGGTGGTAGTTTGTATTTTAAAAGAAACTACTTCTTCATGAGTTGCCTCAAGATCTGGTGGAAATGCTTACAGGAACTAGCTAAGAACAAAAACTAAGAAGCACATTCACAATACTGATTTTACTTTGGTAGCAGATGGTCTTTGAAGACTGACGAAGGTAGACCGGACCCAGTAAGGTGAAATGTACTATTTCAAATACTTAACAATTTACATAAAATGAAAACAAAGTTTTTTTAAAGAGGTAGGCATCTGTACCAGCTGATAGCAATGCAATACCTAGTTTATGAGGATCAAAAACAAATGCCCATTAGGGGAAAAAAAACAAACCATGTTTTATCTAATGTACTTCCAGTCAATAGTCCAGTAACATTTTCTTCCCCATACAGGCTGTTCCTGGGAGACAGTTTACATTAATAAGGGAGTCAAGAGTAATTGTTTGCAGTTTAAATAGATAATAACTTTTTGCATCCCTCTTGATAGTGTCTTAAAAAATATGCAATTCTAGGGGCACCTGGGTGGCTCAGTCGGTTGGGGGTCTGACTTTGGTTCATGTCATGATTTCATGGCTCGTGGGTTCAAGCTCCGCATCACGCTCTGTGCTGACAGCTTGGAGCCTGGAGCCAGCTTCGGATTCTGTGTCTCCCTCTCTCTCTGCCCCTCTCCCATTCATGCTCTGTCTCTCAAAAATAAGTAGACATTAAAAAAAAAAAATGCAGTTCTTAGATACCATTTCTGATTTTTCTATTATCTGTAAGCTAATCACATGAAACTATAAAATTAGTAAATGTCTTGAAATCTCTATATAAAACCTAAATTGCCTCTAATTTCAAATTCATTTATATATCACTCAATCTTAAAAAAAAAAGTCTCCAAAGATAATCTTATACCGTTCTTTAAAAAAGGAAACTGTTGCGGGGCACCTGGGTGACTCAGTCAGTTGAACGTCCGACTTGGGCTCAGGTCATGATCCCGCAGTTCGTGAGTTCGAGCCCCGCATCGGGCTCTGTGCTGACAGCTCGGGGCCTGGAGCCTGCTTCCAATTCTGTGTCTCTCTCTCTTTGCCCCTTCCCCGCTCATGCTCTGTCTCTCAAAGATGAATAAACGTTAAAAAAAATTAAAAAAAAAAAAAGGAAACTGTTCCTTTTAACTTTACACCCACCCAACACCCCAGTTTCAAAACACATCATTTAATTATCTTGGTCATGGACATTTCCAAGATGAGATTTTCTATTTCATTCCCATAGGTTCTGGTCATTAGAAAAATCATGCTTTCCTTTATTGAACGAGTTTGGTCCTAACGATGTTGGTGTATCCGTTCCAGTATTCTTCATCCTCATCTTTGTTTCTGGAGTCATTTCCTCTGTTCACTATCTTCATCTTCATTAAAGCCTACTGCTACTGAAAGGGTTTTTGGAGCAAGAGTTCCTCTAGGCTTACTTGATCCAAGTTTGATGGATATGGCTGAGACTTTCTTTGTCACTACCTATGGTGCTTCCAAATTTGTGGATCTTTACAGGCTTTGTCGAGAGGTTTGCAGCTTCTTGTTCAGCTGATTACTTCTTGGTGTTGCAACTGGAACTTTCCCTTTCATTACTCTGACAGCTCCGGCTGGCAGTGGCTTCTTGGGCTTCTCCTTTCCTGCCTTCCTGGCCACCATTTTCCCCACTATGCTGAAAAAATGATTTTAAAGCAATTTGAGGTTTATAATGATGTTCCCTTCCTCCAGAAAAGATTTATGTTTGCTCTTACTAGACACCTGGAGGCCTAGCAAACCAGGCCTCCAAAGCTGTCACAAGCACATTTCTCAGCCATTCAACTTCCTCCTCTTCTGGAATTGGTAAATAACTGCAGGGGGAAAAAACTGCCCCAAAAGCTAGGCTCTCTGGAGGGCCTTTTTGAATTTCTATATTCTCTTGCATCTGGGTTTATTAATTCCTCGCTACCGTGTGCTCTTGATATTTTCAGGTATTTTAAATTTTTGTGGAAGTTTGGTCTGAATTGGTCCACTTTTTATTGCAAGTGGAAATCTTGATTGTACAACCTTTAAAAAAGCAATCATTGCTATTAAGTTCTCCAGCCTCACATGAAAAGCAGAGGGGAGTAGTGAAAACATACAGGCTTAGTCACTTAAACCTGGTTTTGAGTCCTTACTCCATTGATCACCAACTCTTAACTTACTATACTAACTTCTGTGATTCTCGGTTGTCTCTTCTGTAATAGGTGTATATCCCCTTTCTCATAAGAATATCGGATAAAGTACCTAATCATAACTAGGCTTGGTACAAGTGCTTAAACATGAGTTACTCACTATCCCCTTCCTATACCCTCCTTCCTTACCCACTTTGTCATATTTGTCTTGGTCAAATTTTGAACTCCCTACTTCCTTTTTGTTTCCTTCAGGTGATTCTAGTCACAAGATTCCTATTTCAAACTTTGAATCTGGGCATGATCAAGCAACTGTGTTACAAAACCTTTATAGTTTTATTCACCCAAACCCAGGAAGCTGGCCACCTATCTACTGCAAGGT
Source organism: Herpailurus yagouaroundi (assembly GCF_014898765.1). Classification (NCBI taxonomy): domain Eukaryota; kingdom Metazoa; phylum Chordata; class Mammalia; order Carnivora; family Felidae; genus Herpailurus; species Herpailurus yagouaroundi. The sequence continues at coordinate 5,874,442 of NW_024412436.1, read as the reverse complement.
AATTTCAGTGTAAGAATTTTTTTTTAAGGTTATCCACTTAAGATACCAAAAGATCCACAAAAGGTACCCAACGAAATTCTTTTAGATTAGGAGTTGAAGAACTGGGTTTTAATCCTACTAGTTTAGTGTAATCACGAACAGATGACCTTTTTCTGCCTGTTGGTTTCTTCATGCGCCTACCCTAGGTCTCCCTTGCTTTTCACAGTCTGTTAACATTGCTTTACAAATGTAACTTTATTAATAGCAGTAGTCTTTTAAAATACACGTTGCTCTTTTTTATGGTTCTCATTTAGTTGTCACAAACTCTTTAGTCTTTCCCTTCCTGCCACCCCTATCTCCCCAGTTTGAAAGAACAACAATTGAACAACAATGTAGGAGAAAATACAAGTAAATTTTTTTCCTTCTCCAGTCTGATGACCGAGCCAGAGTCAACTGGTGTTTGAAGCATATGGCAAAGGCATCAAGTAAGTAAAACTAGGTTACTGTTCAAGTGCTTTATAATGTCTGTGTTTGTTTCCATTTTGATGTACATCTTCTGTGTATCTAAATTCACTAATTGTATGTCTTTTTCTATTTACCAATGGAAGAAATCAGGCAAGATCTAGAACTTCTCACTGTAGAAGATCTTGTAGTGGGAATCTACCAGCAAAAATTTCTTAAGGAGCCCTCTAAAACCTGGGTTCGGAGCCTCCTAGATGTGGCCATGTGGGATTATTCTAGCAACACAAGGTATTTATAATGATTTTGTGTTAGTGATTTTGACTTTTCTGAACTGAGAAAATATGACAAGATTGGTTTTTCCATCAGTGGGTAGTGTTTTCCTATGAAACTTTGGAATCATCATTTCCTTGAATATAGGATTCCATTGATTGTCAGATACATTGTTACTTTGTCTGCAACTAAAAACAGACACACTACCAAATAACTGACAGGGTGCTTTATCACTTAGAATTTTTATACTGATGGAAGAATATATTTATTTAAACAGATGTCATATTACATAGAATTCTTGCATATATATATATATATATGAAATATGTAAGTAAAATAAATTGAAAATATTTTATATTTTGAAATAATTTCAGGTTTACAGAAAAGTTGCAAGAATAGTACAGAAAAGTCCTATATGTCATTCTCTCAGGTTTCCTAATTGTTAACATTTATTTATTTATTTTTCAATGCTTATTTTTGGGAGAGAAAGTGCATATGTGCACGTGAGAAGGGGAGGGGCAGAGAGAGAGAGAGAGAGAGAGAGAGAGAGAGAGAGAGAGAGAGAGACAGGGTCCAAAGCAGGCTCTGCGCTGACAGCAGAAAGCCCAATGGAGGTCTCTAACCCACGAACCATGAGATCATGACCTGAACCAAAGTCTGATGTTTAACGGACCAAGCCACCCAGGCTCCCCTCTAATTGTTGACATTCTAATACATTTTCTTTATAACTTGCTCTCTAGACACAGTTTCTTTTTCTGAACCACTTGAGAGTAAGTTGCTGCCATGATGCCTTTTCACTTCTAAATATCAATGTATTGTTCCTAAGAACATGTATAGTAACATGATAAAATTATCAAAACAGGATATTGCTCTTGGTATAATAGTGTTGTTTAATTGGAAGACCATATTCATATTTTGCTAGTGTTCCAGTAATATATTTTATAGCAAAAGAAAATCTAGTCTAGGGTCCAACTCAGGAGCATATGTTGCATTTAGTTAGGTTGTTTTAGGCTCCTTTAACCTGAAATAGTTTCTCAGTCTTTGACTTTCTTTTTGTTTAGTTTTTTTTCAAGTTTTTATTTAAATTTCAGCTAACATATTGTGTAATATTAGTTTCAGGTGTAGAATGTAGTGATTCATTATTTGCATACCACACCCAGTGCTCATCACAACTGCCCTTCTTAATACCCATCACCTATTTAACCCTTCCCCCTTGCCCGAGTCCCCTTCAGTAACTCTCAGTTTGTTCTCTGTAGTTAAGAGTCTATTTCTTGGTTTGCCTCTCTTTTTTTTCCCCCCGTGTTCATCTGTTTTGTTTCTTAAATTCCACAAATGAGTGAAATCCTATGGTATTTGTCTTTCTCTGACTGACTTAGTATAATACTCTCTAGCTCCATCCACAGCATTGCAAGTGGCAACATTTCATTTTTTTTCATGGCTGAGTTATATTCCTTTGTATATATCTTCTTTATCCATTCATCAATTGATGGACATTTGGGTTCTTTTGATAATTTGGCTATTGTTGATAATGCTGCTAAAACATGGAGGTGCTTGTACCCCTTTGAATTCATATTTTTGTATCCTCTGGGTAAATACCTAGTAATGCAATTGCCAGATGGTAGAGTAGTTCTATTTTTAACTTTTTGAGGAACTTTTTAACTTTTCCATACTATTTTCCAGAGTGGCTCATGCATGAAGTTTGCATTCCCACCAGCAGTGAGGAATCCTCACCAACACCTGTTGTTTCTGTGTTAATTTTAGCCATTTTGACTGGTGTGAGGTGATAACCTTGTTGTAGTTTTGATTTGTATTTCCTTGATGATGAATGATGTTGAGCATCTTTTCATGTGTCAGCCATCTGTATGTCTTTAGAAAAATGTTCGTGTCTTATGCCCATTTTTTAACTGGATTATTTGTTTTTTGGATGTTCAGTTTTATAAGTTCTTTATATATTAACAAATGATGTTGGGAAAACTGGACAGCAACCATGCAAAAGAATGAAACTGGACCACTTTCTTACCATACACAAAAATAATTTCAAAATGGGTGAAAGTCCTAAATGGAGACAGGAAACCATCAAAATCCTAGAGGACAACATAGGCAGTAACTGCTTTGACATTGGCCATAGCAACTTCTTACTAGATATCTTACTAAATACGTCTCCAGAGGCAAAGGAAACAAAGCAAAAATAAACTACTGGGACTGCATCAAAATAAAAAGCTTCTGCACAGCGAAGGAGACCATCAACAAAACTAAAAGGCAACCTACAGAATGGGAGAAGATATTTGCAAATGACTTACCGTGACTTTTTTGATCTTGACATTTTTGAAGAGAATAGGCCAATTACTTTATAGACTGTTTCTTAGTTTTAGTTTGCCTGTTATTTCCTCATGAGTAGATTGAGGTTCTGTATTTTTGGCAGGAGTGCCACAAAAGTTAGGTGTCTTCTCAGTACGTCGTATCTGGATGCATCTGATGTCCATTTGTTCCATTACTGATGGTAACTTTGATCATGTCTGCCAGATTTCTGCCATTGAAAAGTTAGTTTTTCACCTTAAAATTCATATTTTGTAGGGAGATATTTTGAGATTTGGTAGATCTTCTCCTCAAATTTCAGCCTGCCTGTTAGTTTTCACATCCATTGATGATTTTTGCCTGAATCAGTAATTATTACATTTGTGAAGTGGTGATTTTTTATTTTTTATTTTTATTTTTATTTTTTTTACTGTTTATTTGAGAGAGAGAGAGAGCTCAAGCAATTGGGGGAAGGGCAGAGAGAGAGGGAGGCTCTATGCTGTCAGCACAGAGCATGATGAGGGGCTCAAACTCAGGAACAAACCGTGAGATCATGACCTGAGCCGAAATCAAGAGTTGGACACTTAACCGACTGAGCCACGCGGGTGCCCCTGTGAAATGGTGATTTTCTGATCCAGTTGTTCCTACTACATTTATTAGTTGACATCCTACTGTAAGGAAGAGCTTTTATTTTTAAAAATAATGAGTATGGACTCATGGATTCCTGTTTTATTCAATGGGCTATAATCTTTTACTGTCAACTTATTTTTATACTTACATTGTTTCTTCATGGCCGTTGGGAGTCCCTTCAAAGCAGTGGTTTCTGTCCTTTTGGCATTTCTTCATTATTCTTTCAGTGCTTCATTGCTTTCTGGCTTAATACGTTCAGGCTCATCCTTGTACTTTCCTGCTTCTCCAAGAAACCCTGGTTCCTTTAAATGGAGGAGAGTATTTAGGAGATAGGATGTGGGTGCTAGGTATGTTCATTCCTACTAGAGCATCATTGATTCTAGTTCCCCTTAGTGGATAGAGCTAGGAAATACATGTATATACACCCCCTCCACACACATTTTTATCTGTCTCACCATGAGTTCATACTAAACCTACACATATTGTTTTCTACTTTTCCACTTTTCTGTTTTTGTATTTCTCTTCTCTGAGTGAAAAACCTGGCACTCAATATTCTTGTTTGTTCAGTCCTAGAATACAGTAAGTAAAAGTCCATTGTTAGAGAACTGTTAAGTGATACCACTGTAAAATGACATACTAATAGTTCAGAATTTGCTTTTAGTTATTTAGTCTGAAGATACATAGTCAAAATACTTTGTTCAAAAGTTATTTGGGTTGGTTCTTTCCCCTTCTTCAGTCTGGTGAAATTATTCATTTGAAATCTAGTTCAACCCCTTTGCTTGTTTTATTGCATTTTTCCCCATCCTTGTTGATTTTATTCTTTTTAATGTGGTTTAAACAAAATGTATATGCAGAAGAATCCCTTCACTTCAGTCTAGCTCCATAAAACTCCTTGGACTGCATTGAATGTATAAATTGGGGAGAACCGAAATGTTTATAATGTTGAATTCTATCCAAGGTGAGATGTGTTTCCATTTCTCTAATCTACTTTTGGGTCTTTCAGTACTTTTAAAATTTTCTCATACAAATTGTGCATATCTGGGACTGGATAATTTTTGTGGGGCAGTTCCTTAATAACTTTCTCTGTTTCTTCTATGAAAATCAATTTGATTAGGCTTTCTAACTTTAATGGAATCAATTTTGGTAATCTGTACTTCTCTAGGAGATTGTACGCTTTATATAAGTTTCCAGATTTATTTAAAAGTCTGCAAAGTTAGTCTCATAATTTTTAAAATTACCTCTGTTTCGGTGGTTATCTTGTGTATTTGTGTGTTTTTTCCTTAAATGAAGATAGTATATTGTCTATTCTGTTGTTTTTTTCTTCAAAACAACTTTTTTTTAAAATTCTCTTCCTCATTAATTTCTGTTTTTTTCTTAATTTCTTGGTACTCTGGTTCTTTTTCTATTTTGGGGGATCAGAATTCATTAATTTTTATATTTTATTGGTAGGTGTTTAGTAGAGTGAATTTTCTTCTTAACATTGCTTTCAATGCATCTCATAGATTCACATACAGTATTTTGTAATTTAAAAAATATTCTGTAGTTTTAACCCATGAGTTAATAATCTCCAGGTGGAAAGGCCTTTCTGGTTTTTGTTAGTAAGTTCTGGTGTCTTTGCATTGTGATTTTAAAAAATATATTTAAAAATATTTCTTTTGAGATTTCTTTTAAAAAAAGAATTTCTTTTAAAAAATATTTCTTAAAAAAAATTTTTTTTTGAATATTTATTCATTTTTGAGAGACAGAGACAGAGTGCAAGTGGGAGAGGGGCAGAGAGAGAGGGAGACACAGAATCTGAAGCAGACTCCAGGCTCTGAGCTGTCAGCACAGAGCCTGATGCGGGACTCGAACCCACAGACCACGAGATCGTGACTTGAGCTGAATTCGCCACTTAACTGACTGAGCCACCCAGGCGTCCCCATAATATTTCTACTTTATGGAAGTTTTTTGCTAACTTAATATATAATCAATTTTGTGAATGTTCTGTGGGCATTTGAGAAGAATATTTATTGTCAGGGTGTAGCATTTGACATTTATCCATGAGGACTACTTTGATTATGTTTAAGTTGTTTTATCTCTTAAGAAAGACAAGGGTTGGTGAGGATGTGGTGAAAAGGGAACTCTCGGGCACTACTGGTGGGAATGTAAATTGGTACAACCGCTGTGGAAAATAAGCATGGAAAAAAAATAAAAATAGACCATGAGATCTGGTAATTCCATTACCCAAAGAAAACAAGAACACTAACTTGAAAAGATAACATACCTACCACCCCATGTGTATTTAGAATAGCCAAGAAATGGAAGCAACCCGGGTGCCCAGTGACAAACGAATGGATGAAGGAGATTGGTGCACACAACACACACGTACACGCTGGAATATTACAGAGCCACAGAGAGAATGTATCTTGCCATTCGTGGCAACGTGGATAGACCTAGACGGTATGCAGAGTGAAATAAGTCGGATAAAGACAAATACCATGATTTCACATTTACGTGGACTCTAAAAACCGAGACAGACAAACTAAAAACCAAACTGACTTAAATACAAACTGGTAGTTGTCAGAGGGCGAGGTTGGTGAGGGGATGGGCTAGTTAGGTGAGGATTAGGAGGTACAAACTTCCAGTTATTAAAAAAAAAAAAAAAAAAGAAACTACCTTTAGCTATGTCTGCTTCATCTGTCACGTGTTGAGAATGGTGTATTAAAGTTTTCTGTTATACTGTGTTTCTATGTTTCATTGCATATCCTGTAGTTTTAAGCTGGTTACTGTGTTATTTTGGTGCCTTTACAGAAACAAATTGTGGAATTGATCTGGTATATTGATTAAGGGCTCTTGGGGACACTTGTCCCTGTGTTCTTGCCTGTTGAAATCTTATTTATCTTTTATTTCCTTGAGTTTCTACAAATACAGCTTTATTGTTGTATTTCATTGTGTGTTGCTTTTGAGAAGTTTGGTCATTTAATTCTCTTGGCCTTTTAATTTATTTGATCTTTTTGCCTGGAGACTTTAAGGGTGTTTTTTTCATCTTTAAAAAGTCTAATAGTTTTATTATGGTATTTCTCTGAGTATATTATCACAGGTCAGTTTTCTCAGTTGTTTGGTGAACACTTTCAGTATGCAGAATGAGGTCTTATTCCTGGAGATTTCTCTTGGTTATTTAATATTCTGTTCTTTTTTTTTCTTCTTAAGGGAGTCCAGCATATGTATGGTCCAGTTTGGTCTTCTTGGCCTACCTTTCATTTTGATCATGGTCTCTGACCCTTTTTCTTTTTCTTTCTTTCTTTTTTTTTTTTTTTTTTTTTTTTTTA
>NW_024412436.1:5829281-5867398 GCF_014898765.1 Herpailurus yagouaroundi | reverse complement strand
TTTTTTTTTTTTTTTTTTTTTTTTTTTACTTCTTTAATCTTTTATTCTTCCTTAGGCAGTTTGTAATTTAGTTCTTTTCTGATATAATTTTTATTTCCAGAGTTTTGTCAACTCTTATTTTTTTTATTTCTGTTCTTAGTTTTGAAATTTCTCACTCAGGACATGTTTTCATATCTTAAAATCCTTCTTTGAGGATATTTAATTCAACATAGAGTGTTTTAGTTTTACCTTTGTGGTGTTTTGGGGATGACTTTGGGGAGAAGTTATCAGCTGAAATGTTTTAAGTCCCCTTTTCAGTTTTCTTCTTGTAGCTTTCTGTAGATCAGGGTATGTTGTTCCTTTGCATTTCGTGGACAGGGCTGCTGATTTGGGACGTTTGACATTCTTCATTCCAGTGCTCCCTCTTCTGTCTGTGTAGCAAATGGCGGTTCCTTTGAATGCTTTCAGGGTGGTGGGTCTTCCCATTTTTCTCGTTCTTTTCTCCTGAAAAGTCCTGTTTTTCCCCCTCTCCCGTTTGCTTTTTTTACCCCTCTCTGTACAATTTCTAAACAACTTCTCCCTTCCTCTTACCCCCTGCTGCCCAGAAGCCTCCCCTTCCAGACTACCTCCTAGAGTCCCACAGGTGCTTTTTAGTCAGTGCTCTGATCTATCAGGATTCTGAATATTTACAGATCTCATTGTGGAATTATTGTAATTTAATCTTAGGCTCTTTATTTCCCTTCTGTCTCTCCTCCAGTGTTCTGGGACTCCAGTCTCCCTCTAAAGCCATATAAAATAGCTTGGTATAAACTTGAGAAATTACTCCATTGAAAACTAAGAGTTATTTTCCCCCATTTTATAGGTAGTTTTGTAATACTCTCTTGGTTATGCATCATCTATAGATTTTCTGTTTTGTTTATTCTTGTTAATCTGTAAAATTTATGGATGATATGTTAGCATATTTTGATTCATATACTATTACCTCAGCTATTTGTTAATGTCTTTCTAAAACTTTACCTTCAGAGTCCTTCAGTGTCTATGTTATATACATTATTGACTTCTCTGTCATCCAGAGTTTTTGTGATACAATGTTTCTTAAAAGAGAACTGCACCATACACCATAAACAAAAATAAACTCAAAATGTATTAAAGACTTGAAACTATAAAACTCCTAGGGGCACCTGGGTGGCTCAATGGGTTAAGGGTCCAGCTTCAGATCAGGTCATGATCTTGTGGTTCAATAGGGCTCTGTGCTGGCAGCTCAGAGCCTGGAGCCTGCTTCAGATTCTGTGTCTCCCTTTCAGCCCCTCCCTTGCTCTCTCTTTCTCTCTCAAAAATAAACATTAAAAAAAGAATTTAAGAAACTATAAAACTCCTAGAAGAAAACACAAGCAGTAATCTCTTTGACATCTGCTGTAGCAACATTTTTCTAGATGTGTCTTCTCAGGCAAGGGAAACAAAAGCAAAAATAAACTATTGGGATTACACCAAAGTGAAAAGCTTTTGCACCGTGAAGGAAACCATCAACAAAATCAAAAGGCAACTTAATGGGAGAAGATATTTGCAAGTGATATATCTGATAATAGGTTAGTATCCAAAATATATGAAGAATTTTTACAACTCAGCACACACACAAAAATCTGATTTAAAAAATGAGCATAGGACCTAAGTAGTCCTTTTTCCAAAGAAGCCATACAGATGACAGACATGTAAGAAGATGCTCAGCATCACTCATCATGAGAGAATGCAAATCAAAATCACAATGAGCTATTACCTGACACCTGTCAGAATAGCTAGAATCAAAAAGACAACAACTAACAAGTGTTGGTGAGGATGTGGAGAAAAAAGGATCCTTGTGCATTTTTGGTGGGAATGTAAATTGGTGCAGCCACTATGAAAACAGTATTGAAGTTCCTCAAAAAATTAGAAATATCCTATGATCCAGTAATTCCTTTACTGTGTATATTGTCCAGAGAAAAAACACTAATTGGAAAAAATCTATGCACCCCAATGTTTACTGCAGCATTATCTACAATAGCCAAGATAATGGAAGCAAACCAAACGCCCATCCGTAGATGAATGGGTAAAGATGTGAATATTACTCAGCCATAAAAAGGAATGAGATCTTGCCATTTGCAAAGTATGGATGGACCTAGAGGGTGTTTTGCCAAGTGAAATGGGTCAAAGACAAATATCATAGGATTTCGCTTATATGTGAAATCTGAAAAACAAAAGCAGAAACAGACTCATAAATATAGAGAACAAACGCGGAGGGGAGGGGAATGGGGACAAATAGGTGAATAGGGGTAAGAGGTACAGACTTCCACTTAAGGAATGATGAAGCTACAGGGATGAAAAGTGCAGCACGGGGAATAGAGTCAATGGTGTCTTAGTAGTGTTGTGTGGTGACAGATGGTCGGTACACTTGTGAGTATAGTGTAGTGTTTATTAAACGTGGAATCACTGTTGTACAGCTGAAAGTCTCTACTTCAGTTAAAAAAATGAAAAATAATTTTAGGGGAAGGATAAATTTATGGTTACTAGGAGAAAAAAAAGGAAACCAAACAGACTGAGCAAGTATTGTGCAAAGAAAGTGAACGACGTGAATTAATGTGAAACACATAACAGACATATGTATTTATATGCTGGTGTATTAAAATACTTGTTTGCCACTAACACCCTTTATGCAAGTTTTTATGCTGGTTCTTGATGTCAGCAGAAAGTGTTCAGAGACAAACCAATACTTTTCTCAAATAATCTTCAATTGGTTCATTGAATAAAATGGGTTGCAATTGTTTGTCATCAAAAACAACCAAACTCGTACATGTGTAGGCAATGCAACGATTTCTTAGACCAATAGCAATTGTAAAACACCTTCATTTGGAAGGTGCATTTCCACTGAAGTTAAAAAGTGAAAAATGCATGTTTTAAAATAGAAGAAACACAGTGGTGAGCTCAGTTGTGTAAGTGTAGGCTACAACAAGAGTAGCTTTGGTGTATGACATTGGGGCCGGTGCCATGGGATTTTGTTAATGATGAAACTATTACATAATACTTTAAGCACTTTTGTAATAAACTGCTTCAGATGGGATGGATTCTAACATACAGTATTTTTTAGACAGGAGATTGTGTTGTAGTAGTCAACAGAAACTACTGTTGGAATTTGTTAGTTAATGTAAGCAGATAGGACTCCTTTCAAATGCTTCTTTGGAACTTCTTTTACATTAAAGTTTATAATAAATTTGTGATAAATGCCTCTAGCTTCAGGTAGATGAAATGGATAGGTATTGGTGAAACTGAGTACAGTTAGACAAAGTGAGTATCCGAATCTTAAGAGGCTGTTGATGGCTATCCTGGAATTTTGAAGACTAGAATATTCATAACTTTTATAGATCTTCCATTCTCTTTGTTGCTTTTTGTCATAATTGTCCCTGAATTAATTCACTGTGTAATGACATCTGTTTGAAACAAGGTAGTTTTTAATCAGCCAGTATTTATGGAGCATCTCCTCTGTCCCAGGCACTGTGCTGGAGGTTCAGTGGTGAACAAGATTTACGTGGTCTCTGCCTTCATGAGGCCAACGTTTTAATGGGAAAGAGAAACCTACAGTAAATAATAAAATGGTAATTTTAGCTTGTGATCAGTGCAGAGAAGGAAATCGGTAGGATACTGTTCCTCTTCTTGCAGAGCAGACTAGGTAGAAAGACTGCTTTCTAGAATAGTCAAGAATACTTTTTTTTTTAAGATGTAATATTAAAACAGATCTGAAGCAAGAGAGAGATGCAGCCATGCAAAACTAGAAGGAAGAGCATCCTGGGCAGAGAGAGGCAAAGGCTTTGAGGTGAAAGCTTGGTGTTTACTGGAAATTGTTAGTGTGACAGAAAGTAGTAAGTACAGGAGAGAATGTACAAGGTGAGGTTGAAGAAATAAGCAAGGGCCGTACACACTGTAAGCCTTCTTAGCTACAGGAAGGAATTTTTCCCCGTCCCTCCCCCCTTCCCTTCCGGCAGCCATCCGATCTCTGCATGTAAGGGGTACAGGAAGGAATTTTACCAAACAGGGAATTAACAGAATTTGGTTAGGTTTCTAAAAGATCCTCTTGAGGTTTCAATGGATATATTGAAAGGAGGCAGGAAGGGAAGGAACCAGTCCGTAACTGTTAAACCATTTCTCTAGTCAAGGCAAGAAATGGCTTGGACCAGAGTAGTGACAGTAGAGATGGAGAGGAATAAGTAGATTTCATCTTGGTAAAAATCAGCAGACCTTGCCGATGGACTGGATACAGGAAGAGCGTGAAAAGAAATAAAGACAATACTCAGGTTTGTAGTATATATTTCAGAGTAGACAGGGAAGAGAGAGGAGCAAGTTTAGAATGTTTTGAGGCCCTGGTGAGGTAAGATCTAGAAATAACAAGCAAGCAGCTGGTCTTCCCAGCCTAGAACTTCGTGAAGAGATTTGGATGATGCCAGCATTCATCATTTCACTATGTGCCAGGCACTGTTCTGGGCACTGAAAATGCAACGAAGAGAGACCAGTTCTCTGCTTTAATGGATATTGACGAGGTTACTTAGGCAGAGGGCAAAAAGAGAAGAAGACCAAGCACAGAACCCTAACAAGCTGTGGCATTTTAATACTGAGCAGAGGCTGACTTGTTGAGGTCTCTCTGCCTGCAGGTACTATCCTGTTACACATACTGTCACATTCATCATCAGTGCTGATTCAGGTTGAAGATATGAGGAAGATAAGTAGGATCCTAGATGCAGTAATTTCATAGATCTCATTGGGGTACTTGGTGGGGGAGGGATGTTTGTGTGCTTTTGTTCTCTGGATTTTCGTTCTTTGGGGTTGTGACTTGTGGTGTTCCTGTCTTGATCTTTCCATGTTGCAGGGTTTCTTTGAATGTCTGATTGTCTTTGGTTATGTTCATATTTAGAAATGAGGCTGCAAAGCTGAGTGTTTAGTATTGTTCATTGGGGATTAACAACTAATTGGGCTTTACTCTAGGGGAAGCAGATAAGAGCTGGATGCTAAGTTGAGACAAAATCCTAAATGCCAGAATATTGAGGGCTTTGTCTTAAGATACTACCATCCGTTCTTGCTGCCTAGTTCTCTAAGAAGAGTTTACTTCTTTGCACAGTCAGGGAACTTGACCATGCTTTGTACAGAAGAAGTTCAGCCTCCTGGTCTTAACCTCTGCTGTCTGGCCAGGGATATGTCCATGGGTTCAGAGCCTCTCTAGAGTTCTTGGAGGCAGATTTGTGTAGCTGGTTCTGTGGGGGCTGAAGGCTATGAGTTCCTTTGTCTAGCTTCATCAGTTACCACTCCTTCGTTTACTTTCCATATCCCACAGGTGTGTTACACTCTCTTCCATGGAAACCTCTTTCTGTTTTCTCCTTTCCTGTGGACCTCTACTATTTTTATTCTTTGGACTGTCATTTTGATAGGATTTTGGGAGCAAGAGGAGATAAATTTATGCATTTTTAACCAGAAGCCCAGCAGATAGTAGTTTTAAGAGGTGTAGTTTTTTTTTCTTTCCAAGTAATAAATTTATTTTTTAATTTAAATCCAAGTTAGTTAACATAGAGTATAATCATGATTTCAGGAATAGAATTTAGTGATTAATCACATACAACACCCAGTGCCAACAAGTGTCCTCCTCAATGCCCATTGCCCTGTTAGCCCATCCCCCTACCCAATGCCCCTCCAGCAACCCTCAGTTTATTCTCTGTATCTAAGAGTCTCTTATGGTTTCTCCCTCTCTGTTTTTATGTTATTTTTGCTTCCCTTCCCTTAGGTTCATCTGTTTTGTATCTTAAATTCCACATATGAGTGAAGTCATTTGATATTTGTCTTTCTCTGACTTTTATTTTGCTTAGCATAATACCCTCTAGTTCAAGGGCACCTGTGTGGCTCAGCCGGTTGAGCGTCCAACTTCGGCTCAGGCCATGATCTCACTGCTCATGGGTTCAAGCCCCGCATCTGGCTCTGTGCCGACAACTCGGAGCTTGGAGTCTGCTTTGGATTCTGTGTCTCCCTCTCTCTCTTCCAACCCTGCCCGCACTCTGTCTCTCTCAAAAATAAATAAACATTATAAAAATTAAAAAAAAATACCCTCTAGTTTCATCCATGTTGTCCCAAATGGCTATCAAAAGGAATGAAATCTTGCCAAGTAATATTCCATTGTATATATACCACATCTTGTTTATCCATTCATCCATCGATGGGCATTTGGGCTCTTTCCATACTTTGGCTATTGTTGATAGTGCCGCTGTAAACATTGGGGTGCATGTGCCCTTAAGAGGTGAGCTTTTTATTTTGACATCATTTTAGAGTCATTTTTTCTTAGCCCAATTTTTTCAATTTTAATTTTTATTTTTTAAAATTTACATCCAAATTAGCATATAGTGCAACAATGATTTCATGAATAGCATGAATAGATTCCTTAGTGCCCCTTACCCATTTAGCCCATCCCTCCACCCACAACCCCTCCGGTAACCCTCAGTTTGTTCTCCATATTTATGAGTCTCTTCTGTTTTGTCCCCTTCCCTGTTTTTATATTATTTTTGTTTCCCTTCCCTTATGTTCATCTTTTTTGTCTCTTCAAGTCCTCATATGAGTGAAGTCATATGATTTTTGTCTTTCTCTGACTAATTTCACTTAGCATAATACCCTCCAGTTCCATCCACGTAGTTGCAAATGGCAAGGTTTCATTCTTTTTGATTGCCGAGTAATACTCCATTGTATATATATATATACCCCATCTTCTTTATCCATTCACCCATCGATGGACATTTGGGTTCTTTCCATACTTTGGCTATTGTTGATAGTGCTGCTATAAACATGGGGGTGCATGTGTCCCTTGGAAACATCACACCTGTATCCCATGGATAAATGCCCAGTAGTGCAATTGGTTGGTCGTAGTGTAGATCTATTTTTAGCTTTTTGAGGAACCTTCATACTGTCTTCCAGAGTGGCTGCACCAGCTTGCGTTCCCAAATTTTATTATTTTTTAATGTTTATTTTTGAGAGAGAGTGTGAGTGGAGAAGGGACAGAGAGAGGGGGAGACAGAGGATCCCAAGCGGGCTCCCTGCTGCCAGCAGCTAACCCAAGAACTCACAAACTGAACTGTGAGATCATGACCTGAGCTGAAGTTGGAAGCTTAACCAACTGAGCCACCCAGGCGCCCTGAGTTTTTTATTTTTAACAAATATTTAGGTGGCTCTCATATATAAGGCCGAAGACTAGGGAAACACAGGAAAGAGTAACATGATTGTCCTTGACTACAATGTCTCCTGGCTGACGAGCAATAAAGCGAAGTAAAGACAATGGAGTTGTATATGGTAATTTTTCTTATCACTTTTAAAAGTGTTTCCAAAGATAATGATACATCAGGGAGCAATCACTTCAGTGTGAGGGTTAAAAATAACATGAAATACTTGATGGGGTAAATGTTTTATTTGGTTCTCCTGGAAAGATGAATAGAATTTCTATGAGCAGAGATTTGGGTTGAAGGGAGGACCTTCCAAAAGAAGAAAATGACCTGAACAGTGACTCAAAGGAATGAAGCAGAGACTGTTTAAGAGAAACTAGTGAGTCAGTTTGACTAGCATATAGAGCCTCTAGAGCAGCCTAGTTCTGAGCAGGGTGTAAAGACTGGGTTATCCTTGGAAAAGAGGAGGAATCTTAATCCTGAAAGAAGAGAAAAGGACATCATTGAGACCTTTTGAGACAGGAAAAGAGGATTGTCAAGGCCTTCATGCTACATGTCATTGGAGTGAATGAGATTGTGTTGGAACTCAGGAGTAAGGTTGCAGATTTACTCAAAAGACTGACTTCCTTGTGACCTTATGACTTTGGAGTGGAATTTCATAAATAAAATAAACCCATCTAAGAGGTGTTCAAACTGGGGCTAGATTTGAGGCTGCAAAGTGAATATAAATAGCTTAACAAAGTGGACAAAGCAGTTCTGATATTTGACAGAGTGAATCCTCCTTTACTAGAAAATATAGTCATTCTTAGGGGGGGTTGGTGGGATGATTTTGAGGAAGAGAATCCAGAAGAAAAAAATGAAAGAAAGAAAAATACCGTATGATTTCACTCATATGTGGAATTTAAGAAACAAAACAAATGATCATGGGGGGAGAAAAGACAAACCAAAAAAGAGACTCTTAACTATAGAGAACACCAGAAGAGAATGGGGTGGAGAATGGCTTAAATAGGTGATGGGGATTAAGGAGTGCATTATGATGAGCGGTGATATATGGACGTGTTTAATCACTAAATTGTACACCTGAAACTAATATTACACTGTGTTAACTGGAATTCAAATTTTAAAAAGTATAAGTAAAAACATCAAAACAGTATCATTCTTAACAGTGTAACTATTAGATTTGGAGGCATTTTCCCCTGGGATCAGATTCCTATAGGTTTGTTCTTGGGTTCTTTGTTTTTAATCTTGGAATACATTGCTGGTTTTTCAATTGCTTTTATTTCAGATACGATCTACATGGAAATGTGTATATGAGGTACTAAATTTGGGAGTTTAAGTTCCAGAAAAGGAGCAAAACTAACTGGAAATTTAAACATTACTTGATTCTGTGTGTCTGTGTAAGAACTTAGGCTGTTTCAACCTAAGCCTTCATTTTAGACCTAAGAGTTTTATGAATCCTATTTACTGAATCACTTTAGAATAGCAGTGGGAAATTCTTAATTTTATATTTAGTCTTCCATTCAGTTAAGTAACTCCAATTAAGTGCAGATAACTGACTTTTTACACTTAGTGTTTAGCATGTTTTTAGTAATTTTTAAGTGATTCTTGGTAGGTTCAGGCAAGCTTTTAATTACTCAAGTAGTAAGTACTCTTCTGAGTCTCAGTAGACTGTGCCTAGTGGAAAGATACGGGTTTATAGTGGCTGTCGTTGTAAAAATACGCTGTTCATCATTTTCTCTCCAGTATTATCTCCTGAGGTCCCCGCTCAAACATCACCTTCTCCGTGGTACCTCTCCCGGCTGCCTTACCTAAAATGTCCCTTGTCTGCAACATTTCATATCAGCTTTTTCATCTTTATTTTTTTCCTCCTTAGAACTTGTCTTGATCTGATTTATTGTGTATTCTGCCTACATCTTTTTTGATCTGTCTTTCCTACTAGAAAGTAAGTTTTGTGTGATTAAGAGTTTCTGTGTTTCATTCAGTACTATATCCCTAGTGCCAAGAACAATATCTGGTAAATAGTATGCACTTAGTAAATGGTTGTCAAATATGGTAACCATGGTCACTAATGTGTCTTTGTAACACTCATTTTATTCCAAGGTAGAGTTTACCGGTTATGTGTAGTTTATGAATTTGCATCAGAGGAGATACATTAAAAAAAACATTTTCTGAAAAAATCTATTTTTTGTTTGTTAAATGTTAAACCTTTGAGTAAGGATGTTAGTTTTTCTTAAATGATTTTAACTAAGTAAGTTAGAAATCTGGCATATAAAAACCCTTAAACAGTGCTACTGCTGTTAAGGATATTAAAGTCCTTTTTCTTTTTTGTACAGGTGCAAGTGGCATGAAGAAAACGATATTCTCTTCTGTGCTTTAGCTGTTTGCAAGAAAATTGCGTAAGTTGGAGAAAGGAATTTCTTCATAATGCTGTATTCTGCATTGAATTCTTAGCCATTTTGCTCGCTGTTGCTTTCACCAATGGGGTTAAACACTGTTCACTTCTATTTCCATAATTCTCTTTTTAAAAAAATGGTTGGGTTTCGTGTGTGTGTGTGTGTGTGTGTATGTGTGTGTGTGTGTGTGTGTGTTTTCATGTTAACCGTTACTATTCTGCACGTGTGACACTTGTTTGGGAGAGTTAACCACCTGAGTGATTTGGGTGAACCTTCAGAAGCATTTATTGAAAATTTTCGTTATAGGAGAGTGAAGTTCCCTACCATCATTAACAACAGCACCTCCTTGTTAAGGTGCTCAAAAAAGACCCTTTTCTTCTCATTTTTAAAAATGTCTCAAAAGAGAGCGAGAGTGAGCAGGGATGGGGCAGAGAGAGAAAGAGAGAATCTCAAGCAGGCTCCAGGTGGTCAGCACAGAGCCCGGTGTGGGGGCTTGAACTCACGAACTGTGAGATCAGGATCTGAGCCAAAATCAAGAGTCGGATGCTCAGCCAGCTGAGCCACCCAGACAGCCTGCTTCTCATTCTGTAGTGAAAACACCTGGAGCCTCAGCTCTCTGGGTGCTCTGGTGGTCCCTTTACATGGCTGGTGGCATTGGTTTTGAGGATAGATAAGTGTTTTTAAAGTTGTAGCCTAATTTCTGTTGCTGCCCTCTCCTTGCCTTAAACATTTGAGAATTCTAGTAATCTTTACTCCCATCCATGTTTCCTTATAATGAACCTGAAATTTTATCTGGTAATCAGTGGAGTATTGCTTACTAGTAATGACCAGTTCATTGTATGTATTGCTACCCATTCCCATTTCTTCTCTGAATCTCTAAATTCCTGCCCCCCCCAATTTAGAATGGTATATCTTACATGCTTTTTCTTTATATTAGAAATTTTAAAAATCTGAATCCTTTTAGAATGAATTAGATCAGATTCTGATAATGAGCTTTTATTACTTCCTTTTAAAGGTACTGCATCAGTAATTCTCTGGCCACTCTCTTTGGAATCCAGCTTACAGAAACTCATGTACCACTTCAAGATTATGAAGCCAGCAACCGTGTGACACCCAAAATGGTTGTATTGGATGCAGGGCGTTACCAGGTAAGGAGCTGACTTTTAGGAGCTCCTGGTCTCTTTGTGCTGTTCCATGTGGTCCTGGCCAACAACAGCTAAAGATCGGGACTTTGGTTCTCTTTTTCGTAAAACATTTTTTAAAAATCCTTTGTGGAATGTCAAACGCTTCTTAATCCAATTGGACCCAGTTGCATAAATCTTTTTTCTTCTATATTTTCCTACTATGTTTAACAGAGTTTTAGGAAAATCAAAATTAGCAGTGGACTAGTCTATACAAATCATATCCAAAGTTCATTCCAAAAATTAAGTGTCTAAATGTAGACAGTATAAATATTTAAAATATTTACTTCAAAAATATGTAAGACCTGATTTAGGATTTGATTAAAAGCTGTCTAATTTCCCTACCACCTTTCTTCCCTCCTTGCAATTTATTTACTAGTAGTCCTCTATATACTCCTAATAACATAGCAGTTAAGAGTATAGACTGTGGAGTTAGAATTCCTGAATTGCATTTCAGGCCTGCTACATACAGTCTGTGTGTCTTTAGGCAAGTTATTTGAGTTTTCTGTGCTGATTCCTTATCTGTAAAACAAGAATAATAATAAGGGCTAGTAGTTGCAGGATTAAATGCAACTGTATATGAAAGTGCCAAGAACTCTGCCTAGGAACATAGTACATAATAAATGTTGTTGTCACTTGAAAATAGTTCATAAAACAGTGAAAAGGGAACCTCCAAAACAGAATGAACTATTGTTACAGTCAAGGATTAGGATCTCACAAGTATTATACTTAGCAAAAGAAGCAGACTCAAAATATTATATGACATTCTTTAAAAGGCCAGACAATAATGATAACATATCCAGAGTTCCAGGGGCTTGGGCTGCCTGTAAGGGGATAGCACGAGGGAAGTTTTTGAGGTGATAGAATGGCTCTGTACCCTGATTGCGGTAGTGGTTTCACAGATCTCTTCGTGTGGTAAAATTTGTAGAGGTGTACCCCCCAAAACAAGTCCATCTTAGTGTATGATAATTTAAAAAAGAGAGGGTGCCTAAATGGCTCAGTGGGTTCAGCGTCTGACTCTTGATTTCGGCTCAGCTCATGATCTCACAGGTTCGTGAGATAAAGCCCCGCTTCAGGCTCTGCACTGACAGTGCGGAGCCTGCTTGGGACTCTGTTTCTCTCTGCCCCTCCATCGCTCGTGCATGTGTGCACACTTCCTTGCTCTCTCTCAAAATAAATGCACATTTTAAAAAATAAAACCGAGGATATCCCGGAGGTCTCTGTATATTCTTCAAGCAAGACTTTTCTTTCTCCTGTTAACTCTCAACCCAGTGATTTATCATCCAGTACCTATTTTGTGTCCTTCCGGGGACATTAGGCAATGTTTGCAGACGTTCTCGGTTGTCCCAGCGGGGGAAGGGGTGCTACTGGCATCAAGTGGGTAGAGGCCAGACGTCCTACGATGCACAGGACAGCCTCCCACAGCAAATGTCAGTAACGCCCAGGTTGAGAAACCTTGCCTTCTTACCCCGTCATCACTGTGTTGAGACTGCCAGAATTAATCTCTGTATTATTTTTTACATCACTCACTGCAGAAACTCAGGATACCTAAATTCTCCCTCATCTCCCAGACTCTTCTTGTTTGGCTGACTGTGTTTCCTGGCCCCACCCAACTCCTGGAAAACTTTTCCGTGGGTCTCTCAACCTTAGTTATCAGCAAAATCTCAAATATCTTCAATCTTTTCTTGGGAAGATCTGTTTATCTTCCGTCTTCTAACTAAAATTTGGTTATCCTCTAAAGATACTGCTTCCCTATTAATCCTATCAAATCGTAGCCTCTTGAGGCACCTGGGTGGCTCAGTCAGTTAAGCGTCTGACTTTGGTTCAGGTCGTGGTCTCACAGTTCGTGAGTTCGAGCCCTGTGTCAGGCTCTGTGCTGACAGCTCAGAGCCTGGAGCCTTCTTCGGATTCTGTGTCTCCCTCTCTTTCTGCCCCTCCCCGGCTTGTGCTTGCTTGCTCTCTCTCTCAAAAATACTAAAAAAAAAATTTTTTAAATGGTGACATCTTTTTTTCCCCCCATTTATCATGGGCTTAGATTTGAGATAGTTTTCCTTGTTTACCATTGCCTCTTATAGGCTTGTTCCTATCTTCTCCCTAAAATCCTTAGACTTTGGATCTCCTGCCATAAAGGCTCTAGCGCCTGATAACCACATCGTGGAGTCAGTAGGCCCCTGAGTGGCATGTCCTCATTCCTAGAGCAACACTGAGCCATGTTACCAGACAGGATTCCTGCCGGAATTCTTGAGGTCAGCTTCCACGTAGATAATCCAAGTGCCCGACCTCTCAGTTCTTTGACTTCCCTTTCTCCGGCGGTCCTGTTTCCCACTATCCTGTCCTAGACCTTGGTGGTACCACTGGCACATATGCAGTGCTGCAGCCTCTCCTGAACCTCCCTCACCCCTGCCCTTGACCTCCTTCCTTCCCAGCTTAGATCTCTGGATCTGTTGTTTCCACTCACTTGCAACATCAACTTCATTGACCCTCCCTTTTTTTTTTTTTTTTATCATACTTGATTGATAAACACTACCCTGACTGAATCTAACTCTTCCCTATTCTATTCCTATACTCCTGAAGCTAAATGAGACTGAAAAGAAACTGCCATACTGACTGATCTAATCACTACCAGCTTCAAGTGAGCCCTTAGTGTTACCTGTCGGTTGTCCATTTCTCCCACTCTCCTAGAGCTTTTTCTCACCCCCTTTCTTTTTTTTTTTTGTTTTTTTTGTTTTTAATGTTTATTTTTGAGAGAGAGAGGATGAGCGGGGGAGGAGCAGAGAGAGAGGAAGGCACACAATTCAAAGCAGGCTCCAGGCTCCGAGCTGTCAGCACAGAGCCCGATGCAGGGCTCGAACCCACGAGCTGTGAGACCATGACCTGAGCCGAATCGGACGTTTAACTGACTGAGCCCCCCAGGCGCACCTTTCTCACCTTCTTTCACTTCAGACTTCAACCACCTCATCCCTCATTCATCCTTGTTTGAGCTGATGCCCTTGCCTCCTACTTCTCTGAGAAAATAGAAGCAATCAGAAGAGGTTTTTACATAGTCCTACCACTGCATCTACCATGTACTCTTTGACTCCTGTTTTAATGCACGAATTGTCTGTGTTCCTGCTTAAGACCAATCCTTCCATTTACGTTTTAGATCCTATTCTCTTACCTGCTCAAAGATGTGGCTCCAATAACTTACTTCTCTTTCCCGCATCATCAGGGTCTCTCTCTGTTCTGAATCACCAGGAAACATGCTGTGGTCTGTTTTTAAAATTAATGTTCATTTATTTTGAGAGCAAGCGAGCATGAGCAGGGGAGGGGCAGAGAGAGAAGGAAGGAGAGAATCCTAGGCAGAGCCCCACATGGGAGCTGAAATCAAGAGCCAGACACTTAACGGGACTGAGCCACCCAGGTGCCCTGTCATCTCATCTTTAAAAGTAAAAACCCTCTCTTGACCCTGTAATTCCCCTCCAGACACTACCCTCTGTTCCTTTTACAGCAGTCTCTTCAAAAGTTGATCAGACATTGTAAAAGTGGGTGTTTGTATTTTATAAACAGTAATGTGAAATTGAAGTAGGTGATCCAATAATTGATAAGAAAACCATTTTTTCCCTTGTATTTTTCTTTGTTACTTATAGAAGCTAAGAGTTGAGAGTCCAGGATTTTCTCATTTCAACTCTTCTAATCAGGAACAAAGGTCAAACACACACACTGGTAAGCATCTTCTAAGAATGTACCTCAAGAAGTATTGGGCCTAAAGCTTATTCAGATTCTAGGGTATGGTACTTATTAAACAGATACTCTAAATTAGTTTTAGGTTGGGGCGCCTGGGTGGCTCAGTCGGTTGAGCATCCAACTTCGGCTCAGGTCATGATCTCACAGTCTGTGAGTTCGAGCCCCGCATCGGGCTCTGGGCTGATGGCTCAGAGCCTGGAGCCTGTTTCCGATTCTGTGTCTCCCTCTCTCTCTGCCCCTTCCCTGCTCATGTTCTGTCTGTCTCTGTCTCAAAAATAAATAAAAACATTAAGAAAAAAAAATTAGTTTTAGGTTATGAGGATCTTATTGAATTGGGAATTTTATTTGATGTTACCACCTTAAACAATTTCAATACGTATATTTTTGTATCACTTTAATTTAGTCTTATTTTTGTTCAAGGCATTTAAAATAAAGCCTTTTATTCCTGTAGCAGCTGTAGTTTTGTAGTTCTGTGATGTCTTTGGGCAGATAGGAAAATTTTAAAGCTAGTGACATGAAATTTCAAGTGGTGCCTGAAGAACTTCAATTAAGGTTTCTGGGGCTAAAAGCAGAAAGAAATATTCTTGTTCAGGCTTCTGCCTTTATTCTGAGAATCTGTTTTCCTTTACTAAGAATCTCTGTCCTATTCATGAAAGGCCTATAATAGGATAAGAGTTAATCGAGGCATCTCTAATTAATAAAATTATAAAATTGCTACATTTCTTTTCTTGTATTTCCAGTATCCTTAGGTGACTGTCCATCTGGGGTGAAAATTTCTGGCCAAAACAGCAGTGTTCGGGGAAGAGGGATTACGCGCTTACTAGAGAGCATCTCCAATTCCTCCAGCAATATCCACAAATTCTCCAACTGTGAGACATCGCTCTCACCTTACATGTCCCAGAAAGATGGATACAAATCTTTCTCTTCCTTATCTTAATGATGGTACTTTTTTCAATTTCTGGAAAAATTACAGGCCCAACTTCCCTTCTGACTAGTCATATTAAACAGATCACATCAATGATAAATGTCACTACTGTAAAAACTACTTAATTTGTAAGGAAATTCTGTTTCATAGATTAAAAATAATTGTGGTTGGAGAAGATCTTGGCATTTTTGCTTTTATTTTTTTCTTAGGGCTTGTTCTACTTCCTGACTGTATGGTGTGAGCGCCATTAAAGTTTGAGTCCTTTACAAACAAAACTGGCATTTCAGAGTTGTGCTTTTTGGGAATGTTTTGATAATCTTTTCCTCTACAATAAAGGTACTGCATATCTGTTATAAAAGTTTTTCAAATAGTGTTAATCTGTTTCTTCCCATTATGAGATGTGGAACCTTATTTAAGTACCTACTTTATGGACATATCTGTTATCTATCATCTTGGGAAATCCTTATAACCATTTTGAGAAAGGAGATTACCTCCATTTTACACACACACACACACACACACACACACACACACGCACACGACTCAGAGATCCAGGTCACATTCAGGAGTAACTGTAACTGACTCCAAGGACTGTTTCTCATATACGGCATTGTCTTCTACTTCCTTTTCATCTATTTTTGATATCAGATCTTTTAACAAGAAAAAACTCATACAGTGTAAGTTTATATTGCATTTTCTACTAGAAGATTTTTTAAAAAATCTTATATCCAAGCTTTGAAAACCTATCTTTCTTCAAAATCAACATGACAGTAATTGGGTTGGCTGGGGAGATGAAGAGAAGGCCTAAAATTATAATTCAGATCCATGGCTTTAGGTGCCCAAGTCCTGTTCTATGCCATCTGAATTTAATCTTGTATTATTCAACTTATATTTTAAAAATTTTATAGCTTGTGCTGCACTTTTGTAGTATACATGTCAGATAAACCAAAACAAGAAGTTCCAGAGATTTAGGTTAGAAGAATGGCTGATCTTTCTCTTCATAAACCCCCCAAATCTCATTAGTGAAATTCAAACTCCTGTCTCCCACTTTTTTTCAAAATTCTCTTGAAAGCAAATTTGAGGTATTAACTACCCTTCGGGAAGACTTGATGAGTGATTGGGATAATCAAAGTTATCCTGGTTGAAAGTGATTTCTGCTCCATTTTCAGTAACATTTTCTTTGTGTTATCTGACAATATTTAGAGCTTTTAACTGTTGCTGTTTGAGTTCATCACTGAGTTTTTCCTCAGTTGCTCATTTTGAGGTGCCGGTATTTCTGTACGAGATGTTCAGTGAACGTTAGAATGAATAATTTCCAGTAACATCTCCCATTCCATAGGTTGCCTTTCAGTTTTGCTGTGCAGACAGAAGCTTTTTATTTGGATGAAATCCCAATTTTTGCTTTTGTTTCCCTGCCTCAAAAAGTTGCCATGGCCGGTGTTAGAGAAAGTACTGCCTGTGCTCTCTTCTGGGATTTTAATGGTTTCCTATCTTACGTTTAGGTCTTTAATCCATTTTGAATTTCTTTTTGTGTATGGTGTAAGAAAGTGGACCAGCTTGTTTCTTTTGCATGATTGCTGTCCAGTTTTCCCAACACCATTTTTTGAAGAGACCATCTTTCCTTTGGATATTCTTTCCTGCTTTGTCAAAGATGAATTGACCATATACTTGTGGGTTCATTTCTGGGTTTTCTGGTCCACCGATTTCTGTGTCTACTTTTGTGCCAGTTCCATACTGTCTTGATCACTACAGCTTTGTGTTATAACTTGAAATCGGGAATTGTAATACACCTCCAGCTTAGCTGCACTTTTATTTTTCAAGGTTACTTTGGCTATTTGGGGTCTTGTGGTTCCAACATGTATAAATAACTTAAAACTCAACACCCGAAAAGGCAATCCAGTTAAAAAATGGGCCGAAGACAGGAACAGATATTTTCCAAAGACCAACAGATGGCCAACAGGCACATGAAAAGATGCTCAGCATCACTCATCATCAGGAAAATACAAATCAAAACCACAATGAGATATCACCTCGTACCTGTCAGAATGGCTAAAATTGACACAAGAAACCACAGGTGTTTGTGACCATGTGAAGAAAGGGGAACCCTCTTACACAGTTGGTGGGAATGCAAACTGATGCGGCCACTCTGGAAAACAATATGGAAGTGCCTCAAAAAAGCTAAAAATAGAACTACCCTACAATCCAGCAATTGCGCTGCTAGGTATTTACCCAAAGGATACAAAAAGATAGATTGAAAGGGATACATGCATCCCGATGTTTATAGATAGCATTGTCAACAATAGCCAAATTATCAAAAGAGCCCAAATGTCCATCAACTGATGATTGGATAAAGATTGTGTGTGTGTGTGTGTGTGTGTGTGTGTGTGTGTGTGTGTGTGTACATACACACAATGGAATATTACTCAGCCATTTGCAATGACGTGGATGGAGCTAGAGAGTATTACGCTAAGTGAAATAAGAGAATGACAGATACCATATGATTTTACTCGCGTGGAATTTAAGAAACAAGCGATCATGGGAAAAAGACAGATGGAGAAACAACCATATAAAGAACAAAGTAATGGTGACCAGAGGGGCAGGGCAGGGGGAGATGGATTAAATAGATGATGGGGATTAAGGAGCTCACCTGTTGTGATGAGCACCAGGTGTTTTATGTAAATGTTGTGTCAGTAAATTGTATACTTGAAGCTTAAAAAAAATTACCGTTGCAGATAGTGGAGAAGGAATGCCAGAATTGCAAATCCACATCAAACAGTAAAGTGCTCCATGAGGAAAGGAGCCCATCTTTCTTGTGGAATCCATTCCCATTCCTTTCCTCAAAAGTAAATGATTAATTTCATTTCTTCAGGTGAACATGTTCTGAGGGTCTGCTAAATGCTGGGTAGAAAATGCCAAGGTAAATAAGTTGTTTCCCCTGTCTTCAAGGAATGTCATTTCATGGGTGTCATGCAGGATTACTGTATCACTAAAAGTGCTTAGCGTCACCTGGGTGACTCAGTCCTTTAAGCATCCGACTTCGGCTCAGGTCATGATCTCACGGTTCGTGGGTTTGAGCCCCGAGTCGGGCTCTGTGCTGACAGCTCAGGGTCTGGAGCCTGCTTCGGATTCTGGGTCTCCCTCTCTCTCTCTGTCCTTCCCCCGCTCACACTCTGTCTCTCTCTCCTTCAAAAATAAAGAAACATTTAAAAAAAGTGCTTACGTACATAGATCAACTAATGGAATTGAGAATCCAGAAATAAACTATGGTCATTTGGTTTGACATTTGTGCCAAGACCATTCAATGAGGGAAATAATAATAGTCTTTCTACAAACGGTGCTGGGACAATTGGATACCCACATTCAAAAGAATGAATTTGGGCTCTACCATTTACAAAAATTAGCTCAACATGGATGAAAAACTTAAATATAAGAGCTAAAATTGTACAACTCTTAGAAGAAGACATAAGGGTAAAACCTGACCTCAGATGAGACATTGGTTTCTTAATAGGACAGCAAATGTAAAAGCAGCAAAAGAAAAAATAAATTGGACTTCATCAACATTAAGTCCAGTAAAAGTGTTCTTGTGCATCATAAAAACAGCCGCAGACTGGATGAAAATATTTGGAGATCGTTTTATCTGATAAAGGTCTAGTATCCAGAATATATAAATAACTCTTTAAAACAGCAATACAAGACAACCTAATTAAAAACCGGGTGTGTTTGGGCAGCTGGGTGGCTCAGTTGGTTGAACGTCTGACTTCGGCTCAGGTCATGATCCCACAGCTCTGTGAGTTCGAGCCCCGCATTGGGCTCTGTGCTGACGGCTCGGAGCCTGGAGCCTGCTTTGGATTCTGTGTCTCCCTCTCTCTGCCCCTAACCCACTGGCATTCTGTCTCTGTCTCTCTCAAAAATAAATAAACATTAAAAAAAAAAAAAAACAAACAAACCGGGTGTGGTATCCTTTAAGTTCTTTTGCCCATTGAAAAAAAAAATTTTTAACATTTATTTTTGAGAGACAGAGCGTGAGCAGCGGCGGGTCAGAGAGAGAGGGAGACACAGAATCCGAAGCAGGCTCTAGGCTCCGAGCTGTCAGCACTGAGCCTGAAACGGGCCTCAAACTCGCTAACCGTGAGATCATGACCTGAGCTGAAGTCGGACACTCAACCGACTGAGCCACCCTGGTGCCCCTCTTTTGCCCATTTTTTAATTGGGTGGTTCATTTTCTTATTAAGTTTTAAGAGTTCTTTGTACAACTTGGATAACTGTATTACATGTATCTTTTGCAAATAGTTTTTCCTCTGTGGTTTTTCATTTTCTTTGTATTGTTTTTTGCAGAACAGAATTTTTCATTTGAATGAAGCCCACTTTATCATTGATTTCTTTCATGGATTGTGCCTATAATGTTATATCTGAAAAGTCATTTCCATATTCAAGGTCATCTTAGATTTTCTTCTTTGTTATCTTCTAGGAGTTTTATATTTTTGTGTTTTCTTTCTTTTTTTTTTAACGTTTACTTATATTTGAGACAGAGAGAGACAGAGCATGAACGGGGGAGGGTCAGAGAGGGAGACACAGGTCCGAAACAGGCTCCAGGCCCTGACCTGTCAGCACAGAGCCTGATGTGGGGCTCGAACTCACAGACCGTGAGATGATAACGTGAGCCGAAGTTGGACGCTCAACCGAGACACCCAGGCGCCCCAGTTCTAAAAATATAATTTAAAAAACCCCATACATTTGGAAGTCATAGTGGAATCCAAAAACTTCTTTGTAGCTAAATGATAGTAATGATAGTAAAATAAATGATAGTAACTAATGTTATGATTCTGGATAGAATTAAACAATAATATAAATTCTACATATTACATTAGGATACTGAGTGAGGGAAAATATGGCTTTAAATACACTAAGAAAAGAAGGGCTGAAAATTAAGCAACTAAATACCCAACTTAAGAAATTAGAAAATGAACAATAAACCCGTGAAAAGTAGGAGAAAATGACTCAACCTCAATGAAATAGAAAGCAGAGATACAGTAGTAAGGTTCAACATAGTCCTACATGGCTCTTTGAAAAGACTATTGAAATAGACAAAAAACTGATGAGATGAACCATTCCAAAAAGAAAGAAGGCACAAACAATGTTAGGAATGTAAAAAAGGACATAAATCCAGGCCAGCAGAGGCCAAAGAGACGGACTAAGACTATGAACATTTCGAACCAATAAATTTGAAAACTCAGGTGAACTGGAAACAAATTCCTAGAAAACTATAATTCACTAGAGGTGCCTTAAGACAGAGAAAGCCTACACCATATACATATGCCTGTGTCCAAGCTGGGTTTATTCAGGAGAACAAAAGTGATTTAGCATTAGAAAATCCATAAATGTCATTTATTACATTAATAGATTCAAGGGAGAAAAGCGTGTTATTATTAGAATAGATGGAGAAAGAAGCATTTGACAAAATTCAACACCTATTCATGATAAAAATTCCAAACTAGAAATAGGAGTGGAGCTTCCTTAGCCTGATGAAAAACAGCACTTATAATAGCAAATACACACACACACACACACACACACACACACACACACACACACGACTACACTTTAGTGAAAAACATTAATAAAGACCTACACAGAAATTTATTTAATATTGAGTCTTCCTATAGATAGGTTTTCTCTTTACAGATGGTTTCCTAACTATAGAAAGAATTATCATAAAGATTTCAATTCTCCCTGGACTCATCTGTAGATTGAATGCAATTTTAGTTAAAATCCTTACCTTGTTTTTATGGGACTTAGTAAGTGAATTCTGGAAAGAATAGAGGCAAAGAAAAGCCAGGACACCCCTGTAGAGGAATAACGTGAATCTTCAGATCCACGGTTTCTTCAGTTTATTTCAAAGATTATTGTAATTATAATTAAGATTGTGAATACTGCAGTATGAGATATTGCAGTAAGGATAGACAAATTAACAAATGCAACAGAGTCAAAGACCATGCCTTCATGGAACTGATATATGACAGAAGTGACATTTCAGACCAATGGGACTATTTAGAAAATTGTCCACTTAGAAACTGTCTATTTAGAGAAATTGATAAATGCAAAAATAAAAAACAAAAACAAAAAAACCCCTGAAATTAGACCCCTTCCCTACCTTATTCAAAAGAGTCCTTTTACTTGGCCTAAGGATTTAAATATGAAAAGAAATTTAAAATTTTAGAAGATGTATAAGGTCCTAAGGATTGAGGTCATAAGGATTTTGGGAACACAGAATACAGAAAGAGTTCACTATAAAAAGCTATTGATACGTGTGGCTACTTTAAAGAACTTATGCTCGTTAAAACAAAAACAAAACTGCAGAGATTATGCAAAGACAAGCCACAGGCGGGAAATTAGAAACACAGAGTCAGGATAGTGGCTGCCTCTGGGGAATGAAAGTGAAAAAGGCAGAGGAATATATGTGTCAAATATTACTCTGAAAGGGATAATACAGAGCAAATTTTACACTTGATCTTAGCCAAAAGGCCGAGAAGCGATCAGAGCAAATTTTAATAGAAGTTTTTGGTGACTCGGGCAAAAAACAGTGAAATAAAGAGCTTCCTTCTCTCGAGTAACAATATCTTAATCTTTAAGACGGTTTCTGCTAGTTGATATGGAAAGGGCTAGAGTTAATGAGTCACCTGAAACTTAACTTTAGAAAATAAAGTCAGGGGCGCCTGGGTGGCTCAGTCAGTTAGCGCCTGACTTCGGCTCAGGTCATGATCTCACGGTTGGTGAGTTCGAGCCCCGCTTCGGGCTCTGTGTTGACAGCTCAGAGCCTGGAGCCTGCTTCGGAGTCTGTGTCTCACTCTCTCTGCCCCTCCCCAACTTGTGTTCTGTGTCTCTATGTCTCTCAAAAAATAAATATATGTAAAAAAAAAAAAAAACAAAAGAACTTTTTTTTTTTTTTTAAAGAAAATATAGGCAGAGGTGCTCTGAGTGGTACATCTGTAAATTAGGTGTCTGCATCAGCTGCTGAGCTGAGACTTTGTGTCTTTCCTTGGCTTTAAGAAGAAAAACTGAAACTTTTTGCCAACCCCACTTGGATGCCACCTTGGGAATGGATTCACCCACCACATCACAGTTGGAGGAATCTAAAAAGTCCATTTCTCCATTTGAGATGACAGGCAAGGCTGGCAATTTAAATAAATTTGGCTTCCCAGGAGCTGAGAGGCAAATCTGCCAGCAGAGTCCAAAGAGCATCTACCATTTTTACTAGAATTTGCTAAAAATAACGTACATTTTCTGTCTCCCACTGGCACACAATGGTGTTAAGTACAATTACTTTACCACCAGGACAGGTGAGAAAGGAGCTTGGTGAGTGTTTAAAAAGCCTTTAACTAGTAACATCAGACCCTTAACTTAAAAAGAATTTTTTTTTTAATGTTTATTTTTGAGAGAGAGGGAGAGACAGAGTATGAGCAGGGGAGGGGCAGGGAGAGAGGGAGACACAGAGTCCAAAGCAGGCTCCAGGACTCTGAGCTGTCAGGATAGAGGCCCGATGCGGGGCTCGAACCCATGAGCTGTGAGATCATGACCTAAGCTGAAGGGGCAGCTCAACCGACTGAGCCACCCCAGGCGCCCCTCTCAGACCCTTGACTTTTACCACATGCTATCTGTGCCCTTGTGGAATTCTTCAACTTTTCAGGCACCTGCTTTTAGCTGGGAAAAAAAAAAAATTGTTGGGGGCTAAAGTGCTGCTGAACATGACCTGAACTTAGACATCAAGTATACTCATTCCAGGGCATTTGGGTATAGTTACATAAAATATAAGCACACTCCCGCTAAATTTCCACCAGCCCCGTCTTTCTAGCCAGGCCAGAACATGATTTCATCTCTGCCTCTCTCAGAACACTTAATATTTTTCATCTTGTAGTAAAGCAGGGTCTCCCCAACTTGAGGACAAAAAGACATTCTTTTTATATTAGTACAATTATTCGGAATAGGTACCTTACGCACAAATTCAAAAGACACGAAGGGTATGCATGAGTGTCTATGTGTGACATGTATAAGACCACTCACTGTGTTCCCCATATTGCCGGTTTCTTGGCTATCCTTCAACATCCTTCAACATGTGCTATTCTATCGAACCACACCAAACACGTATACATTCATAGGTTCTTTTTCCTCTCTCTCGGGAAAAAAAAAAAAAAAAAAAAAAAAAGAAATGGTAGCATCCTGTTCTGCCCCCTGTTTTGTTTGTTTTTTCTACTCGATGAATCTTGGAGCCCATTCCACATCCTTCTATAGAATTTCCTTCCGCTTTTTAGCAGGTGCTTGTATTTACCTGTATGCGTAGCAACACACCCCTGCATGGGTATCGTATATGCCTCATATCCTTAACGGATTCTTATCTTTTGCTGTTACAACAGCTGCCGCGAATATCCTTGTTCGTGTGTAATTTTGCACGTGCGTGAGTCCACGAGGGTGCCTGTCTCCCCACACTCTCACCACAGAGTATGTTATCAAAACTTGGATTTTTGCCAGCGTGATAGCAACGTGGTAATGCCATATCATTTGAATCCCATTCCTCTTCTTATGAGTGAGGCTGAGGATATTTACGTGCTTGATAGCAATTTATATCTCCGTTCTTATTAACTACGCATTCCTGTTCTTTGTCCACTATGTTATTGAATTGTTTTGAACCTTGATTTTTAGAAGCCCTTTATGACAGGAGTTGCAAATATTTTAGCCCATCTTGTTGCGTATCTATTATCTTGATTAATTGTGGTTTTTGCCAGGCTGAAATTTTTATTTTTATGTTGATCAGATTTATCAACCTTTTACCTTTTGGGGCTTTTTATTACATTTATAAATGCCTTCCACACATTGAGATAAAAAGTGCATGTAGTATGTACATCCTTGTCCCTCAGACTTCTAGAATGTCATTGTTTTATATGTGAATTTTTGATTCGTCTATATTGTATCCTGGATCCAGATTGCATTTTTTTCTAGATGCAATCTAGACATACATTTTTCTCTAGATGCAATCTGGATATACATTTTCCCCGGGATAAACCGTTTCCCTGGATCCCTTATTAAATCCATGTTTCCACAATGATTTCAAAATGCCGATTTTTCATTTAATAAATTCCTTTGCATATTTAGGTCTAATGCCTGACTTCTGTTCCATTCATGTGTTCATGCCCTGTTTTCCTTATCGCTTTACAATGAGTACCTGGTTGTTTGTCTGTTAATATCTGGTATGGCAAAGGGACAATTTCATTCATTTAAAACCCAACCTCTAGGGGCGCCTGGGTGGCTCAGTCGGTTAAGCGTCCGACTTCGGCTCAGGTCATGATCTCATGGTTCATGGGTTTGAGCCCCACGTCGGGCTCTGTGCTGACAGCTCAGAGCCTGGAGCCTGTTTCAGATTCTGTGTCTCCCTCTCTCTCTGACCCTCCCCCATTCATGCTCTGTCTCTCTCTGTCTCAAAAATAAATAAACATTAAAAAAAATTTAAAAAAAAGAAAATAAAATAAATTAAAAAATAAAAAAAAATAAAACCCAACCTCTAGCCTTCTGCAAGGTCAAATTTGTTTATTTCGTTCATCTAGTTACTCATTCAATTCCTACACCCATTTATTTACTATTCAAACGTTTATTAAGCACCTTCTAACTACCTGACATCATGCCAGTGCAGGGGAGAAAAAGATGAACAGCAGTCTGTACTCTTAGAAAGCTCACAGAGATGTGGGCACGTAGATATTACCCCGCCGACGTTCAACGAATGTCAAATATTGGTAGAGTTAGTGATCGAGAACATGGCCCCTGAGGCAGACAGTGTCCATTTAAATCTGGGCTTCACCACTCACTGGCTGTATGGCCTTGGGCAAATTATTTAACCTCTCTGTGCTTCTCATCTAACAGTGGGGATAATAACGCCTGCTCTGTAGGGTGGTTACGAGGATTAAGAGATTTAATGCACTCAGAATATTCGTGGCGCCAAGCAAATTCTAGGTAAGACAACCCTGCCCTGACCCCTACCTCCACAAGCCTCCAGGGATCTCTCAATGTCCTCTCCCCTGCCTCCTCATCTCTGGTTGACAGGAACGTTACCATAGCCCAAGACCCTACCGCTCCCGCACACCCAACATGCAGTGGCTTCACCCCCTTCTGTCTTGAGACTACTGAGACCAATCTCTTTGGGCCATTTTTTTCTGTTTTTATCATCCATCCCGCCCCCTGCTCCCACACACCAGACTCAGGTCATCCTCTTTCCCCACGCGGGAAACCCTCTGCAGCTCTGTACATTTCTTTTCTGGCCCAATCTCCCGGCCCTCCCCATTCACAACACTCTTCTACTGGGCCCTCCGGAGCTCAAGAGAGTTGTGGGCACATCTTCCAGCATACTCCACCCCTTGTCAGAACATTCCCCTCCCCTTCTTGCGCCTCAGTCCTCTCCACTTCTGGCTGGTTCTCTCCCACC
Source organism: Herpailurus yagouaroundi (assembly GCF_014898765.1). Classification (NCBI taxonomy): domain Eukaryota; kingdom Metazoa; phylum Chordata; class Mammalia; order Carnivora; family Felidae; genus Herpailurus; species Herpailurus yagouaroundi. The sequence continues at coordinate 5,841,521 of NW_024412436.1, read as the reverse complement.
TTCCTCATACCCTTGGGCCTAGAGGTGAGACGGATGCCCCACCCCCAGCTCCTCATTTTCCATCACCTCTCCCTAAGAACTTCCAGGTTGGAGTGTCCTTTGGATAGATTGGCACCTACGGCTCCTTGCCGTTGGCCTCTACTCTGCCAGCACGCTTGCACTCATTCTTCGACAACTTGACCTCTGGGCTCACTGTCACACTCTCCAGTGCTACTTCTGCCATGGTTCTTGGGGATTCCAGTCTCCGTGGAGATGATCTTTTCAATCCTCATGCCTCAGTTCTTTGACATCCTCTCAGTGCACTTGTCCTGCATCCCACCTCAATTACCCACTCCCTCCTCGTATCCTGGCCCTGCGAATTCCCAGTAACACAACCCCAGAATCCATTCCACTTCACATTCTCTGCTCTACTCGCCACCTCAGTTTTTTGGCTCCTATCTTCTGATACCCAAGTTCAATAGTTCTTGTGTTGCACACGGGACCTACGACCTGTTGATTCAATCACCATTTCCCCCTTGTATCACACCGTCTTCCCTTTGCTTTTTCCCATGTTAAAAGTCCACGTCAAGTATTACCATCCCTCCCTTGCATACATTCTCACCGCCTTTGCTTATCTTCTTTCTTCGCTTGGCATAACGCAGCTCCTTGCTAAACCCAGCTCTCTGCCCACTCTGTGTCAACACCTGCACATCTGACAAGAGCTGGCGAAAGGCACGCTGCCAGGCTGCCCCGTCTCACTAAGTGTTTGACCACCACCTCAAAGACACCCTTAATGCTGCTGTGTTGCCCTAGTCCCTCACTCTCCCACTCTTCTGGATAGCTCTCTCGTACCTACCCTTCTTTCCTCAAAACTCCAACACCTCCTACCCCATCCTCACTCCTAGCTTCACACTTTACTAAGAAAGCAGCAGTATTCAGAAGAGAACTTGCACGAGCTCCCACCATGACACATACCCAGCTGCTGGCGTCTGTCCTATGTCTGTGTCCTCTCCACCCCAGCCTGTAGAAGGGATGATCTGGTCACACTCAGGACAACACCACTCCTTCAATCTAAATCTCATCCGTCTCATCCAGCGCATTTCACGTGCAATTCTTAGTCCTCTGGAACCCTTCATGTTTCCTTCCCTATTTGATCATTCCCATTACTCTATGAACTCAATATTGTGTCTCCCATTACAAATAAAAACAAGCTTGGGGCACCTGGGTGGTTCAGTCGGTTGAGTGTCTGCCTTCAGCTCAGGTCATGATTTTGTGGTTCGTGAGTTCGAGCCCCGCATCGGGCTCCGTGCTGACAGCTCAGAGCCTGGAGCCTGTTCAGATTCTGTGTCTCTTCTCTCTCTGCCCCTCCCCGCTTGCTGGTGTGCTCTCTCTCTCTCTCTGTAAAAAATAAAAAATAAATTAAAAAATTAAAAAAAAAAACAAGCTACCCTTGTACTTCTCTATATTGCTCCATTATTGGCTCTCTCTTAAAGCAAAACTTCTCAAAAAGAATGGTCTTTTCTTCTTTTTCTCTGCTCCCATTGTCTCCCGAACCCAATAAGGTATCTGTCCCTGTCATTTAGCTGTAATCGTTCCTGCCAAGGTCACCAGTGCCTTTCGTATTGCTCAGTTGAATGGTCAGTCTCAGTCCTCCTCTTAATGAACCTATCAGCAACATTTCTTAGACACAGTTGAAACAGGTTCTTCATTTGGTTTCCAGGACACCACATTCTCTTGGTTCCCTCCTGTCTGATTGTTCATCAGTCTTAGCTATGCTTTCTCCCTTCATCTAAATTTTACAGTTCCTCAGGGCTCAGCCTCCAGAAAGAATAAACCCCACTGACACTCTGATTTTGGACTTGTAGACTCCAGAATGTTGAGAGAATAAATTTCTGTTGGTTTAAGCTCTCCAATTTGTAGTAATTTGTATGGCGGTCCTAAGAAATTAATACATACTTCAAGAAACTAAAAAAAACACACCAATCAGGGACACCTGGCTGACTCAGTCAGTAGAGCATGCAGCTCTTAATCTCATGGTAGTGAGTTCAAGCCCCACATTGGGCGTGCATGGAGCCTACTTCTATTTATTTATTTATTTTAATCTTTATTTATTTTTGAGAGAGTGAGAGAGAGACAGAGTGAGAGCAGGGGAGGAACAGAGAGACAGGGAGACACAGAATCCGAAGCAGGTTCCAGGCTCTGAGCTGTCAACACAGAGCCCAATGCAGGGCTCGAACCCACGAACTGTGAGATCATGACCTGGGCGGAAGTCGGATGCTTAACCGACTGAGCCACCCAGGCGCCCCGGAGCCTACTTTTAAATCAATCAATCAATCGATCAATCAATCAATACAGACCAATCAACCTCTAATGGCTTTCCATTTCAATTCATGTCACAGAGTCCTGTCTGTAGCTACCAAGACCCTGCACTACGTCTTCGACTTGGCTTCCTACCCTCGACTTTGCTCACTCTCCTGCAGCCACACTAGTCTCCTTGCTGTTCTATTAGCACTCTCAGTGCCCTCTTGCCTCAGTGCCTGTGTACTAGGTTCATCTGCCTGGAATGCTCTTCCCATAGATACCTATGCACCTCTCCCCTTAACTTCTTTACATGTTTTCTCAAATGGATAAATTCCTAGATAAACCACCAAAGCCTGAAACAGGAAATAGAAAATTTGAAGAGACCAATAACCAGGAAAGAAATTATATCAGTAAACAAACAAGCAAAACCTCCCAACAGACAAAAGTCCAGGACCAGATGGCTCCACAGGCTAATCCTTCCAAACATTTAAAGACGAGGTAACACCTATTCTTCCCAAATAATTCCAAAAAATAGAAAAGGAAGGAAAACTTCCAAATTCATCCTATGAGGCCAGAATTATCCTGATACCAAAACCAGATGAAGACACCACCAAATAAGAAAACTACAGGCCAATATCCCTGATGAATATAGATCTTCATAGATTGAGGGAAAATCCCCAATAAAATACTAGCAAACCAAATCCAACGATACATTTAAAAAATCATTTACCACAATCAAGCGAGATTTATTCCCACGTTGCTAGAGTGGTTCAATATTCACAAATCAATCAATGTGATACATCACCTCAATAAGAAAGGTTAAGAACTATATGATCATTTCGACTGACACAGAAAAAGCATTGGACAAAGTACAACATCCATTCACAATAAAACCCCTCAACAAAGTAGGTTTAGAGGGAGCATATAAACATAATAGAGGCCGTGTATGAAAAACCCACAGCTAACATCATCTTTAATGGGAAAAACTCAGAGCTTTTTCCCCCAAGGTCAGGAACAAGACAAGGATGTCCACTCTCACCACTTTTATTCAACATAGTATTGGAAGTCCTAGCCATAGCAATCAGACAACGAAAATAAATAAAAGGCATCATATCAGTAAGGAAAAAGTAAAACTTTCACTATTTGCAGATGACATGATACTATTAAAAGATTCCACCAAAAAAAAAAAAAAAACCCCTGCTAGAACTGATAAATGAATGAAGTAAAGTCACAGGATACAGAATTAAGGTACAGAAATCTGTTGCATTTCTATACACCAATAATGAAGCAGCAGAAAGATAAATTATTACAATAGTCCCATTTACAATTGCACCAAAAATAACTTAATAAAATAATCCCATTTACAATTGCACCAGGAAAAAATCTGACCAAAGAGGTGAAAGACCTGCAGCCTGAAAACTATAAAACACTGAAGATGACACAAAGAAATAGAAAGACATCCCATGTTCATGGATTGGGAGAAGAAATATTTTAAAATTTCTATACTACCCAAAGCCATCTACACATTTAATGCATCCCTATCAGAATACCAACAGCATTTTTCACAGAACTAGAATTAACAATCCTAAAATTTGTGTGGAACCAGAAAACATCCCAAATAGTCAAAGCAACCTTGAAAAAGGAAGGCAAAGCTGGACACATCACAATTCCAAACTTAAAGCTATATTACAAAGCTATAATGACCAATACAGTATGGTACTGGCACAAAAATAGACACTTAGATCAATGGAACAGAATCGGAAACCCAGAAATGAATCCACAACTGTATGATCAATTAACTTTCAACAAAGCAGGAAAGAACATCCAATGGGAAAAGGACAGTCTCTTCAACAGATGGTGTAGAGAAAATAGACAGCAACATGCAAAAGAAAGAAATTGGACCACTTTCTTACACCTTACACAAAAATACACTCAAAATGGATCGAAGACATAAATGTAAGACCTGAAATCATGAAAATCCTAGAAGAGAACACGGGCAGTAACCCCTTTGTCATCAGCCTTAGCAACTTTTTTTCTAGATACGTCTCCTGAAGCAAGGGAAACAAAGGAAAAATAAACTATTGGGACTACATCAAAATGAAAGCAAAAACAAACTATTGGGATTACATCAAAATAAAGAGCTTCTACATTAAAATAAATAGCAAAAGAAACATTCAACAAAACTAAAAGGCAACCTACTGAATAGGAGAACACATTTGCAAATGACATTTCTGATAGAGGGTTAGTATCCAAAATATATAAAGAATTGACTCAACATCCAAAATCCAAATAATCCAACTAAAAATGGACAGAAGACATGAACAGACATGTCTCCAGAGAAGACATCCAGATAGCCAACAGACACACGAAAAGACGTTCAACATCACTCATCATCAGGGAAATGCATGTCAAAACCACAATGAGATATCACCTCATACCTGTCAGAATGGCTAAAATCAACAAACAAGAGACGACAGGTGTTGGCAAGGATGTGGGGGAAAAGGAACATTCATGCACTGTTGGTGGGAATACAAGCAGGTACAGCCACTATGGCAGACAGTATGGAGGTTCCTCAAGAAGTTAAAAATAGAACTACCTATGATCCAGGAATCGCACTACTTATACTGGGTATTCACCCAAATACAAAAGCACTCATTCAAAGAGATACATGCACCTTAATGTTTATAATAGCATTACTTGTAACAGCCAAGATATGGAAGCAGCCCAAGTGTCCATCGATTGATGAATGGATTGATGAATGGATGTATATATGGAATGTTAATAATCCATAAAGAAGAATGAAATTTTGCCATTTGCAATGACATGGATGGAACTAGAGGGTATAATGCTAAGTGAAATAAGTCAGAGGAAGGCAACTACCATATGATTTCACTCATGTGAAACTTAAGAAACAAAATAAATGAGCAAAAGGAAAAAAGAGAGAGAGACAAATCAAGAAACAGACTCTTTAAAAAAAATTTTTTTTAAACGTTTTATTTATTTTTGAGACAGGGAGAGACAGAGCATGAACAGGGGAGGATCAGAGAGAGGGAGACACAGAATCTGAAACAGGCTCCAGGCTCTGAGCTGTCAGCCCAGAGCCCGACGCAGGGCTCGAACTCACGGACCGTGAGATCGTGACCTGAGCCGAAGACGGCCGCTTAACCGACTGAGCCACCCAGGCACCCCAACAGACTCTTAATTATAGAAAACAGTTACCAGAGGGGAGGTGTGGGGGTGGGTTAAATAGGTGAGGGAGATTAAGGAGTGTGGCTGTCACGATGAGCACTGGGTGATGCATAAAATTGTTGAATCACTGTATTTTACACCTGAAACTATATAACACTGTAGTTAACTGGAATTAAAATAAAAACTTAAAAGAAAGAAATAAATGTCATCGTCTTGTGGACAGCTTCTTCAACATAACCGTTCCCCCAAATTCTCTAGCGCCCTTAGGCTAATTGACAATCTACCATGACAGTTAGAATCATCTGGCATACTTTGTTTCACTCATTCATTTTATTTACAGTGGCCTTTTCCCATCACTAGAATGTAAGCTCCATGGAGACAAGGAATTTTTCTTTCTCTTCCCTTCACTGTTGTCTGGCACAGAATGGATGCTCAATAATTTGTTGAATGAATGAATGAATGAATGAATGAGATTGCCTATTCCTTTTTTCAGTCAAAATAATGGGGTCGCCTTACTATTTGCTACAGGACTTTTGTTTTTGTTGTCTTTTGTTATGTTTATTTTTTATTACAGAAATTTTCAAACATGTAGAAGGTAGAATATATGCTGAGCTCTCACCCCAATTGAACAATTATCAATACAAGTATGACCAATTTCGTTTCATCTATATTCCCATCCATTCCCCGTACCTCCCAAAAGATTACTTTGAAGCAAATCCCAAACATCGTATTTTTTTCATTCGTAAGGATTCTATTGTGTATCTTTGAAAGGTAAGGAGTCCTTTAGAAAGACACAATTTCATCACACCTAAAATCAATTCATTTCTTAATATCATCACATAATGCGTGTTCACCTTTTCCCAGCTGTGTTTTTATTTTTGCTTCGTTCTTCACTTTGATAGTTTGAATTAGGATACAAATAAGTATTACATATTCCAATTTGATGTTGTGCCTCTTTTATTCTATGGATTCTTCCTTTATTTTCTGCAAATTTTTGGTAGAAAAAACCAGCTCCATAGCACTAATTCCCCATAAATGTACTGTATTCCCCATAGTCTGGACTCTGCTGACTGCATGGCTGCCTTCCCAAGGGACCTTTTACATGTCCCCTTGTCTCCTGTTGCCTATAAACTGGTCAGTAGATTTAGGTGCTTGGTCACATTTTGGTTCCTCTGTTTTTCTCAAACCTCTTTACTCGTGGTATTTGTACTTCTAATAGGAACAGTCTCTTGTTTCCTCTCTTTTTTAAGGGGTGATGATCATTGCCCAAATCCAATAGTTCAGTAGTGTTTGAAAAAGAGTGGTATTCTATCAGTCCCTCTGCCTCTTTTTTTTTTTTTTTTAATTTTTTTTTCAACGTTTATTTATTTTGGGGACAGAGAGAGACAGAGCATGAACGGGGGAGGGGCAGAGAGAGAGGGAGACACAGAATCGGAAACAGGCTCCAGGCTCCGAGCCATCCGCCCAGAGCCCGACGCGGGGCTCGAACTCACGGAGCGCGAGATCGTGACCTGGCTGAGGTCGGACGCTCAACCGACTGCGCCACCCAGGCGCCCCCTTCTGCCTCTTTTTAGTTGAAATACTTCCACAAAGGGAAGCCCTTGCACATCCACCCCACGTCAATGATCTGGTTTCCCTGATCATTTAGGAAAGAAAAGGCAAATGCTTCATTTACCTCTTTTCAAACTAATGATGTGTGTTGCTCCTAGCATCTTCCAAAGGTGACTAATGTTGTGGTTATTTTAATGCCATTATGAATAACAGATATAAGTATTTTTTAAAACTTTTTTTAATGTTTATTTTTGAGAGAGAGAGAGAGACAGTGTGAGCGGGGGACAGGCAGAGAGAGAGAGAGGGAGACACGGAATCCGAAGCAGGCTCCAGGTTCTGAGCTGTCAGCACAGAGCCCAATGCAGGGCTCGAACCCATGAACCGTGAGATCATGACCTGAGCTAAAGTCGGAGGCTTAACCGACTGAGCCACCCAGGCGCCCCTAGATATAAATATTTTTTATGTGTTTTAATCTACTGTAGTAATTATCTCTGTCGATGCTCGAATTGTTCTTTTTGGCCAGTGAAAGATAGATTCCTGACTCCTACTGACACAATCCCAATGGTCTTTGATATCTTACTCCGGTATGACAATATGTTCTAGGCTTGCCTTGTACATTATTTCCTGCCCTAGGCCCGAATTCAGCCATTTATCCAAAGAGCCCTATTATCTTTTGTGAGCAGTAGTATTTAAAAACCACGATCGGAGTACTAGGGGGGGCCTCACTGGTACCAGGTCAGTATCCTGACGTCAAGACTAGAGTAAGATTCTGTGGTTACCACACATCACTGCTGGGAAAATTAAGTACCGTCTGCATGACTCCACTGAGAAGAGACCCACGGGAAGCTTATTCCTGGCCTCTCCTGGTCTCTGCCCTATGTGCCTTTTTCCATCGCTGATTTCAACCTGTACCCTTTCATTGAATAAACTGTAACCGTGAGTATAACAGCTTTGCTGAGTTCTATAAATATTTGTAGAGAGTCGGTGAGCCTGAGGTTGGTCTCGGGGACCCTTGAATATAGTCAGGAACTGTGTCTGCGTCTCCTCAGTAGATACAAGTAGAGGATATGCATTTTTAAGATTGAACACATCCTGACTTCCTACTACGTTGCAAAGTACATGTCCTCAGGCTTTTACTTAACTCACTAATCCTGTGTCTGTATCTCCTTCCAACTGGGCCAGAAATATCTGATTCTTAACGATAACAAGTAATCACTTTTCTTCACTCTTCCAGTAAAACGATCTCAGAATAGCAGCCCCCCATCTACCAGCAACGCTATGATTACTGAGAACAGTTTAAGGCTTTGTTCTGGTTTTTGCTGTTATTTTGTGCTTACGGTTGATCTCAGTGGGAACATACGGTCAAATTACTATCGTAAAGTCACCTGAAAAAGCTCATCTCTGTGTCATTACGCTATTAACTGGATATGCAGATATAATCACATGTATTTTATTTTTGTTTTGGGGGGGGTTTTATTTAATTTTGTTTTCTAATTTTGTGAAATATTTATGCCTCTAAAGACAAATCTTTATACTATTTGAAGAAGTTCCTCCATCTTGCCCTCTATATAACCATTTTTAATTTTGCGCTATTCCTTTAGTTTGGTTTTTATTGGTTTTTATTACAGGTGAAGACGCATAAATGTATATCCACGTGTCTATCTAATATCTATATCAACGTACAGATAAATGCAAATCATCCCTTTCTAATATAAATGGTAGCATACTATACACGTTCTTCTCTGCTATGCCTTTTCTCCTTAACGATACTCCCTGGAGATCCCTGCATTGTCGGGTGTAGACATTAACTCCTCATTCCTTTTTACATCGTGCAGCTCAAGCACTTTTCATTTAACTGTTTTCCTCGTGACTCAGGTTATTGCCAGTCTTATTATTACAGATGGTGCACATCATCTGGGCATACATCATCTCATATTTTTGTTAGTGGGTTTTCAGGATAGTGAAATCTAGATCCCTACAATATCAATTTCTAGTGGGATTACTGGACCACACGATACACGTACGTATAATGTGGCCAAATATTGCCAATTTCCCCTCCCTCGGGACTGTTGGGCCATTGTATGCCTCCCAGCAATGCTTACAGATCCTGTGTTACCGCAGCCTCACCAACAGAGTGGATGGGCCAAATTTTGGATTCTTACAGGTCTTACAGGTGGGAAGTGGAGCTCAGTGTAGTTTTAATTTACATTTATCTTTCCTTTTTTTTCAAAAAACATTTTAAAAAACTTAAAAAAAAATTTATGTTTGAGAGAGAGCGCGCACGCTCATGAGCAGGGGGAGGGTCAGAGAAAGAGGGGGACACAGAATCCGAAGCAGGCTCCAGGCTCCAAGCTGTCAGCACAGAGTCCGACGCGGGGTTCGAACCCATGAGCTATGAGATCATGACCTGAGCCGAAGTCAGTCGCTTAGCTGACTGAGCCACCCAGGCACCCCTAATTTACATTTATCTTATTGTGAGTGATGTTGAACATCTTTTCGCATGGTAAGGGTAATTTTCACTCTTCTTTTGTGCATTGTCTATTCATATCTCTGATAATGGATTCTTCAGGCTTTTCCTTATGTTTCAAGTTATTATCTTTCTGCTAACGCAGTCTCAAATTTTAGCAAGAATAGGATACATCAAAGAAACCTTTCAGTTTGAAGTCGAAGGGTGATATGTACAAATATGTTCAAATATTGATCAGGGTTTTTTGAATTACGAGATTGAAAACCTTAGATATCTTGGGTGTTTAAGTTAATTTCATTTACTCATTAATGTAACTGATATCTACTGAGCACATGCTATATCCAAACACTGTTTTAGGTACTGGGCATCCAGCAACAAGCTCGTTCTCCGACCTCAGGAAGCTGATAGAGAGAAGGAAATGACATTATTCTTCTGATTCAGGCTGAAAGATTTTCCCTAAAAGAATATACTCTTAGTTCATACGACTTTCCCCATGGCTCCACCTGTGAAACCCAGAAATTTGGGGTCAATCCTACCAGTGGGTCAAAGCAGCGGTAAACTGTCGCCATAGAAATGGCTATTGGTGCTGGAAGAGGACCTTTGGACCTCATTTTGTCTCATTGCCTTCTTTTATCAATGAAGGAAAAAAAATCAGAGATCTTATTACTAAGTCACACAGCCAAGCCCCTGGTTTTCAGGTCTTCCTGAGTTATTTCCACAGCATCAACATTGTAGTTAAGGGAGCAAAATGAACACAAATGGAACCCCGTCTGTTGGTCCCTGTCTGGTCTAGAGAATAACTCCAATTAATGGGGCCTAGGGCAATTTTTGGTGGTGGCATTGTTTCTGCCTGACTGTTTCCTGGCTCTACCCTACATGCCAAGCCACAGAGCTCCCCGGAGTCATGGAATGGATTCGAAGGGACTGCAAGGTGTTTTTAATTTCATGAGGGAGATAATAAAAGCCAGTTCGAGAAAAGTGGGTGCAGGAAGATAAAAGCAACGTGCTGGAAAAGCAGGAAGGCTGCTCTGAGCTGATAAACCATATAGATTATTCCTGAAGGAAAGGAAGAAGGCTCATGGCATGTAGAGTCATACATAAGCAACTAACCTATTTGTTTGAGGGTTCTGGCTCGCTCTCTCTGAGTAAAAGTTCTATAACAAAGCCCAGGACTTACGTAGTGAGACCTGAGTGTGGTCTCCTGCTCTATCACTAACCAGCTGCCTGAATCCTTGACAGGTCACTTCAATTCTTCTGAGCCTCGGTTTCTTCTGAGGTAGTGTGGCTATCTCGCTGATAGTGTGACCGGGAAGATCAAAATAGGTCATGTCTTTGGATACGCTTTAGAAAGTTCAAGACTTCTCCCAATCTTGAACTAGCCATTCCTGAACTTCTGATACACGGTTCCCACCCCAACAACCTCAAGCATGCGTATACACACCCCACGATATTTAGATAGAGAGACTAGTTGCCATTCGCTGAGGCTGATTTTTCCAGAAAGTTGCTCAGTTAATGTTTCAGCAGGTTCTTTGATGCCGGGTGAGATGAGGCTCTTTAAATCCACCTCTCAAAGCCCCTGCTCCACGGCAGCTGCAGTCTGTACTCTTTCTGGAGCGACATGAAATAATTACCCACTGGCACAGTGAGCCCATCTTCTCTCCTGGCAGCACAAAAGAAAGCTCAAAAGCATCTCCGGTGTTGATTGCCAAGTGGGGGAGGAAGTGACAGTTGCCTAAATTATGAGTCCAGGTGTCTCTGCAGAAATCCACTTCCGCCCCTCTGCGATGCTGACGTCACTTTTCCACCACCGGTGCTTCCCGAGCCCCGCACTTCTGCCCCCGGGGAGGTCCGCCTGGAGTCTGGGCAGGCTCTCAGCCTCAAAGTACTGGAAGGCTTCTTAACCTGGCGGGAGATCAGGCTGACAGGTGTCCATCAAGGCCTCCGGGAATGTTGGGGTGGAAACAGAAAGGCTCGTCTCTCCATGGGTAAAATAAAAAAATAAAAAAATAAAAAAATCATAGGAGGTTGCTGTGCTGAATAAGCTAGGCTCAATCAACACTTTATTTTTTTTTTTAATTTTTTTTCCCCAACGTTTATTTATTTTGGGGACAGAGAGAGACAGAGCATGAACGGGGAAGGGGCAGAGAGAGAGGGGGACACAGAATGGGAAGCAGGCTCCAGGCTCTGAGCCATCAGCCCAGAGCCCGACGCGGGGCTCGAACTCACGGAGCGCGAGATCGTGACCTGGCTGAAGTCGGACGCCTAACCGACTGGCCACCCAGGCGCCCCACAATCAACACTTTAAACAGTGAAATACTTCGTGTTGATTTTATGAGGCAAAGGTGAAATAGACACGATGGGTTTAAGATTTCTTTTCTTTCTTTCTTTCTTTCTTTCTTTCTTTCTTCTTTGTTTTAGAGAGAGAGGGCGCGCGCGCACACGCGCAGAGGGGAGAAGGGCAGAGAAAGAGAGAGAATCTCAAGCGGGGTCCACGCTGAGCAAGGCTCCAGGCCACGCCCCCTGGGATCACGACCTGAACTGAAATCAAGAGTGGGTTGTCCAACCGACTGGGCCACCCAGGCGCCTCAGTTTAAGATATTCTTTTTTTTTTTTTTTTAATTTTTTTTTTCAACGTTTATTTATTTTTGGGACAGAGAGAGACAGAGCATGAACGGGGGAGGGGCAGAGAGAGAGGGAGACACAGAATCGGAAACAGGCTCCAGGCTCTGAGCCATCAGCCCCGAGCCCCACGC